>NC_137091.1:50203252-50509456 GCF_951640355.1 Cnephaeus nilssonii
CCCCAGCTCCTAGGCACATCCCCACTGGTCTCGGTGTCCGCCTGAGACAGACCACGGGGTCGCCCTGGGCCTCCCCTCTGCAGGGGTCTCCCTCGGGAGGCGCCCCTCCAGCCCAGAGCCGGTGCCCGCCCCTCCAGCACAGAGGGCGGACCAGCGGGGTGTCCCTCCTCCGCAGGGAGAGGAAGCCAGGCGCCCGGGTGAACGCGGCCCGCAGGCTGGAGGGGCCCCAGGTGGACGCGGCGGCGCTGCGGATCCTGCAGGACTGGGACGAGAGCGCGTTCCCGAGGCCGCGCGCGGGGGTGGGTGCCCCGGCGCCCTGATGGGAAACGGGTGTGTGGGGATGGCTGCCCCGATGGGAAACGGGTGTGTGGGGGGCGGATTCACGGTCTGTGGGCCCCTCTGCGTCTGGAATCGCTGGGTTCGGTGCGGGGCGGGCGCGACCCCCACAGGCGCCCCCGGAGGGACTGAAGGTGGCGGGTGGGGTGTCAGACGGGGCCGCCCCAGAGGAGGCCCAGCCCACGGCCCCCCGCGGCGCCTGTGCCTTTGGATACGTCCCTTCCCGTTAGCTGGGCTGTGGGGAGCGCCGGGTTCACTGTTTAGATTATTTAATTAAACTTGTACACGAGTGTTGAATTAAACTTGTACACGAATGCCATTTGCGAACTTGCCGGAGTGTCCTTTATTCGCCCGCTGTCCGAAGGAGGACGTTTCCCAGGGAGAGAGCGCGGTGTGGGGGTGGGGGGAGCGCTCCCCGCAGCCCTTGTCTGCTTCTTTTTTCTTTTATATTTTTCATAAACTTATTTATTTCAGAGAGACAGACAGAGGCGTTAATTTCTTTGTTGTCGTTGTTAATCCTCGCCCGAAGATATTTTTTCCATTGATTTTTTTCATACACATATTTTATTGATTTTTTACAGAGAGGAAGGGAGAGGGGGAGAGAGAGCAAGCCACATCAACGGGCTGCCTCCTGCAGGCCCCCTAATGGGGAACCGAGCCCACAACCTGGGCATGTGCCCCAACCACGGGGACAGAACCTGAAACCCAGGTACGTGCCCTGATGGGGGATCAAACCTGCAACCCTTTGGTGGACGGGGTGACACTGCAACCCACTGAGCCACACCGGCCAGGGCGATAACTGTATGTATGTATGTATTTTACTTTTCAGTTACAGTGAACATTCAATACCGTGTTCTATGAGTTTCAGGTGACCCCCACCCCATTCTGAAGAGTAGGCAAAAAGAAAGCCCTGGCTTGTGTGGCTCAGTGGATAGAGTGTCGGCCTACAGACTGAAGGGTCCTGGGTTCGATTCCCGTCAAGGGCATAGGCCTGTGTTTTGGGCTCAATCCCCAGTGTGGGGCGTGCAGGAGGCATGCAATCAATGATTCTCTCTCGTCACTGATATTTCTATCTCGCTCTCCCTCTCCCTTCCTCTCTGAAATCAATAAAAAATATATATATATATTTTAAAAAGGCCCACCCAAAGTCAAGCTCTGTTGTGAATATGCTTTAGTCTGCTCTCCAGAGCCCAGAATTTAACAGCTGGAGCCGATCCCGATGCCTCACTAAGAGCCCCCCGCCCCCCCCTATAAATGAAGTCTTGCTGGGGTCAATGGGCTCAGAGGTGGGCCCCATGAAACCAGAGACCCCACCCACTGAGGTGCTCCCCCAAATGGCCCAGGAGACACCCCCTTTCCTAAAGCGATGAGGACACATGCCTTGGGAAGACCAGGGCTTGGAGGACAGTGCTCCCCGGTCTTGGTGGCACGTTGAATGACACGGTGACCTTTAAAAGTGCATACAGAGGGGTAGGGGGGTAATGGGGGGACAAGGACACATATGTAATACCTTAATCAATAAAGAAAATTGTGCCACGCCAGCACGGCCAAGGGTGAGCCTGAGTGGGGGCGGTGAAGGATTAAGAAAAGACAAGAGAATGAAGGCTGGGTCTGGGTAGGACACTGCCCTCTCTGATGGAGAGCTAGCGACAGCGCCATGGACGACAAGCCATGTCTTTCTTCTACAGCAGATGCCACGAGGCAAAGTGAGGGCGTGGTCAAGATGTTTACAACATTCTGGTGCCTAGTCAATGACATGCACCTGATCAAGCTTTGTTTACTTGCAGCCTATATCACTCAGGCATGTGGGGCCACGTGTTCGGACCATAGGCTCAAGCTCACAACTAGAGCTGTTGGCTATAATTGGCTGGGAGGGCTCTGCCCTCTGAACTGGGACTTGCACGTGGCCATGAGAGAGAGGACTGTGCCCTCTCATTTTTTTAAAAAATATATTTTATTGATTTTTTTACAGAGAGGAAGGGAGAGGGATAGAGAGTCAGAAACATCGATGAGAAAGAAACATCAGCTGCCTCCTGCACACCCCCTACTGGGGATGTGCCCACAACCAAGGTACATGCCCTTGACTGGAATCGAACCTGGGACCCTTCAGTCTGCAGGCCGACGCTCTATCCACTGAGCCAAACCGGTTTGGGCTGTGCCCTCTCATTAGTCCAAGGCTTGAACCTGTCCAAGCACTGTGGCTGCTCTCCACAGAAAATAAATTTTTTTTCTTTAATATATTTTATTGATTTTTTACAGAGAGGAAGAGAGAGGGATAGAGAGCTAGAAACATCGATGAGAGAGAAACATCGATCAGCTGCCTCTTGCACACCCCCTACTGGGGATGTGCCTGCAACCAAGGTACATGCCCCCGACCGGAATCGAACCTGGGACCTTTCAGTCCGCAGGCCGACGCTCTATCCACTGAGCCAAACCGGTTTCGGCAGAAAATAAATTTTTAAAAAGTGCATACAGGCCTGGCCGGTGTTGTTCAGTGGAGAGAACATCGGCCAGCAGACTGAGGGGTCCCGGATTTGATTCCTGTCAAAGGCAGGAATCCTGGCCAGGCCTCGGTTGCAGGCTCCTCCCTGGCCCAGGCCCTGGTCAGGGCACATGTAGGAGGCAACCAATCGATGTGTTTCTCTCACATCGATATTTCTGTCAATGGGAAAATACCATCAGGTGAGGATTTTTTTTTTTAAGAAGTGCACATGAGCCTTGGCTAGGTGGCTCAGTTGGTTAGCGTTGATCTGATGCATCAAGGTTTCAAGTTTGATCCCTGGTCAGGGCACATACAAGAATCAACCAATGACTGCATCAGTAAGTGAAGCAATGAATAGCTCTCTCCTCTCTCTCTCTCTCTCTCTCTCTCTCTCTCTCTCTCTCTCTCCCTCCCCCTCTGTCTCCCCTCCATCTCCTTTCCTCTCTCTTTAAAATCAATAAAATAAAAGTGCACACGACAGCCTGGCTCCCACCCGAGACATCCCGACCATTGGAACGCAGTGGGGCTCAGGCACCGAGGATTTGAGAGGTTCCCCCAGGTGAGTCTAAGCTGCGGTGAAGTTCAGGGAGGACTCGTAGGAGATGGCCTCCCCTTTCACAATAGGCCCGTGGTCGGCAAACCGCGGCTCGCGAGCCACATGCGGCTCTTTGGCCCCTTGAGTGTGGCTCTTCCACAAAACACCACGGCCTGGGCGAGTCTATTTTGAAGAAGTGGCATTAGAAGAAGTTTAAGTTTAAAAAATTTGGCTCTCAAAAAAAATTTCAATCGTTGTGCTGTTGCTATTTGGCTCTGCTGACTAATGAGTTTGCCGACCACTGGCATAGGGCATCAGGTCAAGCGAAGCCTGGACGGCGATGCCAGTTCTCAGCCAAGCTGAGGGCAGGGGAGGGAAGAGACTGAGAGAAGCAGGAATGGGAGAGAGGAGGCACGAGGCCTGGCATTCCTGCTGCCCCAGGTGGGCCCTGTAGAATGTTGGAGAATATTCACTGGATGACCCACGGGAACGCCCACTCAGAGGCCACGGGGAGCCCAGGTGAGAGTCTCGTGGGGAACGTCGGTTGCACAACCGCATCCTTAGAGAGAGGTCAATAAACGCCAGGTGAGCCCTGGTTGGATGGCTCGGTTGGTTGAGCATCGTCCCATACACCAAAGGGTTGCAGGTTCAATGTCTCATGGGGACACATACCTGGGTTTCAGGTTCAAGCCCTGGTTGGGGCACGTACAGGAGGCAACAGATAGAGGTTTCTCTCTCTCTCTCTCTCCCTCCCTTCCTCCCCCTTTCTCTAAAGTATCAATAAAAACATATCCTGAGGTGAGGATTAAAAATAATAATATGCCTGGCCAGTGTTGCTCAGTGGTTGAGCATCGGCCCATGAACCAAGAGGTCATGGTTCGATTCCTGGTCAGGGCACATGACCAGGTTGTGGGCTTGATCCCCAGTGTGGGGTGTGCAGGAGGCAGCCGATAGATGTTTCTCATTGATGGGGGTTTTGCTGTTTATTTGTCAATCCTCACCCAAGGATATTTTTCCCATTGAATTTTAGAGACAGTGGAAGGGAGGGGGAGAAACATTGATGTGAGAGAGACACATCGATTGGTTGCCTCCCGCACGAGAGGGATGGAACCTGCAACCGAGGTACGTGCCCTTGACTGGAATGGAACCCGGGACCCTTCAATCTGAGGGCTGATGCTCTATCCACTGCGCCAAACTAGGGCTCATTGATGTTTCTATCTCCCTATCCCTCTCCCTTCCTCTCTCTAAAATCAATAAAAATATTATAAAATAATAATGATGATAATAAAAATAAATGCCAGATGAAACGTCCAGGTCAGTA
Source organism: Cnephaeus nilssonii (assembly GCF_951640355.1). Lineage (NCBI taxonomy): Eukaryota > Metazoa > Chordata > Mammalia > Chiroptera > Vespertilionidae > Cnephaeus > Cnephaeus nilssonii. Next base: position 50,207,927 of record NC_137091.1, read on the forward strand.
AAAGAACACACACATGCGCACACACACAATTATTGCTGCAGGACGAGCAGGTGAAGGCCATGCTCGCCCAGGGGCCCTGGCACAGGTGTGCCACGGGGTGCACGCAGGGGCAGGGGGCAGCTGCCCCTCATCACTGGGCCTCGCCCTTCCCAGCCCCAGGCAGCCAATGGCCTGAGGCAGCCAATGGCCCGTGGCCACGTGACCACCCAGGATTCCCCAAATACCCTCTGCAGGTGGTGCTCGTTGGGATCTGACCCTGGCGGTGAGGACGGGCGTCGGTGAGTGCTTCCTCGGGTCCTGTCCCAGCACCTTCCTTTCTCTGTTAGACACTCAAACCCACTTGTTGAGCCCTCGTCTGGGCCCCCACCCTCCCCACGGAGGCTCTCCGGAGCCCAAAGCCACCTTGAGAAAGAACCAGTGGTCCCGTTTCCCAAGCAAAACGCTCCCGTTTGGGGCATTTAGGAACCTGCCTCACCCTTCCCAGTCCCTGCGTCTAAACCTGAGGATGGAGCTGGGGTGCTGGGGCTCAAGGTCAAGGTCAGCGGAGGTGGTGGGAGTCGGGTGTGGTGCTCACGTGAACTGTGGCTCAGCCACCCACCCTGAGGGAGCTCTCTGTCCTGTGAGGAAGCAGTCGCAGGTGAGGTAACCGGGTGGGGAGGATGGGACCCCCTTTGAAACCTCACCGTAATGGGAGCAGCCTCTGTGGGGTCCCTGAAGACCCCGGTCATGTCCTCAGAGAGGAGAGAAAAGGTGGGCGCCAAGTGGAGTGGGGGGGCGGGGGCGGGCAGGGGAGAGAAACATACCGCCCCTTCCTGTTTGCTTTCTCCAAAACACAGAAAGGTGTCTCCCGTGAAAGCATTTCAGTGGAAGCTGGTAGAAATAAATGGGTTTTACTAACATGATTGAACTGATACCTTTACCCCCATCTATAAATAACAGAGATGGGGGGGGTTGCGGGGGAGAGTGAGAGAGAGGGGGAGAGAAAGAGAGAAATGGGGAGAGACAGAGCTGGGGATAGAGAGACAACGTGGGGGTGGGGGGAGACGGAGACGGAGAGGGAGAGCCATGCCCTCTCTCCCTCTCCCTCTTGTCTCGTCATTCAGTCTCAGAAAATAGCCTTCACCGCCCAGCTTGTTTTTAGTTGAGACAACATTGGTTAATAAAATTATGTAGGTTTCAGGGGTACAATTCTACAACACATCTGTGTATTGTGTGTTCACCACCCCGTCTCCTGCCATCACCATTACTCCCCACTTAACCTTTTCCTACCCTCCCCCCCAACACCCTTTCCCCTCTCCGGTAATCACCCTACTGTTGTCTGTGAGGGATTAAGCAAAGAAAAAAAGACTCGCCTGGGGTGGAGACAGAAGCAGGGTGGAGGGGGTAAATGGGGAAAAAGAGGGAAGTTGGGGTAGCACACCTGTAATACTTTCAACAATAAAAATAAATTTCAAAAGAAGAGAACAAACTCAAACACACATCACCCCTCTTCATTCACACCCTCCAGCCTGCCCTCCTGCTGGGACGCCTCGTCCCCTCCCCTCCCCTCTCCTCCCCTCCCCTCCCCCGTCAACCCTTCCATTGGGCTCCAACCCCGTTCGGTGTCTGTCTGTCTGTGGGCTTCATGCACCACTCCCCTCTCTGGGATGTACTGGACGAGGGGTCGCAGCAGCACCCAAGGGGCCTTCAGACGCTTTTCCCTGAAACACGGTGAGCTGCTCACGAGTCAGAACTTTGTCCTTCAATTCCATGGAGCGAGGACAAGATCTCAACACTGAGGTCGTTGACAGAAAGCGTGAGTGGCCTACCGTCCGCCACGGGAGGAGGGGTTTAGACAAGAACATGCATTCCGGTGTTTTTGTCTCTTTGATGGTTCTTTTATGGATTATTTTTATTTTTCAATGTATTGCCATAGCACTGGTTAACAACATAATGTTCAGCGGTAGAGTTATTGGGGGTGGCGTTGGTTAATGAAAGTGTATAGGTCTCACGTGTACAGTTCCATAATACATCCTCCGAATATTGTGTATTCTCCTATCACCATATGTTTGACCCTCTTGACCCTCCAGCCCCCTTCCCCTCTCGTAACCACCATGCTGTTGTCTGTGCCTATGAGTCTGTGTGTGTGTGTGTTGCTTTCTGTTTTATACCCACATATGAGGGAAACCATACAGTTCTTTTTTCCATCCGACTTATTTACTCAGCATGATACACTCAAGATCCATCCATGCTGTATCAAATGACACTATTTTTTTTTCATATAGACTTTCTCTTTCATGTTTTTATTGATTTTTATTCTATTTTTTCATCCTCACCTGAGGATATTTTTCCATTGATTTTTAGAGTGGAAGAGAGAGGGAAAGACAGAAATACCGATGTAAGAGAAACACATCGATTGGTTGCCTCCTGCACAAGCCCTGACCAGGGAAGAGCCTGCAACCTAGGTACATGCCCTTGACCGGAATCAAACCTGGGACCCTTCGGTCCGCAGGCCGACACTCTATCCACTGAGCCAAACCGGCTAGGGCTGGGCTGTATGTTTAAATGTTTCCTTCAAGTCGTGGGTGTGTATGAAAGTGTTTCCTTGTGACCACCCAAAATTTCTCTTTTAAATAAACTTCCTCATTAATTTAATCACTCAACCAAGCAGTTGAGAGATTTTGTGTATTTTCCATCTCCATGTATCCAGGTTCCTGCACGTTAGAGGTTTGGGGAAACGAGGAAATCTTCATTTTAATTTTGATGGAGGAAATTTGAATTAGGATGTAACCTTTTCCACTTGTTCTTAGAAATAAGTGGGGGTCATTTTTTTCTCCTTTAACCACCAATGGGGTCGATAGTTTTCCTAGATATTACATGGGAATGTGCAGAAACGCTCATTTTCTTGCTAGGGTTCTGTTTTGAATAATCAGCACATAAACTTTCTCATCTGTCCATTGTCAGTAATTCTCTCCTCCGTGTCTCTCTCTCCTCCGTGTCTCTCTCTCCTCCGTGTCTCTCTCTCCTCCGTGTCTCTCTCTCCTCCGTGTCTCTCTCTCCTCCGTGTCTCTCTCCTCCGTCTCTCTCTCTCCGTCTCTCTGTCACTCATAGATGGGTAATGGTAACAGCTCAATCATTTTAGTAAAACACTCTTATTTCTACCAGCTTCCTCTAAGAGGATGCTTTCACGGGAGATGCCTTTTCATATTTTAGAGAAAGCAAACACTGTGGGGAGGTCTGAAGCAAAATATGTCCTTCGGTTCACCCTCCCCACTCAATCCATGTCCTGCTCATCCCCCAAAACTGTGTGTTTGGGGTGGAGCTAATATCTTAGAGGTGAGCCACCATTCTGCGCTGGCGGTTGGGCATTGAGGATGCAGGGCTTGAATGGACACACCTGTCTCGTTGTTGTTTTTGTTGAGAGTGTTACAGATGTCCCCCATTTTTCCCTATTTGCCCCCCTCTACCCGCTCCTGCCCCCCTCCCCAGGCCTTCACCCCACTATTGTCTGTGTCCATGGGCTATGCCTGTACCCATATAAGTTCTTTGGTTAATTTCTTCCTGCCTCTTCCCCCTTTCCTGTGAGATTCTACACTCTGTCCCATGCTTCTACACCTCTGGACCTGTTTTGTTCGTCACTTTGTTCATTAGATTCCACATATAAGTGAGATCATGCGATACGTGTCTTTCTCTGACTGGCTTATTTCACTTAGCACGATACTCTCCAGGTCCCTCCATGCTGTCTCACAGGTGAGAGATCCTTTTTCACAGCTGCCTAGTATTCCCTGGTGTGAATGCACCACAGCTGCTTTATTGACTCATCCACGGATGGGCACGTGGGCTGGTTCCAGATCTCGGCTCTTGTAAATAACACTGCAGCGAACATGGGGGTGCGTGTGTTGGTCCTGATTGGAGCACACCTGTTCTCGATCAGCCGCAAACGGCCTTCGGTGTTGCCGTCGCAAACCAGCCTGTGTCGAATGATATTAGCATTTAGAGGGCATAGAGCTCTTGGCAAACTGCCCTCCACAGAGATGGCCCCAGTCCAGTGGTCGGCAAACTGCGGCTCGTGAGCCTCATGCGGCTCTTTGGCCCCTGGAGTTTTTAGCAAAGGCCAGCTTAGGAGTTCCCTAATTAAGTTAATAACAATGCACCTACCTATAAGTTTAAAAAATTTGGCTGTCAAAAGAAATTTCAATCGTTGTACTGTTGATATTTGGCTCTGTTGACTGAGTTTGCCAACCACTGAGTTAGAGTTATCCGAGGATTTTTAATATCACTATGTCCAGTGCTGTTCTGGGAACCAGGGAAACGGGCAGGAAAATACCCCAAATCTTATCTAATAACAAGATAGAAATCATGTCACATAATTTTCAGTCTATAAAGAATTGTTACCTGGGAATCGGACTTCTAACAAAAGGAGTGGAAAATGTCACTCCATCTAGTGAGCTGACCGAGCCTGGTTGTATAAAGATCATAACTTTTTAAATTGTTGACCCTATTACAGATATCCCCCACTTCCCCCCCTTTTGCCCCTCTCCACTCAACCCCTGCCCCCCTGAAACACTAATCAGAAAAACTATATGCACCCCTATGTCCATTGAAGCATTTATGTATTTTGTATTTGATTTCAGAGAGGAAGGGAGAGGGAGAGAAACATCAACGATAAGAATCATTGATTGCCTGCCTCCTGCAGCCCCCACACTAGGCTTTGAGCCCACAACCCAGGCCTGTGCCCTTGACCGGAATCAAACCTGGGACCCTGCAGTCCACAGGCTCCATCCACTGAGCTCCATCCACTGAGCCACACCAGCTAGGCGAAGCATTCTTTACAAGATCCAAGATCTGGAAACAGCCCAACTGCCCATCAGTAGATGAGTGGATAAAAACGCTGTGGCATATTTACACAATGAAATACTTTGCGACTGTAAAGAGAGAGAAAGAAACGCGGCTGGTGTGGCTCAGGGGTTGAGCTTCCATCTATGAACCAGGAGATCACAGCTCAATTCCCAGTCAAGGGCACATGCCCAGGTTGTGGGCTCAGTCCCAGTGAGGATCATGCAGGAGGCAGCTGATCAATAATTCTGTCATCATTGAAGTTTCTGTCTCTTTCCCCCCCACCCACCCCCCGCTCCCTTCCTCTCTGAAAGCAATAAAAATACATTTACTTAAAAAAAATAAGGAAGCCCTAGCTGGTTTGGCTCAGTGAATAGAGCGTCAGCCTGCGAATTGAAAGGTCCCAGGTTCGATTCTGGTCAAGGGCACATGCCCGGGTTGTGGGCTCGATCCCCAGTAGGGGGCGTGCAGGAGGCAGCCAGTCAATGATTCTCTCTTGTGGGGCGCGGCCACAGTGTTTGGACAGGTTCAAGCCTCGGATTAATGAGAGGGCACAGTCCGCTCATGGCCACGTGCAAGTCCCAGTTCGGAGGGCAGAGCCCTCCCAGCCAATTATAGCCAACAGCTGTAGTGGTAAGCTTGACCTTATGGTCCGAACACGTGGCCCCACGTGCCTGAGTGATATCGGCTGCAAGTAAACAAAGCTTGATCAGGTGCATGTAGTTGAGTAGAATCGAAACCCACGTGAATTTGTAAACATCTTGACCATGCCCTTCCTTTGTCTCGTGGCATTTGCTGTAAAATAAAGACACGGCTTCTAGTCCGTGGCACTCTCTCTCTCCACGAGAGAGGGCAGCGTCCCACCGAGACCCAGCTTTCTTGTCTGTCTGTTCTAATCCTTCACGGCCCCCTCAGGCTCACCAAACCTGGCTGAGCTGGCACGGCACATAAGGCGCCCTGGGGCAGAGAGAAGCATTGACTGGCTGTCTCCTGCATGACCCCTACTGGGGATCGAGCACACAACCCGGGCATGTGCCATGCCAGCCCACCACACTCTCTCATCGTTGATGTTTCTATCTCTCCCCCTCTCCCTTCCTCTCTGAAATCAATAAAAATATATTTACTTTAAAGAAAAGGAAATCTTACCTTTTGCAACAGCATGGAGGGACCTGGAGAGTATTGTGCTAAGTCAGTGGTCAGCAAACTCATTAGTCAACAGAGCCAAATATCAACAGGACAACGATTGAAATTTCTTTTGAGAGCCAAATGTTTTAAACTTCTTCTAACGCCACTTCTTCAAAATAGACTCGCCCAGGCCGTGGTATTTTGTGGAAGAGCCACACTCAAGGGGCCAAAGAGCCGCATGTGGCTGGCGAGCCGCAGTTTGCCGACCACTGTGCTAAGTGAAATAAGCCAGAGAAAGACAAGTCTTCTCACTCATGTGTGGAATCTAAGGAACAAAATAAAGTGACGAACAAGATAGGACCAGAAGCAGGAGGCATGGAACAGACGGACAGATCTCGGAGGGAGGGGGGCGGGAGGATGGCAGTGAATGTGATCCTGTGATGCACGACTCTCCTTTGAATCTTGTCACTCTCCCCTCCCCACCCCCACCAGGTCCCATCTGCTCCCTGCAACCCAGGAATCGACTTCTCCATCCACACAGGGGGGCCCTCGGCCTGGCGTGGCGATGGGGGAAGCCAACGTGTCCCCCTTTTCCGACTGTGGACTGCGCTGGTGTCTAGAGCAGCTGGACAAGGAAGAGTTCCAGACGTTCAAGGAGCTGCTCATGGAAAGCACGTCGGGGCTGGTGCCCGGCTCCTTCCCGTGGGTGGAGGTGCCCGGGGCGGACGCGCAGCACCTGGCCTTCCTCCTGCATGAGCACTGCCAGGCGCTGGTGGTCTGGAGCATGGCCATGGACATCTTTCTGGAGATGAACCTGCCCGTGCTCTCTCAGAAGGCGAAGGAGGAGATGGAAAGTGAGTAAGGCCGCCTGGCCGGCCAGCGTGGCTCAGTGGTGGAGTGTCGACCTAGGAACCAGGAGGTCACGGTTCGATTCCCAGTCAGGGCACATGCCCGGGTTGTGGGCTCCATCCCCAGTAGGGGGCGTGCAGAAGGCAGCTGATCCATGATTCTTTCTTTTTTAATACATTTTTATTGATTTCAGAGAGGAAGGGAGAGGAAGAGAGAGAGAAACATCAATGATGAGAGAGAATCGTGGATTGGCTGCCTCCTGCACACCCCCCACTGGGGATTGAGCCCGCAACCTGGGCATGTGTCCTTGACCGGAATCGAACCCAGAACCCTTGAGTCCACAGGCCAATGCTCTATCCACTGAGCCAAACCGGCCAGGGCCCGTGATTCTCTCTTATCATTGATGTTCCCCCCTCTCTCTTTTCCTCTCCCTCCCTCCCTTCTGTTCTCTCTAAAAAATCAATGGAAAAAAATCCTTGGGTGAGAATTAACAACAACAAAAGACTGAGGCCTCGGGATAGTTTCCCTTCTTGCACATTTTAAAAAGAAAATCTTTATTATTGAAAGTATTACATGGGTGGAGGGGGTGGGGATGGGGGTTGCGGGGGTGAGGGGGGTGCTGGAGGCAGCCAATCCATGATTCTCGTCATTGATGTTTCTCCCTCTCCCTCTCCCTCCTTCTCTCTCTGAAATCGAGCACCCGTCACATAAATCTGTTATTTCCCTAATGGTGGCACTTAGGATCCGACACCACTGTCCCCATTACAGGCTGGTCATGGGGTCAACTGGCTCGTCTTGGTTGCCCTCAGTCATTTGGGCAGAGAGTGAACTTAAAAAATTTTTCTTAATGAGAGCTGGGGGCGGTGGGGAGAGGGAGATTTGTCCCTCTTATTGATGCACTCATTGCTGGATTCTTGTATGTGCCCTGCCTGGGGATCAAGCCCACAAATAATGGGCATATCGGGATGATACTTGAACCAACTGAGCCACCGGCCAGGGCCGTTGCTGTGACGTTGTGGCCACTGTCCTGTCATCTGCTCTGCATTGCAGAATGTTCACTGGCTGAAATACTACAAGATTTTACACCCCCGAAGACTGACAGAGGAACAAGCAGGGGCCAGCCTTCAGGTCAGTGTGGGGGACTGGGTCAAGGGTTTCCTATCTTGGTCCGTGGTCCTGCCATTCACTGTGCTACTCACACCAGAAGCCTGGTCATTATTTTTAGTATTAGAGGCCCGGTGCAAGAAATTCGTGCACGGGTGGGGTCCCTCCGCCTGGCGAGCAATCAGGGCTGATCAGGGCCATCTCACCCAGGCTGGTGGCCAGGGAGGAACCACAAGAGGGCTCTAAGGCATGTCTGGCCCCATCTTGCCCAGTCCTGATTGGCCAGACCCCAGCAGCAAGCTAACCTACCAGTTGGAGCATCTGCCCCCTGGTGGTTAGTGCATGTCATAGCGACTGGTGAGTTGACCAGTCGGCCAGACACTTCCAACATATTAAGTTTTGATAGATAGATAGATAGATAGATAGATAGATAGATAGATGTTTATTTCTGATTGACTCTTTATTTTCTCTACCTTGTACATACTTCATCAGGAAATCATGAGACCTACCTCTGAAGTAGGACTTGTTTCTCTTGTGTGTGTGTGGTGTTTTTTTTAATTCTATTGATTTCAGAGAGGAAGGGAGAGGGAGAGAGAGATAGAAGCATCAATGATGAGAGAGAATCTTTGAGAGAAACTGGCTGCCTCCTGCACGCCCCCTACTAGGGATCAAGCCCACAACCCAGGCATGTGCCCTTGACCAGGAATTGAACCATGACCTTCTGGTTCATAGGTCGATGTTCAACTGCTGAGCCACGCTGGCTGGGCAGGACTCATATTTCTACACATTTCTTACCATAGCCTGTATATCAGAATCATCTCACTTGAATCTCTAATCTGTTTCTACTCTGGTTACACGGAATCCATTTTCCCCACGGTGATAAGCAAGGTGATCTTTTAAAAATTTCCATCTGGACAGATTCATAGATAAAGAGCAGGCAGACAGCTCTGGTGGGGGTGGTATTGGAGGCGTGGAGGGATTGAGCAAAAGAAGGAAGAAAGGGGAAAGAACCCATGCCCTGGCCAGTATTTCTCAGTGGTTAGAGCCTCGGCCCTGGCCCCAAAGGGTCTTGGGTTTGCTTCCCAGTCGAGGGCTCATTCCTCGGTTGCAGGTTTGATCCCTGGCCCCAGTTGGGGCTCATGCAACCAATCGATGTGTCTCTCTCACATTGATATCCCTCACTGGGTTTGACCTCTCATTTTATCAACTCACCCAAAGGTCTCCAAAGAATAAAAAGCAGAAATAAGACCAGAACCCATACCCTCTGAGCTCATTTTCGATCCACTGTGCCTCTCCAGCTGAGGCGTGGTTCCGGACAGGTCAGAAGGTGAAATTGGGCATTGCAGACCCTATCTTGGGGATACTGTGGGTCTGACCTGGTTAATTCACCTCTGAGTGTGTGGGATTTCATTTTTCTTCCCTCTCTTTTCTGCAGAAATGTCACAAGTTATAAAGCAAGATGATACCACAGCAGCAAAGACAAAAGACCAAGGTAAAGAACTCTGGCTTATTCATATTTTCTCTCCCTCTCTCCCTCTCCCCCTTCCTTTTTCTCTCAAAATCAATAAAAAACATATCTGCCCTAACCGGTTTGGTTCAGTGGATAGAGCATCGGCCTGTGGACTGAAGGGTCCCAGGTTTGATTCCAGTCAAGGGCATGTACCTTGGTTGAGGGCACATCCCCAGTAGGGGGTGTGCAGGAGGCAGCTGATCGATGTTTCTCTCATTAATGTTTCTAACTCTATCCCTCTACCTTCCTCTCTGTAAAAAAATAAATTAATTAAATAAATAAAATTTTTAATAAATAAAAAACATATTTTTGCACCTGACCAGCATGGCTCAGTGGTTGAACATCAACCTATGAACCAGGAGGTAAGGATTCAATTCCCGGTCAGGGCACATGCCTGGGTTGCAGGCTCAATCCCCAGTAGGCGGCGTGCAGGAGGCAGCCAATGATTCTCTCTCATCATTGATGTTTCTAGCTCTGTTTCCCTTCCTCTCTAAAATAAATATATATTTTTGTATGTGCAAGTGAGGAATAATAATCACAATAATACATTGCTGAGAAGGAACAAAGTCTCCTGTGTGTAGAGTGTCTTTCAACTTTGTCTCCTTTTTCTCTTCTGCCCTCTGGTCCGTCGTAGGCCAGGGAGATAACGAAGGGGACTACAAACGTCATGTGATGACAAGGTTCTCCACGGTGTCAGACGTACACCACAGTTTCCAAACCTTTGCCGCTGATTGTCCACAAATGCAAATGTTGTCTAGTGCTTTTGCTCCAGACCAGCAGGGCTTCCGGCCACTCACCGTGGTCCTTCACGGAAGACCCGGGGTCGGGAAGTCAGCTCTGGCCAGAAGAATCCTGCTGCACTGGGCCCGCGGGGAGCTCTACCCGGGCGTGTTTTCCTACGTCTTCTTCCTCAATGCCCGGGACATACCATGGAGGAGGAGAAGCAGTTTCACGGAGTTAATTTCCAGGGAGTGGCCAGACTCTGAGGTCCCCGTGGTAAACATCATGTCCCAACCGGAAAGGCTCTTGTTTGTGGTCGATGGTTTTGATGACCTGGACGTTGCCTCCGAAGACGCTGACCTCAACGTCTGTGACAACTGGACAGAGAAGCGGCCCGTGTCCGACCTGATGTGCAGTCTGCTGAAGAAGAACCTGCTGCCCGAGTGCTCCCTGATCGTCACCGTCAGAGACGAGGGCCTGGAGAAGCTCCGATGGATGCTCCTCTCTCCCCGGTACCTCTTCATCGAAGGAATCACGATGGAGAAGAGGATCCAGGTGTTCCTCAAGCAAGTCAAGAACGAGGACCAACAAACGCAAGTCTTGCACGAGGTGCTGGACAACCACGTGCTGATTGACAGGTGCCAGGTGTCCGTCACGTGGTGGCTGCTCTGCTGGGCTCTTGAGCTGCAGACGGTTTCGGGGAAGGGCCTGCCCCCTACCTGCCAGATTCTCACGGGCTTGTACGTCACCATCGTGGTCCATCAGCTCACCCCTCAAGACGGCCCGGGGCACTGCCTCAGTGCGGACGAACGCGTGGTCCTGAAGGGCCTGTGCCGGATGGCCGTGCAGGGCGTGTGGGCCAGGAAGTTCGTGTTCCACAGTGATGACCTGGGCGTTCACGGGCTGACGGAGCCGGAGCTCTCCGTCCTGTTTCACAAGCACATCCTCCTGCGGGACAGCCAGGGCGAGAGGTGCTTCACGTTCCTGCACCCGAGCCTGCAGGAGTTCTACGCGGCCCTGTACTACGTCCTGGAAGGCCTGGACGCCGCGTGGGAGCCCCACGCCCTGCGCATCGAGAATTCCAAGAGTCTGAAGGAGCTCAGGCAGATCAGCTTCAACGCCCACGTGCTGCAGATGAAACGCTTCCTGTTCGGCTTCATGAACAAGGAGGTGGTGCGGGCCCTGGAGGACCTGCTGGGGTGTGCCGTGGCCCCGGGGCTGAGGCGGGTGCTGCTCCAGTGGGTCTCCCTGTTGGGTCAGCAGGCTGCCACCACCTCCCCGCTGGACCTCCTGGACGCCTTCTACTGTCTCTTTGAGACCCAAGACGAAGAGTTTGTCCAGTTGGCATTGAGCGGCTTCCGGGAAGTGAGGCTAATGGTGAACCGGCCCATGGACCTGAACGTGTCCTCCTTCTGCCTCCAGCACTGCGGGCGCCTGCGGGAGATTCAGATGGACATCGAGGAGATCTTCCCGGAAGACGAGTCCACCGAGGCGTGGCCTGTCGTTCCGCAAGGGTGAGTGGCCCCCTCTGCGATTTTCATTCTTTCCATCTCCACGTGGAGGTATTGGTGTTTTGAGATGATAAGCGCCACAATCACGCTAATTAGCACAGCCATCCCTCACATGGCTACCGTGGCGGGGGAAGACACGTAAGACCTACCATCCTGCTCTGACCGGTGTGGCTCAGTGAATAGAGCGTCGGCCTGCAGACTGAAGGGTCCCGGGTTCGATTCCGGTCAAGGGCATGTACCTTGGTTGCGGGCACATCCCCAGTAGGGGGTGTGCAGGAGGCAGCTGATCGATGTTTCTCTCTCATCGATGTTTCTAACTCTCTCTCTCTCCCTTCCTCTCTGTAAAAAAATCAATAAAATATATTTTTTTAAGAAAGGCCTACCATCCTAGCCAATTCCCAGTGGGAAACACCATGGCTATACGTTACTTGTAACTGAGACTTTGCGCCTTTTGGCCAATGTGCCCCTATCTCCCCCCCACCCCCACCCTCCACCACTGGCAACCACCACGGACGCTCGCTCTGCCTGTGTGAGTCCCACTGTTTTTTGTTGTTGTTTTTTTAAACTAGAGGCCCAGGGCATGAAATTTGTGCACGGGTAGCGTCCCAAGTGGCTGCCAGCTGCCGGTGGGGGTCTTCCTTCGTTCCCCAATGCCCCCTGGTGGTCAGTGCACGTCATACCAAGTGATTGAACTCCCGGTCGAACTCCCAAGGCGACACTTTCATATTAGGCTTTTATATAGAGATAGGTAGACGTAGACGTAGACGTAGACATAGACATAGATATATTTTTATTGATTTCAGAGAGGAAGAAAGAGGGAGAGAGAATCATGGATCGGCTTCCCCCTGCGAGTCTCCCACTGGGGATGGAGCCCACAACCCAGGCATGTGCCCTTGACTGGAATCGAACCTGGGACCTTTCAGTCCGCAGGCCGGCACTCTATCCACTGAGCCAAACCAGCCAGGGCTGAGTCCCACTGTTTCAGCTTCTGCATGCGAGGTCACGCGTGTCTTTCCGTGTCTGGCTTGTCTCGCTCAGCATCATGTCCTCTGGGTTCGCCCGTGTTCTTGCCAATGGCCGCACCTCCTTTTACAAGGCTGGGTAACATTCTACGGGGGGTGAGGGACATGTTCTTCATCCATTCATCCACCCACAGACATCTGGGTTGTTCCTATAGGGTGCCCCCCCCCAAATGTAGACACACACACTAAATACTTACAAAAGCAGTCTTTGTTAAAAGACATTTCATTTTCAAAATTGAGCTCTCAGCTGTGAGAGTAGGTATTCATTTGGAGGGGACACCCTGTATGTCTTGGCTGTTGTGGATAATAGAGTGCAAATATCTCTTAGGATCCTGACTGTCAATTCTTTTATTTTGTTTTGTAAAATATGTTTTTATGGATTTCAGAGAGAGGGAGAGAGAGAGGCAATCAATGATGAGAGAGAATCATTGATCAGCTGCCTCCTGCACACCCCACACTGGGGATGGAGCCTGAAGCTCGGGCATGTGCCCTGACCCGGAATGGAATCGTGACCTCCTGGCTCATGGGTCGATGCTCAACCCCTGAGCCACGCCGGCCGGGCCTGACTGTCGATTCTTTTGCGTCCGTGGGATTATTGGGTCTGACGGTAGTTTCCGTTTTGGTTTTTTGAGGGGCCTCCCTGCTGTTTGGCATAGAGGCTGCACCATTTCACATGCAGAGGGGCGCTGGCATCAAAGCACAACCTGACTCCAAACCATCCTGCTACACCCCTGGGTACCCAGCACTCGGGAAGCAGGGTGGACAGGAGCGTGCCCATGGAAGGCTTAGGCGTCACTAATGGGTCCTCTGAGCCTCTACACCCATCCCCGTCTCATCCTGGAGACTGGTCTCTCTTCTCTGACATGGATGTGGCCGTTGCTCATGTTAAAATCTATCCCGTGGGCTCTGGCCAGTTTGGCTCAGTGGATAGAGCATCAGCCTGCGGACTGAAGGGTCCCAGGTTCCATTCTGGTCAAGGATGCCCAGGTTTCGGGCTCAATCCCCAGTGGGGAGCATGCAGGAGGCAGCTGATCAATGATGATTCTCCCTCACCATTAATGATTCTCTCTCCCTCTCCCTTCCTCTCTGAAGTCAATGAAAAAAAAAGTATATATATATATATATATATATATATATATATATATATATATATATGTATGTATATGGTTTTTTAAATCCATCCAGTGGAAGCCAACGTTTCCTCCCTTCTCCCATGTAGGCTGCAGACCAAGTCCCTGGTCACCGAGTGGTGGGAGAACCTCTGCTCGGTGCTCAGCTCCCACCCCAGCCTGCAACAGCTGGACCTCGCCGGCAGCATCCTGAGCGAGTGGGCCATGAGGACCCTGTGCGTCAAGCTGAGGCAGCCGGCCTGCAAAATCCAGAAGCTGATGTAAGGCTGCCCGGCCCCTGCTCCGTGTCCCTCCATGTCACAGCGCTAAGGCCAATGTATAGGATGTATTCGGAGGGGACAAGAGCCGTGGGAGGTATAGGAACCGAGCTCCCAAAAGGAATGGGATGGGAAGGGACTCAAGACTTTGTGAAGGGATTACTGAGGTGGGTTCATGTATTCGGGTTTTGAAGGATGAATAGGAGTTGGTTAGTAAGGGGGAAAGAGAAGGGAGTTCTTTTCAGGTGAGTGGTCCAGCATGAGGCAATGCATGTAAAGCTCAAAATGCATGATTTACTGCAGCATTTCAATCAGTTCTTAGTGCTTTTAAGGTCATGAGGTCATATCATCAATATATATAAAAGGCTAAGGGACCGACCATATGGCCGACCAGCTAACCGGTACATATGTGCACTGGAAATTTAAAAACAAACGTTGATTCGCACATGCGTGATACACATTAAAATACTTTGTGTTTTAATTTTTATGATACTATATTACATACTAGAGGCCCGGTGCATGGGATTCGTGCCCTGGTGGGGGGGCATGGCCTGTGGGGATCGGCCAGCTGTGGGAGCGCTGCTCATCCTGGTCATCGATGTTTCTAACTCTCTATCCCTCTCCCTTCCTCTCTGTAAAAATCAATAAAATATATTTCTTAAAAATCAGTTGGAAATATATCCTCAGGTGAGGGTGAACCACAACGAAAGGAATAATTAGGCTGCACCCGACCGTCTAACTCTCGCTCCCTCCCTCGCGCTCTCTCCTGCAGATTTAAAGGGGCACAGCTTACCCTGGGTCTGCACCATCTCTGGAAGACGCTGGTCGTCAGCCATCACCTTAAACACCTGAGCTTGGCCAACGTGCACCTGCAGGAGGAAGACGTCGGGGTGGTGCAGGAGGCCTTACGGCACCCCCACTGCTTGTTGGAGTCTTTGAGGTGAGTCCCGGGTCTGGTTCCCACTCTTCCTTCTTAATCCTCAACTCGGGGATGTTTAGAGAGAGGAGGGGGGAGATCGAGAGAGAGAGACATCGATGTGAGAGAGAGAGAGACATCCGCCGGCTGCCTCCCACCCGCCCTGCCCAGGAATCGAACTCACAAGCCAGGTGTGTGCCCTGACCAGGAATCGAACCCACAACCCCAACCAACTGGAGCCACCCGGCCAGGGTGGTTTTCTCTTTTTTTTTGTTTTTAATCCTCACCCGAGGCTATTTTTCCATTGATTTTTACAGAGAGTGGAAGAGAGAGGGAAGGACCGAGAGAAACATCGATGTGGGAGAAACACATCGATTGGTTGCCTCCTGCATGTACTCTGACCAGGGCCCGGGCCAGGGAGGAGCCTGCAACCGAGGTACATGCCCTTGACCGGAATCGAACCTGGGACCCTTCAGTCCCCAGGCCGAGGCTCTATCCACTGAGCCACACCGGCCAGGGCAGGGTGGTCATTTTTATGTTGCGTATATTTTGCCACAATACAAAAGTCACTTGTGATGTTCCATCAAGTTTGGGGTGGGAGGTGCGTGTGATCTCCCGCAGCATGGCCGGCGTGGCTCAGTGGGTGAGCATCAACCTATGAACCAGGAGGTCACGGTTCCATTCCTGGTCAGGGCACATGCCCAGGTTGTGGGCTCCATCACCCGTGGGGAGTGGGGAGGAGGGGGGTGGGGCGTGCAGGAGGCAGCCGATCCATGATTCTCTCTCATCATGGATGTTTCTCTCTCTCTCTCCCTTCCTCTCTGAAATCAAGAAAAAAATATATATTTTTAAAAAATTAAAAATAATCGCAGTGGTTAGAGTGTGGGCCCCACACACCCAAGGCTCTCCGGTTCGATTCCTGGCCAAGGGCGTGCACCTGGGTTGCAGGTCCGGTCCCGGCCAGACGCGGAGGCCCCAGCAGACAGTGTCCAGGGAGCAGCGGAGGGGCCCCCCAGGGGCTGGGGGGCGGCCGAGGGGGCGTCTCACGAACCTCCTCTCCGTCCACAGGTTGGATCACTGCGGGTTAAGAGACTCCTGCTGCCCGCTCATCGCCCAGATCCTGCTGGCCTCCCGCCACCTGCGGTCCCTGAGCCTCGCGGGGAACAAGGTCAAGGACCAGGGCGTGGCGTCCCTCTGCGAGGCCCTGAAGGTGCCCCAGTGCGCCCTGCGCAGGCTGATGTGAGCGCCTCCTCTCACACGGGGTCTTTGTCTTGTCTCCACCGAGGTCCTCCCAGGAATGGGGGGCCCGGGTGGGGGTGGGGGGAGGCGGGGATTGGCTGATGGCATCCGCCAAGGGTGAGAGCAGGCGCTGTGACCTCGTGGGAGGGCCCCAAGGTTGAGGCTGGAGAAAGACCCAGGAAATAACGCCTGTGTCTTGGCTGCAAAACTCTGACCTGATGGGAAAGACTGAGCCCTGACAGTGTGGCTCAGTGGGTAGAGCGTCGGCCTGCGGACTGAAGGGTCCCGGGTTCGATTCCGGTCAAGGGCATGTACCTTGGTTGTGGGCACATCCCCAGTAGGAGGTGTGCAGGAGGCAGCTGATTGATGTTTCTAACTCTCTACCCTCTCCCTCCCTCTCTGTAAGAAATCAAATATATTAAAAAAAAAAAAAAAAAAGACTGAGCAGAGCCCTGGCTGGTGTGGCTCAGTGGATAGAGCATCAACCTGCCGACTGAAGGGTCCCCGGTTCGATCCCAGTCAAGGGCACAGGCCCGGGTGGTGGGCACGGGCCCTGGTCCGGGGGCGTGCAGGAGGCAGCCAGTCGATGTGTGTCTCTCATATCAATGTTTTTCTCTGTCTCTCCTCCCCGCCACTCTCTCTAAAAAGATCAATGGAAAAACACCCTCCGGTGAGGACCGACCAACAAAGTGTGTGGTGTTACCATTCAATGGCACGGGTTCAGATTCTGTTTCCAATTGGTTTGCTTCTCACCCAGGTCAAACCACTCATCGTGAAATGTCAACTTAAGGGCCATTAAAATTTATCTATCTGCCTTTTTTTAATATAATTTTGTTGATTTCAGAGAGGAAGGGGGGGTGGTAGAGAGAGACAGAGAAACATCAATGATGAAAGAGAATCATGGATCGGCTGCCTCCTGCAGACCCCCTACTGGGGATCCAGCCCTCAACCCGGCATGTGCCCTTAACCGGAATCAAACCCGGGACCTTTCTGTCCGCAGACCGACACTATCCACTGAGCCAAACCAGCTAGGGCTATCTTCATTTTTTAAATATATTTTTATTGATTTCGGACAGGAAGGGAGAGGGAGAGACAGAAACATCAATGATGAGAAAGAATCATGGATCGGCTGCCTCCTGCACGCCCCACACTGGGGATCCCGGCATGTTCCCTGAACCAGAATCAAACCCAGGACCCTTTAGTTCGAAGGCCGATGCTCTGTCCACTGAACCAAACCAGCTAGGGCTCTACCTGAATTATTAACAACAAACAATTCCAGCCCCGGCTGGTTTTGCTCAGTGGATGGAACATTGGCCTGCGGACTGAGGGGTCCCGGGTTCGATTCCAGTCAAGAGCACATGCCAGGGTTGAGGATCCCCAGCAGCGGGTGTGCAGGAGGGAGCCAATCAGCGATTCTCTCTCATCGATGTTTCTCTCTCTCTCCCTCTCCTTTCCTCTCTGAAATCGATAAAAAAACAACAAACAATTCCAACAAATTAAGACGAATCAACCCTGTCAAAAACTGGGCTTTTACAGAAATCTTCTTCTATAAAAGCCTAATATTCAAAGTGTCCCCTCGGGAGTTTGATTGCTCACTATGGTGTGCGCTGAACACCAGGGGGCAGTGCAGAATGAAGGAAGACCCTGATCAGCCCTGATCGCCGGCCAGGCCTTAGGGACCCTACCTGTGCACGGATTTCCTGCACCGGGCCTCTAGTGCTGATATAAAAGACAGCAGCCGGCCCTGTGTACTCGGCTCTCGGCCGTGTTTGTGGGGGTCCAGCACTTGCTCGGGGGGCCGTCTCTCCTCGCAGACTGGGGAACTGCGGCCTCACGGAGGACGCCTGCCAGCACCTGTCCGAGGTCCTCACCAGCAGCAAGAGCCTGACGCACCTGGACCTGTCGACCAACCCGCTGGGGAAGGGTGGCGTGACGCTGCTGTGTCGCGGCTTGAAGTCCTTCACCTGCGCTGTTCAGAGGCTGATGTGAGTCCCCCTCGCTCCCCGTGGGGGCCCCGTGGCTCCGTGGCCACGGGCGTGGGCCCGTCTCAGAGCGCACAGAGCCAGGAAAGGTCAGGGGGCTCGTGTGCCCAGGCCGTCCCGACGGGACACCTTCTAGCCTTCGCGCCTCCTTGGAAAATTCTGTTTCCATCTTTTCTCTTTTTCTATTTTATTTTTTAATTCTTTATTGTTTTAAGTATTACATATTGTGTTTTTTTATTGTTTAAAATATTACATAGGTCTCCTTTTTTTCTGATTGACACACACCCCCAGCTACTCCTGCCCCCCCCCCCGACAAGTCCCCATGGCCCCATTGTCCGTGTCCATTGGTTATGCTCATATGCATGCACACAAGTCCTTTGGTTGATCTCTTACCCCCCACTCCCACCCTCCTCTTCCCTCTGATGATTGATGGACTGGATTTATTTACTGCCCTGGCTGGTTTGGCTCAGTGGATAGAGCGCCGGCCTGCGGACCGAAGGGTCCGGGGTTCGAGTCTGGTCAAGGGCAGCCTGCAAACGCAGGGGAAGGCAGGAAAGAGCTCTCCCCTTCCTTGGGTCTCCAGGGGGAGCAGGGCCAGGCCGACAGCGAGATGCTGACCTCCAGGGCTGCAGGACGTGTGGTTGGTTAGAGCAGCAACCGGCAGCTAACACATTGAGTCTCAGGAGAAAATTGAAAGAGAGGGTCATTGCCCTGGCCGGTTTGCTTAGTGGTTAGAGTGTCAGCTCGTGTACAAAGGTCTCGGGTTCTATTCCTGGTCAAGGGCACGTACCTGGGGTGTAAGTTCGATCCCTGGCCCTGGTCTGGGTGCACGCAGGAGGTAACCAATCGATGTGTCTCTCTCACATGGGTGTTTCTCTCTTTCTCTATATATATATACTAGAGGCCCAGTGCATGAAATTCATGCATGGTGGGGGAGCGGGGGGTCCCTCAGCCCAGCCTGCACTCTCTCCAATCTGGGACCCCTCAGACATTCCTCTCACAATCCTGGACTGCTGGCTCCTAACCGCTTGCCTGCCTGCCTGCCTGCCTGATCTCCCCTAACCCCTCTGCCTGCCTGCCTGATCTCCCCTAACCACGTCTGCCTGCCTGCCTGATTGCCCCTAACAACCTCTGCCTGCCTGCCTGATTGCCCCTAACTGCTTCCCTGCCTGCCTGATTGCCCCTAATCACCTCTGCCTCGGCCCCTGCACCCGGGACCCAGGCTTCCCTCCCTCTGGTCCGCTGCAGGTACCTGGGACCTGGGTTGGCCATAGGTGCCTGGGACCGCGGGTGGCTTCACCCGCGCCAGGCTTTGTCAGGAAGGACGTCCAGAAGGTCATCCAGAAGACATCTGGTCTAATTAGCATATTACCCTTTTATTAGTATAGATCTCCCCCTCCCCCTCTCTCCCTCTCCCCCCCTTCCTCCCTCCCACTCTCTCTCAGAATCAGTGGAGCCTGGCTGGTGTGGCTCGGTGGTTGATCATGGTTTGATTCCCTGTCGGGGCACAGGCCAAGGTTGTGGTCTCGATCCTAGTGGGGGGCGTGCAAGAGGCAGCCAAACGACGATTCTCCCTCATCGTTGATGCTTCTATCTCTCTCTCTCCCTTCCTCTCTAAAATCAATAGAGCGTTGATCTAGATGTTTCTCTCTCATAAAAAATATATTTTTTTTTGCCCTGGCTGGTTTGACTTCAGTGGATAGAGCGTCGGCCTGCTGACTGAAGGGTCCCGGGTTTGATTCTGGCCAAGGGCACCTACCTCGGTGGCAGGCTTCTCTCTGTCTCTCCCTCTCCCTTCCACTCTCTGAAAATCAATGGGAAAAATATCCTTGAGTGAGGATTAACACGTTAATTAACAAACAAAAAGAGAGTCATAGCATACAGCAGGTGCATTAGGCATCGTGCCAAGAACTTCAAGGTCGTCCGACATTTACACCTAACGACCTTCTTAGGTTTTGGGTTTTTTTTAATTTAAATTCTTTATTGTTGAAAGTATTGCACATGCCTCCTTTTCCCCCATTGACCTCTCCCCGGCCGCACCCGCCCCCCGCCCTCCAGCACAGGCCTCGCCCCCTCCTGCCTGTGTCCGTGGGTTAGGGTACCTGCAGGCCGTGGGCTGATCTCCTACCGGGCCCCCCAACAACCTTCCTAGGTACTAGCATAATCCCCTCCCAGGACAGGCGGCCGACCCGAGGGGTCGCGGGGTCGCGGGGTCGGGCGTGTGACCTTCCCCTGTCGCTTGCGCGTGCCCTGCAGGCTCCGGTGCTGCCAGCTGGACGTCATTGGCTGTGGCTTTCTCTCGCTCGGACTCGTGGGCAACCGCCACCTGACGCACCTGAGCCTCAGCATGAACCCCTTGGGGGACGACGGCGTGGACCTGCTGTGCGAGGTCCTGCTGGAGCCCGCCTGCCACCTCCAGGACCTGGAGTGAGTGTGGGGGGGCCGGGGGGTCACCTCTACCAGCATGGGGGCTGGGTCCTGGAAGGTCGGGAACCGGGGGACGAGCCCAAGGTCGGCGTCGGGGTGCACAGAGCCGCGTGCTCCCCGCGGACACTGCGGGGAAGTGGGAAGGCTGGGGCGCAGGGGGCCCCTGAGCGGGAGCCCACGCAGGCCCCGCGGATCCTAGGCCTCCCGCCCCAACTCAATCTTCACCTCTTTGTTCTTTTATTTTTTCACTTTTCATTGATGAGAGACAGAGACACACTGGTTTGTTGTTCCTCTTATTGATCACTCATTGGTTGGTTCCTCTATGTGCCCTGACCGGGGATCGAACCCACGACCGTGGTGTATCAGGACGATGCTCTCACGCACTGAGCAGCCCAGGAACCCAGGAACCAAGGCTCTGCCCACGGAGAACATGGCGGGGGGGGGTGGGGGGGGTGGGGGGGGTGGGGGTGGGGGCGGGGGCAGGGGGGATTGCATTGAAATGCTCAGGACGCCAGCATCCAAGACTTGCTCGTGCTCAGCCTGGCGGGCGTGGCTCAGGGGTGGAGCGTGGACCTATGAGCCAGGAGGTCACAGTTGGATTCCCAGCGGACACAGGCCCGAATTTAGGGCTCCATCCCCAGTGAGGGGCATGCAGGAGGCAGCTGATCCATGATTCTCTCTCATCATTGATCTCTCTCTCTCTCTCTCTCTCTCTCTCTCTCTCTCTCTCTCTCTCTCTCTTTCTTTCTCTCTCTCCAGGCTGGTGAGGTGTGGCCTCTCTGATGCCTGCTGCAGGAAGCTGTCCCTGGTGATCGTGACCAACACGCACCTGCAGAGCCTGGATCTGGCGGCCAACGCCCTGGGGGACAGCGGGGTGGCGGCCCTGTGCAGCGGCCTGCGGCTGAAGACGGCCCCACTGCAAAGACTCGGGTAGGCTCCGGGGTCAGGGCTCGGGCCCCGGGGTCAGGGCTCGGGCCCCGGGGTCAGGGCTCGGGCCCCGGGGTCAGGGCTCAGGGCCGGGGGTCAGGGCTCAGGGCCGGGGTCAGGGCTCGGGCCCAGGCAGCGGCAGGGCCAAGCGCGGGGTTGCTGGAGCAGAGACCGCGTCCCGATGCCCTTCAGTCGGACAGAGCGCACCCTCAAGCCCAGGCGTCCTCCGTGGATGCCCAGGGCCCAGGGTGAGGTGGCTACGTCTTGGCGTGGCAGCGTGCACCAACCAGCGAGAAAGGGGGGCGAAAAGGGCAGGGATGACCTGGGGGTTCCCCACCCTTAGCGGCAGTGGCAGAATCACCTCCGAGGCACGGACCTCAGTTGCAAACTCCTCCCCAGCCCGGGCCCTGGTCCGGGCTCGTGCAGGAGGCAGCCCATCGATGTGTTTCTCTCACGTCCATGTTACTCTCTGTCTTTCCACACTGTCTTCCACTCTCTAAAATCAATGGAGCCCTGTGCGGTGTGGCTCAGTGGATAGAGCGTCGGCCTGCGGACCGAAGGGTCCCAGGTTCGATTCCGGTCAAGGGCATGTACCTTGGTTGCGGGCACATCCCCAGTGGGGGGTGTGCAGGAGGCAGCTGGTCGATGTTTCTCTCTCATCGATGTTTCTAGCTCTCTATCCCTCTCCCTTCCTCTCTGTAAAAAATCAATAAAATACATTTTTTTAAAAATCAATGGAAAAATGTCCTCAGGAGAGGATTTTTTAAAGTAGTAATAATTTTAAAAGGGTTAAGATGTCCTCCTTTTTCATAGCTGCCTAGTATTCCATGGTAAACGCGTCTCTCTCTCTCTCTCTCTCTCTCTCTCTCTCTCTCTCTCTATATATATATATATATATATATATATATATATATATATATATATATTATTTCAGAGAGGAAGGGGGAGGGAGAGATAGAAACATCAATGATGAGAGGGAATCATGGATCAGCTGTCTCCTGCCCGACCCCTGCTGGGGATGGAGCCTGCAACCCTGGGCATGTGCTCTTGACTGGAATCGAACTGGGACCCTTTTTTTTTTTAACATATATTTTGATTTTTTTACAGAGAGGAAGGGAGAGGGATAGAGAGTTAGAAACATCGATGAGAGAGAAACATCGACCAGCTGCCTCCTGCACACCCCCTACTGGGGATGTGCCCGCAACCAAGGTACATGCCCTTGACCGGAATCGAACCTGGGACCCTTCGGTCCGCAGGCGGACGCTCTATCTACTGAGCCACACCGGCCGGGCTCCCCACTTTTTTATCCACTCCGGTGCTGACGGGCAGGATCTCCGCTGATGTAAACTGAGCTGCTTCTATGAACATCGGGGCGCGCATTCCCCCCGTAGGAATGAGTCCGCTGCTTTTTTTTTTTCTCTCTCTCTCACTGTCAAAGGGGCGGGAGGAAGAAGGCGGAGCGTTGATCTGGGGTCACCCCTCTGTCCGCCGCAGGTTGGAGGCGTGCGAGCTGACGTCGCGGTGCTGCGAGGCCCTGGCCTCCGCGCTGCTCTGCAACCGGTACCTGCGCAGCCTGAACCTGCTGCGCAACCACCTCTGCCCCGAGGGCGTCCGCGCGCTGTGCCGCGCCCTCGCGCGCCCCACGTCCAGGCTGCAGGTCCTGGGGTGAGTGCTGGCAGCGGGCCGCCGAGGCACAGACCTCCCCTCCCAGGCACGCGGGGGGCAGCGCGGGGGGCAGCCGGGAGGGGGGACGGTCCCGGCTAAGCAAGCAGAACGTTAACCAACCGGTCCCGCCCCGAGTCCCAGGCCCTGTGCTTGGGTGTGGCTCAGTGGATAGAGCATCAGCCTGAGGACTGAAGGGTCCCGGGCTCGATGCCTGTCAAGGGCACGTGCTTCAGGAGGCGGCCGATCCCATGATGCTCTCTCATCACTGATGTTTCTCTCTCCCTCTCCCTTCCTCTCTGAAATCAGCAAAAATATATTTTAAAAACAAAAAGAAATCAGTAAACATATCCTCTGGTGAGGATTTAAAAAAGGGGGGGTGGGGCGGGGGCCGCGGGGTTCAGCCCTAACCGGTTTGGCTCAGTGGACAGAGAGCTGGCCTGTGGACTGAAGGGTCCCGGGTTCGATTGCAGGCTCCTCCCAGGCCGGTGCCCTGGTAGGGCGCGCAGGAGGCAACCCATCCATGTGTTTCTCACATCATGTTTCTCTTTTCCTCTCTTCCACTCTCTCAAAATCAATGGAAAAAAATCCTTCAGTGAGAATTTAAAAAAAAAAGGGGGTGCGGGGGGGTCAGGTCCTTGCTAGGGGATGCGGGGATGCGGAGGGAGGCAGGCGAGCTGAAGCAAAGCCCTGCGCCACCTGCCCCGCCCCCTGAGCCCCCGCCCCGCCCCCTGTGCCCCTGCCCCGCCCCCTGAGCCCCCGCCCCGCCCCCTGAGCCCCTGCCCCGCCCCCTGTGCCCCTGCCCCGCCCCTGAGCCTCCGCCCCGCCCCTGAGCCCCTGCCCCGCCCCGCCCCCTGAGCCTCCGCCCCGCCCCCTGAGCCCCCGCCCCGCCCCCTGAGCCCCGCCCCGCCCCCTGAGCCCCGCCCCGCCCCCTGAGCTCCCGCCCCGCCCGCAGGCTGTGGAAATGGCAGTACCCTGATCCGGTCATCAAGCTACTGGAGGAGGCTGAGCTCCGCAGGCCGAACATGGTGATCGACAGCTGCTGGTACTCCTCGGGCGGAGAGGACGAAGGTGACCGGTACTGGTGGAGAAACTGAGGCCCAGACCCCCTCCCTTCCCCGCCGGGAACCTGGAAGCCGGCTGTGCCCAAGGATTCCTCCGCGGGGGGGCGCCCTGAGGTCCCACAGTCCCAGAGCCTCACTGCGGGGATCCTGGGCGCCTCGGAGGTAGGGCCCGAGGGGCTAGGCAGTGCCTCCTCCCTCCGAGCCTGCGGAGTGGGTCCAATAAACACTGAGCATTTGGCAAACGTGTCCAGTGTCCTTTATTTTTTTACTTTTTAAAAATATATATTTTTATTGATTTCAGGGAGGGAGGGAGAGGAAAAGATAGAAACATCAGTGATGAGAGAGAATCTTGACCAGCTGCCTCCTGCACGCCCCACACTGGGGATGGAGCCCACCACCCCCGGCATGTGCCCTTGACCGGAATCGAACCCTTCAGTCCCCAGGTCCACGCCTTATCCACTGAGCCACACTGGCCAGGGCTCAAGTGTCCTCCTTGCTCAGTGGGGACTTGATTCCAGAGCAGAGAGGGTGGGCCCCGGCGGGGTAACTCGGTTGGTTAGCGCATCCTCCCCGATTGACCAGGTTGCAGGTTTGATTCCCTGTCAGGGCACATATGCGAATCAACCAAGGCATCAAATACAGGGTGTCCCCACAAAATGTACACGCACTTTGAAGGGTTCTAAGGTCCGTGTTTATTCCTGTGCAGTTCATTTTCAACATTTAAATGAATCTACAAAAATGAATTTTTGGGGGGAGGGGTTCAATGCCTGTTTTCAAGCTGATGACTGTTCTGGACCAGGTATGGCTGATAAACATCAAGAATCATTTCTGCCCTAGCTGGTTTGGCTCAGTGGATAGAGCGTCGGCCTGCGGACTGAAGGGTCCCAGGTTCGATTCCGGTCAAAGGCATGTTCCTTGGTTACAGGCACATCCCCAGTGGGGATTGATTGATGTTTCTCTCTCATCGATGTTTCTAACACTCTATCCCTCTCCCTTCCTCTCTGTAAAAAATCAAGAAAATATTTTTTTTAAAAAAAAGACTCATTTCCGCCCTAGCTGATTTGGCTCAGTGGTTAGGGGGTTGGCCTGTGGACTGAAGGGTTCTGGATTTGATTCCGGTCAAGGGCACCTACCTCAGTTGCAGGCTCAATCCCCGGCCTGGGTCAGGGTGAGTGTGGAAGGCAACCAATCACTGCCTCTATCGATTTTTTTCTGGCCCCTTCCCTTCCACTCTCTAAAAATCAATGGAAAAGATATCCTTGGGTGAGGATTAACAGGGGGAAAAAATGATAACCACTTCATTCCGTATTTTTGTGCCCTCAATTCATCAACTGCTACTGGTTTTTGTACCGTAAAGTTCATCTTTTATGTATCCCCATTCAAAAAAAGTCTAGTGGCACTTTAGGATAAATTTTCTTTGTTCAAAGCTTAGTCTGGCTTCACACATTTTTTTTTATCAGTTAATCCTGAAAAGGTGTGAAAATTGAGTGAGTGACCAGCTGTTTGATAGGTCATAGATACATGCATAGATAATAGATACATAAATGCATAGACGTGTAGGTAGATAATAGGTACATATACATAGATACAAGGATAGACACACGGGGGCACGGACACATGTGGCAGAACAGCATTCAGAGCATGCTCCCGTTTGATTTTATTTAAAAATTTTTTTTTTATTGATTTCGGAGAGGAAGGGAGAGGGAGTAAGAAACATCAATGATGAGCGAGAATCACTGATAGGCTGGCTCCTGCACGCCCTCTACTGGGGATCTAGCCCGAAACCTGGGCATGTGCCCTTGACTGGAATCCAATCCGGGACGCTTCAGTCCGTAGGCCAACGCTCTATCCACTGAAACACACCAGCTAGGGCTTTTTAAAATATATATTTTTTTCTTATTGATTTCAGAGATGTTTGATTAATTTTAAAAGGCATTTGTAATTCACTGAGTATCCTCCAAGGATAATGTCTCGTCGGGTGAGGAATGAGGAATCTGGGTATAAGTCTCAGGAAGTAACCTTTTCCACCAAGTGTCTATTCTTTTTTTAAAAATATATATTTTTTTATTGATTTCAGAGAGGAAGGGAGAGGGAGAGAGAGAAACATCAATGATGAGAGAGAATCATTGATTGGCTGCCTCCTGCAGGTCCCCACACTGAGGATCGAGCCCGCAACCTGGGCATGTGCCCCGACCAGGAATGGAACCAGCGACATCTTGGTTCCTGGGTCGACACTCAACCACTGAGCTACACCCGGCTGGGCTATTCCTTCTTTAAAAAGTCTCCTTTGTGACCAAACGTATCTATTCCTGAGCCAGCGGCCCCATCTGTCATAATGCCGTGAGCCATCAGAATGGTCCCCGCTTTGCACGCTGGCGGCCACAGCTGTTCCTCGAGCAGATGGGCCAGGGTGGCTGTGGGCGTCTGGTTCAGACGTTTCCGTTCTGGTGCCCCGCACCTGGGGGAGACTCCCTCCCCTAAGCCTCTGTTTCCTCCTCTGTGAAATGGGGACCACTCCTGCCGCCTCCGGAGAAGCAGGAGGTGATGGAGGAAGCGGAAGCTGAGCTGTCACCCAGACCCCGCAGTGGGCTCTGTCCGTGGTGCTGAAGGGCTCGCCCTGGAGGCACGGGGCCGGTGGGGGTGGGGGCTCTTGGGCAGGCTTTGAGCGCTGGCAGGAGAGGAGGTGAGATGGAGGCCAGAAACACCCCCTCTCACCCACAGCCTCTTTGGGAGGTAAGTGGAAGAAAAATGATGAGTGGATTATCACACACACACACACACACACACACACACATGCATATAGCTGCCCAGCCAGCGTGGCTCAGTGGTTGAGCAGGAGGTCACGGTCCAATTCCCAGTCAGGGCACAGGCCCGGTTGCAGGCTCAATTCCCAGTGTGGGGCGTGCAGGAGGCAGCCGATCGAGGATTCTGTCCCATTGATACGTGTCTCTCCCACTCCCTTCCTCTCTGAAATCAATAAAAATACTTTGGTTAAAAGATGGGGATAGTTGTCCCTCAGCAGCCGCGGGGGTTGGTTTCCGGACAACCCGTGGATGCGGAGTCCCTTATGTAACAGGACGTGGTACATATGTGCATGTAACCTGTAGCTGCCTTCCTCAGTTGCAATGTATGGAGAGTGTTTATCCCAGAGGCCAGAACCAACTCTACCAACTGGAAGAGAAACCCAAAGTGGGTTGGGCCTGCAAGCCGCAAAGACCCTGCTTCGGGGTCCTGGTACCAAGAGCCACTGGCACCCCTGTCTCTGGGCTTGGGGTGTCTGACTCCGAAGGACGCGCACACCTCCAGCCAAGTGTCTCGTTCAATACGAATCCCCAGTGTCGCCAGGTTAACTGTCCCAAGAGAAGCCAGAGCCAGATTTTTGTTGTTGCTGTTAATGCTCCCCTGAGGATCTTTTCCCATTGATTTTTAGAGAGAGAGAAACATCGATGTGAGAGAGACACAGATTGGTTGCCTCTGGCACAGTGCCCCCACCTCCATATGTGCAATCAAGGTTAAGTTCCCTTGACCAGGAATCGACCCTGCGACCCTTGGATGGGTGAGCCAACGCTCTAACCACTGAGCTACCGGCCAGGGCCCGCCCCTCCCCGCTTTAAAGTGACCTGAGTTCTCAACATAAATGGAACCAATTCCAAGCAGGTGATGGCCCTCGAAAAACATGCCTTTCTGACCCCAAATCACGCCCAGGACGGCCTAAGGCGTCCTCGGAGAGCCGCTCCCCGCACAGAGCAGCCCGGACAGCCGCCCAGATCCTGGGGACGCGGGTTCCCGGAAACCGGGAGAGCATCAGAGGGCCCCACCCTGACGAGCCCCCCCTCCAGCTGCCCTCACCTGCAGGACTGACCGCTGCAGGGACTGGGGGGACCCGGTCCCCTCCCCCCTGGCTGGCCCCTGCGGGTGGACCCCGTGGCAGGCGGTAACCGCCCGCAGGTCCTGTTCCTGCTCCCAGGGTGGCCCGGACGCTGGGAAATGGCCGCCTTCCCGCCCCGTCGGGACGTGAGGCGGGAGAAGGGTGCGTGTCCCGGCCAGTCCCCCGGAAGCGGGCCGGGGAGGCAGCGGGGGCCGTGGTGCGGGCCTTCGCCCCGCGGAGAGGAAGCCACCTGCCCCGCTCCGGGGTGAGCGCGACCCCTCTGTGGATTTAGGGAGCAGCAGTGCCCTGGCCCGTTCGGCTCAGTGGACGGACCGCGGCCTGGGGATGCAGGGCCACGGGTTCGATTCCGGTCAAGGGCACGGACCTCGGCTCCTCCCCGGCCGCGGGGCCCTGACCGGCGCGAGCAGGAGGAACCCATCCACGTGTTTCTCTCACATCCGAGTTTCCCTTTTCCACTCTCCCCGGAGATCAATGGGAAATATCCTCCGGCGACGATAACAAAACCACAAAGCAGCAGTAAGCCCCCCTTCTCTCCCCCCCCCCCCCCCAGGGGCCGGGCCTGGGCCCTCGGAGGTGCCCTGCCGGGCCACTCTCTAGGGAACCAGCGCAGCCCGCACTGGTGGTCCGCACGGCCTCCCGGCAGCTCCCAGCAGCTGCCCGGCCTCCGCCTCCGCCCTGTTCGGCGTAGCCTCCCCCGCCCCCCTCAAGAACCACGCACAGCAGACAGTCGGAGAGTGCCATTTATTGGCCCCGCACCCCTCCTCCACGCGCCCAGGCCACGGAATAGGACGGTTCTCCGGGGGCCCCTCCGCTCCGCACTCCTGCGCCCCAGACCCAGGCCGGGGAGGGCGGGCTTGGGCGAGAAAGAGGGTGGGGCCCGCGGGAGGGGAGAAAATAATGGTGACGGGTGGGGTGGGTACAATTAAAAGAAAACGCTAAAAGGGAGAAGGACCCTCTTTCCCTTCCCTCGGGGCCCCTCTGGGTGGAGGGCCCGATTGCTCCCGGCTCTGCCACGCCCCCTCGAGGGGGAGAAAGCGGGCGCGGGGTTCACGGTGGGCTTGTCGCTTGGTCGCTAGTTCACATCGTCTATCTCGGGCTCCGCCGAGAACCTACGGGGGCAGCCGGTCCGCGCTCGGCGGGGAGGGCGCAGCGGGCGAGGTGGCGAGGGAGCACCCGGCGCCCCTCCCCAGGCCCCTGCGCCCCGGGACGGGCCCGGGAGGGAGGTCGCTGCGGGTCCGGGCCCCTCGGTCCATGTCTCCCGGGTCTCTGGGTCCTGCGCCGTCGCTCCCGCCGAGCCCGAGGGGCCCCGCCCCCCCCGGGCCCCCACCCCTACCGGGCCTCCCCGCCGCGGCACTCGCTGCACCGGCCGCCCGCCGCCTCGTCCCCGGCGTCCTCCTCGTCCCCGCCGGCGCGGTAGTAGCTCTGTCCGCAGCGGCTGCAGACGGAGGGCGCGCCCACCGCGTGGACCTTCTTGTGTCTGCGCAGCGCCGCGCCCTGCACGAAGCCCTCGCCGCACTCCACGCAGATGTGCGCGGGCTCCTCGCCGCCCGCCCCGAGCGCGTCCTCGTGCTGGGCGCGCTGGTGCGCCAGGAGCGCGGCCGCCTGCCCGAAGCCCTGGCCGCACTCCACGCACACGTACGGCTTGGGGGCGGGCGCGCGCCGGGAGCGGGGCCCTGGTGCCTTGGCCCCCGCGCCCGCCCCCGCCGCCCCCGCCGCGCCCTCCCCGGCCGCGCCCACCACGATGATGCCGTCGCCGTCGCCCACCGGGATGGCGATCTCGCCGTCCGCCGCCGCCGCCTCGTCGGGCGCCTTGGCCCGGCGCACGCTGGCCGCCAGCACTTTGGCCGCCACGCCGGGCCCCGACAGCTCGGGGTGCAGCCGCAGGTGGCGCGCCAGGCTCTTGGGCTGGCTGAAGCCGCGGCCGCAGCGCGGGCACACGAAGGGCTTGAGGCCGCTGTGCGAGCGCCGGTGCTTGGCCAGGCTCTTGCTCTGCGTGAAGCTGCGGCCGCAGTCGGGGCAGGCGTAGGGCTTCTCGCCCGTGTGGATGCGCTGGTGCTGCATGAGGTTGGAGCTCCAGCTGAAGCGCTTGCCGCACTCGGAGCAGGCGTAGGGCTTCTCGCCCGTGTGGATGCGCCGGTGCTGCACCAGGTGCGAGCTCTGCGAGAAGGTCTTGCCGCAGTCGGTGCAGGCGTTGGGCCGCTCGCCCGTGTGCGTGCGCTGGTGCCGCGTCAGCTTGGACCAGTGGCTGAAGCTCTTGCCGCACTCGTTGCAGATGTAGGGCGCCGGCGGCCGCGGCCGGGGCGGAGGGCCGGCGGGGGGCGCCGACGGGGGCGGGGACAGCTTGGTGGGGGGCCAGGTGGGCACGTCGTCATCGTCCATGATGAGGATGTCCACTGGAAGGCAGAGCGGGGAGAGGGTCAGAGACCAGCTACTGCAGGGCCTTCCGGGGAGCGCCCGCGCGGGCTGCCCAGAGCAGGGTTTCAACCCGCCGGCTGCCTGCCCCCTGGGCTTTATCAGCGCACCCCCCGACCCTCCCCCCCCCCCACACACACACACACACGCACACGCACGCGGGCACCAAGCCCTCAACACTGTGCCTGAGCCCCGCTGGCGAACAAGCGAGGACTGATGTGCGGACGCCAGGGCCGCAGGCTGTGGCTGCTGGCCTGTCCCGCCAACTCTATTTGGGGCGCACAGGGACACCTTCGTACTGAAGCAATGAAGCATAATAACGTTCCTCTCGGTAAAAACTGCTGTTTAAACTTTAACCCCGCTAGTCTGGCCTCTGTCACACCCGCCTGCTTAAACAATAGGGTAGGTACCTCAGTCTCCAGAATGAGACCTGGAAACTCGGTAAATCACCCCATTGTGTTGCCGGCCCACACTGTGGTTTTACAAAGGTTATTTTCGGCGCCTGAGAACCAGAACTGCAAACATGGCTTCCTGCTGACTCAGTGGCTCCGGGAGCTGAAACTGTAGGTGACCTTTGGAGATTATTAACTTTGCCCAATTTGCTTCTGCACAATCGTCTTTCCCAAGGTGGTTCCACATTCCAACGTCCAGCAGGGTGTGGGTTTAGCCTTTGTAAGCTCGCTGCGGTCGTCACGCGGGCTGCGTGATTAGGAGAGCTCATGCCCCCTCGTAGCCGCCGGCTTTTGAATTAGAGATGCCTTGATTTGGTTGCGTGGTTGGTGTCCTCTGTTCCACTCGCGGGTACACTGCAGCAGGGCCTACGGCGTACTGTCAGCACGGCCCGGGGGGTGGCGTGCCATGTGGGCTGTGGCTTAGGTGGGGCTCGGGGCCCCGGACCCAGACATGCACCTAGGGGACCTCTGTGAGCTGCCCGGACGCCAGAGCTCCCTCCTCTGCAGGAGAGGTCATCCTCCCCCCCCC
The DNA here is from genome assembly GCF_951640355.1 of Cnephaeus nilssonii. Lineage (NCBI taxonomy): Eukaryota > Metazoa > Chordata > Mammalia > Chiroptera > Vespertilionidae > Cnephaeus > Cnephaeus nilssonii. Next base: position 50,239,469 of record NC_137091.1, read on the forward strand.
CCTCCACCCCCCCCCCCCCCCGCCCCGCTCAGCGTCGGGACCCTCTGTATTTCTATGCATTTTGGGGGGTCGCTTGCCTGTCTCACACAGTGGGACCTGTAATTAAGGCCCCATGATGGACCTGGGTAGCTGTTATCCTGTCGCTGCCCGGCCCACACCCCTCACATCCCACCCTGGGGACTCCAGGCGGGGGCCACCCGGGCGAGGCCGGGCAACAGGCCGGGGAGCCAGCCAGCAGGGGCTGTGCTGTGCCCTCCAGATCCCGTATTCACCGGGAGATGGTGCTCTGACCACGGTGAAGCCTGTGCTCAGCCCGCACCTCAGCAGCGCCCCCCCAGGAGGGAGTGAGAATCTGTGATCACCGCCGGGCGGCTGGTGCAGGGTGGGGCACGGCCAAGGCCCCAGCCCGGGAGCCTGGTCACCCAGCCTGCCGTGTCCAACATGGGAAATGATCAATGTTCTTTTGTTTTTTAATCCTCGCCCGGGGATATTTTTCCATCGATTCTTAGGGAGAGTGCAAGAGGGAGGGAAAGACAGTGAGAAACATGATGTGAGAGAAACACATCGATTGGTTGCCTCCTGCAGGCGGCGACCAGGGCTCTGGCCCGGGAGGAGCCTGCAACCGAGGTCCGTGCCCTTGACCGGAATCCAGCCCGGGATCCTTCTGTCCGCAGGCGGACGCTCTATCCACTGAGCCACACCGGCCAGGGCATGATAACATTTCTGAGGTCCCCTCAACGCCCTGGTGTCTTCGCCCCCGACTGGGAAGCACAGCGCTGAGCATCAGGTCAGGGGTCCCGCGGCGAGGTCACGGGGTCCGGCCTGCGGATGGATGGCAGGTGGGAGGGCCCGCCCAGTGTGAGCACCGAGGCCTGCTGCCGGGAACTTGCGTTCAGTCCCACGTAGACTGGCGGGGCTGGGTGTGCGCGGGGCTGGGTGTGCGCGGGGCTGGGTGTGCGCGGGGCTGGGTGTGCGCGGGGCTGGGTGTGCGCGGGGCTGGGTGTGTGCGGGGCTGGGTGTGTGCGGGGCTGGGTGTGTGCGGGGCTGGGTGTGCGCGGGGCTGGGTGTGTGCGGGGCTGGGTGTGTGCGGGGCTGGGTGTGTGCGGGCCGGAAGTGACCAGGAAAGGACTTCAGGCTTTGACGGCGGTAGAACTGCGCTCAGCCCCCAGCGGAGCGGGGCAGCCAGCCCCGGTGACCGTGTCCCTCCGCCTCTCCGCGGGGCGGGGGCAGAGGGGCTGGAACCTCTTCTTCAGACGCCGCACCCCGAAGCCCGGCCTCCTGGTCCGCACGGGGGGGAGAGGGGGGGCGGGGGGGGCCTCGACCTGGCCCGGGCTCCAGGCACCGAGTCTGCGAAGCCACTGCCTCGGGAGGGAGTCCTACCCGCGGCGACCCGGGGAAAGGCTGCCTCCACGGACCGTCCCGGCTCGGCCTTCCCCGAGGCCACAGGCAGCTCCCGCCCAGGAGCCCGGGCGCTGTTTTCCTGGGGGAGGGCGCGGGCTGCCAGCCAGTCCCGCTTCCCCGCCGGGAGCCCCGAGCTCGGCCTGAGCCAGAACAAGCCAGTCCCGGGGCCTCCGAGGCCCGCCCTGTGGGGAGACCCAAGCTGAGGGCGGCTCCCAGGAGGCGATGGCTGGCCGAGGCTCATCCCAGGGCCCGGCCGCGCAGCGATGGCCGTTAACCACCTGGCACCGCCCTGCAGCCCGCTGCCCACTGTCCCAGTCCTTCGGCGGAGCCACTATGGGGGCCCCCGGGGCCCGCCTCGCTGCCTCCTGTCTTCCCTCCTCTCTCCCGGGGCCTTTGCTCCCGCGCACTGTCCCCTCCCGGTCACGTCACGGCGTGGCCTTCAGCGGGCAGCCCTTCCTGGGCGAGGCCCGTGCTGGCCGAGGGCCTCACCAGAGGCCGACTGTGCTGGAACCCCGCGTGTGACGCTGAACAAGTTAGGGCTCCCCTGTCTGGGTGGTCACAGGCCAGAGAGCCGGGCAGGGATGGGCACTCCTCCGGATGAGCCGGGACCTGGCTCCATTTCAAGAGACTCGCGCTGGCAGCTGTGGACAAGGCCGAGGCCACGAGTGGAGACAGGGATGCGGGGAGGTCGGTGCAGCGCTGATCCTGGTGTTGAGACGCGGCCGGGGCCCCGCAGGCCCGACGCCTCATGCAGGAGGAGAGATGCACGGAAGTCCACTGTCCAGCCGGGAGGGGCGCAGGATGGGGAGGGGTGCAGGGCGCCTCCTGGGCCCTCCGCCACGTGGCTGTGCGTCTGGGCTGGCGCCGCCCACTTTCTCCTTGGAGCTGCAGCCTCCGCTGGTCCCCCACCTCCTCAGAGCTCTGCCGGGCCCCCCATCGCCCAGATCCTCTCTGCCCGTTAGGGCTCAGCGCCCCCTCCCTGCTCCTCCTCGGTCACTCCTCTGTGGGCCCGGGGCCTCGCAGCTGGAGGACCGGCCGGGGCGCTGGGGCTCTCAGGCCAGACGGCGCCTTGTGCTGGGAAGGGAGCCCGCAGGCTGACCTGCCGCCTGGGGGTGCCCACTCACCTCTCCATGGGAGCCGCCCCAGGCCCCACATCCCTCACCGACAGGCCAGGGGGAGATAGACTGGGCAGCGCCTGGGGGCTGAGCCTGCCCCTCTCGGGCCTGAGCCTGAAGCATGGTAGCCATCATCTCAGATAGAAACTGCCATTTTGACTTTAACTTTAACCTGCTGTTTGGCCTCTGTGCTTATTTGCTTGCTAAAACAATAGAAAAGTTACTTTGATTTTCTGAACTTATGTATGCTATCCCAATCGATTGAACACGCCATGGATGGTGGTTTGAATGTCCCATTGATTGTGATCTCACTGGTCATCGAAGCACATTCTTCTGGGGACCAGGACAGCTCAATTACCCTAAATTGTCTCAGTAGCTACGGATAATGCATTCCGGTTGACTCAGTGGTCCCGAGACCAGGACAGCACGATTCTTCTGAATTGCCTTGGTGGCCCCAGATGATGTGTTCCTGCTGATTCAGTGATCCGTAGACCCAAAACTATACTTACCTTTATAGATAACTAACTTGCTCAGTTTCGCTTCTGTAACTGCTTTGTGCAAACCAGGCTCCTCATTCCAAACCCGAAGATGTAATGGATACCTTTGTGACATTCTGCCCATCTGAGCCAGATGTGGAGAGCTGTTCGGGGCTGCGAGATCTGGAGTGCTGATTGGCCCCTCGTAGCCGCCGGCCTTTGAATGAATGACTCCATAGTTCGACTTTTTGAGGCGTCCTTTGTGAGATTCGGGGTACACCACAAGCCCAGCGCTGTCTGCCACAGGCGGCCCGAGCTCGGCCGACAGAGGGACGCAGCCAGGCCACAGGGCCTATTGGTGCGCCAGGGGCAGTACACACGGGTGAGGGGCATGACGGGGGGCGGGAGGGGGGGGGGAGCTAGACAGGGGGCGCGAGGCCCGCCTCAAGGTTGTCTGAAGAGTAACATGGCGACCTTAGAACTAAACTTCCCTGACTCCACGGCGCACACGCATGTTGGAGACCACCTGGGACATTGGACCCGGACTGGGTATTCGATGGCAGTGAGCAGTGACAGTTCATGGGAGACACACGTGTAGCTGGGGAGGGAGGGGCGTCTTGTGTGGTTTTTAGTCCTGATCTACTGGAGCAGTGGTTCTCAGCCTTTCTAATGCCGCGACCCTTTAATACAGTTCCTCACGTTGTGGTGACCCCCAACCATAAAATTATTATTGTTGCTACTTCATAACTGTAATTTTGCTACTGTTATGAATCGTAATGTAAATATCTGTGTTTTCCAATGGTCTTAAGCTCTACAGCAGCGGTTCTCAACCTGTGGGTCGTGAGCTGAGAACCGCTAGCAGGGTCGCCTAAGACCATCGGAAAACACAGATATTTACATTACGATTCATAACAGTAGCAAAATTACAGTTATGAAGTAGCAACAATAATAATTTTATGGTTGGGGGTCACCACAACGTGAGGAACTGTATTAAAGGGTCGTGGCGAGGAGAAACCAAGATGGCGGCATAGGTAAACACCTAAACTGCTGCCTCACACAACAATTTCAAAACTACAACTAAAAGACAAATGGACATCATCTAGAACCACAGGAAGGCTGGCTGAGTGGAAATTCTACAACTGGAAGGAAAGAGAAAAGCACACGGAGACTCGGAGGAGCTGCAGAAGTAAAGTGCAGAGGAACAGAGGCACGCGCACATGGAGAGGGCTGGCAACTGAGGACACGGCTGGCTTTCTCAATCAGGAGGGAGACAAAAGCTCCCGACTGCTCTGAACTCCAGTTCCGGGTGAGACTCTGGGGACCCAGACTCATTCGGGGAGAAACTGGACTGTCTGGCAGCAGGCAGAACTCGAGGGCGGCTTTCTCTCAGAGGTGCTTACAGCAATTACCACGGGACACTGAGACCCAGGAGCCTCTTAGGGCAGGGCTGACGGGAAACCAATGCTGTCTGCTCCGCCCTGAGATTCCGCCCCATCCAAGCTGAGCACAGAGGCTTTTGCAAGTCTTGTCTCATAAGGCTGTCTCCAGCACAGAAGTTCTCCCATCGTAGACACAGCTGATCCTCACAGCCAATTGGCCTAGAGGTCAGTTCCTCCCAGTGATACCAACAACAATCAAGGCTTAACTACAACAAGACTGTGCACACAGCCCACAAAGGGATGCACCAAGAGTGTCCACCTCAGGTAACTGGGAGGCTGAGCCACAGGGCCCTATAGGACACCTAGCACAGAAAGCTACCCCACCAACTCAGGGAAGCAGCCAAAATGCGGAGACAAAGAAACAGGTCACAAATGAAAGAAATGGAGGAAAACAAACGACTGGATATAGAGTTCAAAACCACGGTTATAAGGTTACTCAAGAATTTTCTAGAAAAGGCTGATAAATTTAGTGAGAGCCTCGAGGATATGAAAAAGGACCAACTAGAAATTAAGCATACACTGACTGAAATAAAAAAATAATATACAGAGATCCAACAGCAGACTAGAGGATCCCAAGAATCAAGTCAAAGATTTGAAATACAAATAAGCAAAAAACACTCAACTGAAAAAGCAAAAAGAAAAAAAAGAATCCAAAAATATGAAGATAGTGTAAGGAGCCTCTGGGACAACTTCAAGCGTACCAACATCAGAATTATGGGGGTGCCAGAAGAAGAGAGAGAGCAAGACGCTGAAAACCTATTTGAAGAAATAATGACCAAAAACTTCCCCCACCTGGTGAAAGAAACAGACTTACAAGTCCAGGAAGCACACAGAACCCCAAACAAGAGGAATCCAAAGAGGACCACACCAAGACACATCATAATTAAAATGCCAAGAGCAAAAGACAGAGAATATTAAAAGCAGCAAGAGAAAAACAGTTAGTTACCTACAAGGGAGTACCCATACGACTGTCAGCTGATTTCTCAACAGAAACTATGCAGGCCAGAGGGGAATGGCAAGAAATATTCAGAGTGATGAATAGCAAGAACCTACAACCAAGATTACTCTACCCAACAAAGTTATCATTCAGAATTGAAGGTCGGATAAAGAGCTTCACAGATAAGAAAAAGCTAAAGGAGTTCATCACCGCCAAACCAGTATTATATGAAATGCTGAAAGGTATTCTTTAAGAAGAGGAAGAAGAAGAAAAAGGTAAAGATAAAAGTTATGAACAACAAATACATATCTATAAACAGGTGAATCTAAAAATCAAGAGAATAAAAAATCTGATGAACAGAATAAACCGGTGAATATAATAGAATCAGGGGCATAGAATGGGAGTGGACTGACAATTCTCGGAGGGAAAGGGGCGTGGGGGTGCGGGAAGAGACTGGACTAGAATCGTACACCTATGGATGAGGACAGTGCGGGGGAGGTAAGGGCAGAGGGTGGGGTGGGAACCGGGTGGAGGGGAGCTATGGGGGGGAAAGAGGTACAATTGTAATAATCTGAACAACAGAGATTTATTAAATAAAAAAATAAATAAAATAAAGGGCCGGGCATTAGAAAGGCGGAGAACCGCTGTACTGGAGAGTGGGAGGTGAACTCAGATGGTGTGCAGGGTTTTATTCCGCAGGAAACGCGATCCCACACCCCAGGGCGCGGCCACCTCTGAGGCTGCGGCGAAGCGGAGCCGTCACCCTGTTTGTTCGGTTGGGAACCCCCACAGTGAACCCCACTTTCCAGTTACTCTTCCAAAGGCACCAAGGCCGCACGTGTGACAGGGAGGAGGGCGCCGCCCGGGGGAGCAGGGGGAGCGGCCCTCTGGGGGTGCATCGCAGACCGGGCGCGGGAGGGGCTGCGGGACCTGGGGCAGCGCCTCAGCCGCGGAAGACGTTTTAGCGCGAGGCGGCGCCCACGCACTTCCGCTACCGGGGCGGGGCCTGGGGACAGGAAGTGCTTCCGCTCAGGCCCTTTACGGCAGCGTTTGCGACCACGTGGCTGCGGTCAGGGCTCGAAGCCGCCTCAGCAGCAGGTGGAAGCCCGGGACGGGAGCACGCTGCCGCCGGGTGAGTTGTATTCCACCCGGACAGTGTTTATTGAGTGACACCCGCTTCCAAGTGTAAAGGGCGAGCTCCCCCACAAACCCCGACGCCCAGCTCTCCCCGCGGTCGGTCCCGGCATTCCCCGCGGCAGGCTCACCCCAGCCCGCCCTCTCCCCGCACCAGCACCCCGTTCGCGGCCCTGGTCTAAAGCTTCCTGCCAGGAAAGTCGAGCCCCGCGGAGAAGGGGCAGAGCGCCCAGGGCTCTGGGGGAGCAGGAGCACCCCCAACGAGGGGCAGGGAGGCGGCCACTACGGAGCCTCCCCAGCCCGTCGGAGGCCGGGTGACCCCAGGGACCAGGAGGGGGTGCCGGGGGCCAGGCCGGGGGGAGGGCCACCTCACCTGGGTTCTCGTGACTGGCCATCTGCTGGTCCTCGGAATCCAGCGGCCCCGGCGACCAGGCCTCCTCCCGCAGCTCCATGTGTGGGTCCCTGTGAGGAGGGACCAAGCGGGACAGGTCACAGGAGGGCGGGGGGCTCGGCTCCCCTCCGCGCCGGAGCTGAGCGCCCGCACGGGACGGACGGCGGTGGGGAAACGGCCCTCTTGTCCCCACCGGACGGGGGACCACCCAGGCTGCAGCCGCCCAGAACCGCCGGCCCATCCCAGTGACGGCCGCCTTGCCGCACGTGCAGAGACCTGCAGCCCGTCCTTCCCCGCATCCTCAGGTACGCAATCCCGCAGGGCCACGAGGTCTGGAAAGATCTCCGGGGAGGGGGCACCGAGGCCTGGCACCGTCCCGCTGTTTAGCAGATGCGGAAGCGGCGGAGCTGAGGCCAGCACACCGGGCCAGCAGCGGCCAAGGGGGCGCCAGTCACTCGGTGGGTGCGGGGCTTAGGAGGGCAACGCGGGCCCTTCACGGGCTGTGACGTCAGGCCGCGGAGGGAGACCGCCTGCCCACAACCATCTTCCCCCTGGGCAGGTGCTTCCTCAGCGACCCCCCTTCCCACCCCAGCACCTGCAACAGGATTACCGGGCAGGTGAAACCCGCACAGCCCAGCTGACCCGGCCCATGGAGGTGGCCCCTGGTCGGTGACCGGCTCCTCCAGCTCGGGAAGGGAGAACGCAAACTGCTTGCATCAAAGAAAGTTCGTCATGGCGGATTCAGGTCAGGGGAAACGAAGGAGCCGGAGCCCCGTGGGAGGGAAGTGGGAGGGCATCGGGGGACGCCCACGGGTGGCACCGCTGGGGGAACAGCTGCCCTCCCTGCTGATGGCGGGGAGAGGATTGTAACTTTTCTTAAAACCTTCCTTTCCCAATCATTTTTTTAAAAATATATTTTATTGATTTTTACAGAGAGGAAGGGAGAGGGATAGAGTTAGAAACATGATCAGCTGCCTCCTGCACACCCCCTACTGGGGATGTGCCCGCAACCAAGGTCCATGCCCTTGACCTGAATCGAACCTGGGACCCTGCAGTCCGCAGGCCGACGCTCTATCCACTGAGCCACCCGGGTCTCAGCCCTTTCCCAATCTTTACAATGTGGAGGAGTGCCTCTGTGGGAGGGGAAAGACTGCGAGTTGGTATCCTGGTGGCCACAGGACTGTGCCTGACACGGGACAGGACACGGGACAGGCGCAGGGGCTGAGCATCACGGTTCAGTTCCTGCTCAGGGCACACGCCGGGCTGTGGGCTCCATCCCCAGGGGGAGCGTGAGGGGCAGCCGATCAATGATTCTCATCATCGATGTTTCTCTCTCTCCCTCCTCCTTTCTCTCCAAAATCAAAAATATATTTTAAAAATGATAATCTTGGGCACTCAGGCCACGCCTGGTAGACAGGGGCCCACGCCGGGTCGCCCCGCAGCCGCTGTAGAAACGGCCTGGCGGGTCCTGGGAGGGGCCGCAGTTACAGGGGAGGCTGCGGCTCCGCCCCAGGTGCGCCCGCGCCAAGCAGGTGTGCACCGGCCCGCGCAGTCAGGGCAGTGCTGCCCTCGCATCGGCCGGGAACCAGAGGACCAGAGGCGGGCGAGAGGCGGCCACGAAGGGCCGCACGGTGTCCAGGGCGAGCGGCCGGCCCTCGGTGTCTGCCGAGCGGCTGCTCGCTGCAGGAGGGACAGGCAACTGCAGTGCTGCTGAAGGGGAATATGCAGCGTGTGCGGCTCCATTAAAAAGCGGGTAGACTTCAACAGCTGCATGGCCTTCTGTTGACACCGTAAACGTTAAACATGCGGAAAGTGGATAGGAAGCTGCCAAGCCTGTGTGGGTGGAGGGGCGGGAGAGGCTGTGCTCTGCCTTCGCCGCCAAACCCGTTTGCCAGGGGCTCCCGTGCTCCCTGAGGGCTGGGTGTGCAGCCAGAGGGGCTTCCCCGCCGAGCCTCCCGGGGAGCCACAGGCTTGGGGGGGGGGGGGGCGGTCCTGGGCTAAGCAGTCCAGGACGGTGGCCCTCTACAGCGGTCAAGGTTGGCCGCCTACGATCCCCACACGTTCCGTAGGTGCTTCCGGCCAGGACACAGCAGAGACCAACACGGAAACACCACGCACACGCGCACAGTTTCCACGCGGGAGAGCCAGGAAGACAGTGAAGGGGGGACGAAGCAGGAGGCTGGTCTTGAGAAAAAGTCCGCCCTGAACAGTCCACTCGGCCGGTTAATCTTGGCTTCAAGGCCACAGCAGGTACAGCAAGTGCTCAGCCGCCTTCCTGGAGCCGGAGCGGGAGCGGGAGCTCTCTCCCCTCCCCTCCCCGCCCTTCCCCTCCCCCACCCCGGGAAAGTGCCCGCTGCGCAGGAGGAAGTCTTATCTCCGCGGCAGGGAGGCCAGCCCGGGGAGAAATCTGTGCAGGCTGTCGTCAGGCCCGCTTCCCTGTCCCAGTCCCCTGCCGCCCGGGCCCGGGCCGGCCACTCCCGGCCACGGAAGCAGTTCCCAGGCTCCTGTTACCTGAGTGTGTCCCAGCAGGACACGGAGAGCCGCAGGCCGGGGACCTGGCTCCCTGCAGGCCGTGGGGAGGCGTCTGGGACAGGAGATGGTGTGGGCCTGGGCCTCAGGGACCGGCACGCACTGGGCCTCGGCCCCGCAGAGCCCGCACGAGGACCAGGGAGGTGCGAGCTGCCTGCGAGGGTCCCGGGGAGGTAGAGAAGGGCATGCCCGCCTGGCTGCTGTGGCTCAGTGGACAGAGTGGCGGACTGCAGGGTCCCAGGTTCGAGTCCAGTCAAGGGCACATGCCCAGGTTGAGGGTAGGGGGCATGCAGGAGGCAGCGGATCAACGATTCTCTCACATCACTGATATTCCTCTCTCTTCCCTCTCCCTTCCCCTCTGAAATCAATATTTAAAAAAAAAAACTACTGAAGATGGCACATAAAATTTTAAAAAGGGGGGGGGGGCATTCACTACATGTGACCCACTCCCGCTCGCTCGCTCGCTCGCTCACAGCAGCTGAGGCCTCTGGTCCTGCCCCCAGGATCTCGGAGTTGGGGGGCTGTCCCCTCCCCGGGGTGACTGCACAGAGAAAGGACCAGGGCTGTGGCCGGAGCAGCCCCAAACCACTGGCAGGGCCCGCAGCTCGCAGGGCAGTGCGGAGTCAGCCTGACCCTGGAATGCAACAACTTCTGAGGCTGCAAGCCCCCCCCCCTCCTGCTTGGCCTCCCACCCAGCTCCCCAATTCTCAGCTGGAAGCTCCAAGCCCCCCACAGGCCCCGCTCCCCAGCCACCCGGGCCGGGCCCTGGGGCCATCCAATTAGCAGGCAGAGCTGCCGGCCCGGGGCTGGTGCACTGCAGACAAATTACTGTTATTGTGTGATTAGCTGCCTCCCACCTCCTGGACGCCTGCCCGCCATCCCCGCTTTCTTCTGCTGCCAGCCTCCTCCTGCAGCCACCGGCTTCTCCCCTCTCCCCTGGCGGGAAACGGCTGCCCCCCAGTCTGCTCTCTGCCCCCCTTTGCTCTCCCTGCCCCAGACCCTGCTCCCCCTCCCCCTCCTCCCCTGACCTCCGGCTCACTCCCTAACCACTGCCCCCTCCCACCCTCTGGTCACCAATCCAGGGGCTACTTCTCAGCCTTGACCCCCACCGCGCAGCCCTGTGCACGCGTGCTCCCCTGGTCACACCAGAGGAGCCCATCTCTGTGAGTCCCTCCTTCCAAACAAGTTAGAAAGGGGCCGGCCAGCTCAGTGGCTGAGTGTCCACCGAGGAACAGGAGGTCGCGGTTGGATTCCCATCAGGCACATGCCGGGGTTGCGGGCTCCATCCCCAGTGTGGGGCGTGATCAGTGGTCCTCTCTCATCCTTGATGTTTCTCTCTCTCCCTTCCTCTCTGAAATCAATGAAAATGTATATATTTTTAAAGGCAAAGGATCGGAACAGCCATGTCTCCAAAGAACGCGCCCAGGGCTGCCAGGCAGGTGACAAGATGCCAACGTCACGCCACTGGGGACCCACGTGCACGGGAAGGCCGTGCGGGCAGGTGGGCAGGACGGGGGGGGGGGGGGGGGAGACAGGAATCCGTGCACCGCTGTGGGACCGTGGGACCCGCAAACCACTTCTGGGCCCCCCCCCCCCAGAGAAATGACCCGGCCACAGCACACAGCACCGCCCCCCAGAAGCAGGGTCACAGGGCCCAGTGCCCACGGCAGACGGACACCGGCTGTCCCACAGGAGGCTGAGCCGCGGCTGCGTCCCCAGCGACCCCGAAGCTCTGGGCCAGCCAACAAGGGCGAGGCCCACAGGCGAGTCTGGGGACCACAGGGGCCCCGAGCGAGCGCGCTGTGCTGACACCAAACGCCCTGGGGGGCCTCACCCGGCCCCTGCACGTGCCCTGCGACCCCAACACCCGGCCCCGGCCAACGTGCCGCCCTCGCCCCTCACTCCCAGCCCACCGCCAGGCCCCACCTGCCCGCCAGCTCCCCTTTCCAGCGGGAGCTGTGTCCCCGGCCCAGGCGCCCCGCCCCCCTCACATCGCAGGCCTCCCCTCCCGGGGTCCGCAGGTGCTTCCTTCCGCAGCGCCGCCTCGGACCCTCACTCCGTCCGCAGCCGCGGGCACTGCCCTGCCGGGAGCGGCGGGAAGCCCCACAGCACGAGCCTGCCCCCACTTCCCTTTTCTGTGAGCTCTGCCCCTCCCTCTGGCCCCAAACTCAGCGTCCCCCTCCCCCCGGCATTCTCTGCGACCCCCCCAGAGCCTAGGCCCCGCCCCCGCCGGGTCGGTACAGATTTCCGCCCGCCGGGACCTGCGCCTCCCTCGGTTCCCGCGTGGGTGACCGGGTGACCGCGCTGACAGGCAGCCCCGCGCCCGCCCCTGAGCAGGAGCCTCACTGCTCTACCCCCTCAGCACCTGCCTCCGGGCCGGACTCACCCCTCGCTCAGCCCTGGGCAGCTCCCCAGGCACCGCCGGGGAAGGAGGGAGTGAGGTCCGGGTGCAGGCGGCCGGCACCCCCCCCTTCCTGCAGCGGAGAAGTTCTAGAACTCGCGGAACCTTGACCTGCAGCAGGCCACCTGGGAGTGGCAGGGGCCGGCCCCGGCTACCTGCTGCCAACCCGCATTTCCAGATTCTGGATGTCGGTGAGCGACAGGCTGTTTAACAAACAAAAGCGCTCAGGCCAAGAACACCTGGAGGCCCCCACCCCCACCCCCCGCCTGCGCTGGCGCCCCTCTCGCGGGCCGGCCGGGCCCACGGGAGCAGGACCTCCCTCAGGAAGCCTTCCCATCTTGTCCCTTCCCTCGGCCCCCTGTCCTGCCCCTCAAACAGCAGGACGTTCACCAGGCAGACCCCAGGCGCGGGGTGCTGAGGGCGCCATAGCCTGACCCCCAGCCCCCCAGGGAGACGAGGACAAGCTGGGCAGGCTGCCCGGGTTCGAGTCGCCCGCCCCACCACCACCACCACGTGACCCTGGCGTCAGGATCCATGAGTGGAGGCGTGAGGTGCCCTGAGCCGGTGCTCAGTGAGGCCCGAGTCCTGCTGACGGGGCTTAGACCTGCAGTGGCCGCCGTCACAGCCAGAGCAGCAGGCCGGGGCTCAGCGGGCCGGTCTCCACGCAGCTCTGCCCCGCCCCTTAGCACATGGCACTTGTCCCTGCACCTCCCATCACTGCAGCTCAGTCCTGCATCCCTGGGGGTCCCCACCCCAGCAGACTGCGCGCACTGGGAGGAGAGGGCCTGGCTCCCAGCAGACCGCACACCGCAGCCCCAGGAACCCAACACTCTGACCAGCCTGGGCTCGGGGCTGCACCATGCGGATGCCTCGCTGGGTCCCCAGCATCAGTGAGGAGGCCGCACAGGGCTCCCCGTTCCCACGGGAGGGAGGGAAGTGGTGTTCTGAGCCCAAGGCCAGGACAGACAGACCGGGAAACCCCGCGCTGTGCTCCTGCTGGCCTGCCGGTGTGACCACCCCAGCTCCCCTCCTGCCCCGGCCTGGCCCCTGAAAGTCCCGCCTGACCTGAGGGCTGGTCTCAGAGTCCGGCCGCAGCTGGGGGCCCCACCCACCACGACTGATGCCCAAGAGGCCGCGGAGCAGCAGCCTGGCTCCCAGACCCCACCCTCGGGCAAACGGGGTCCGTGCCCAGCGTGCCTCCTGGGGAAGGCAGGGTGCCCGCTGCTGCGTGGGCCTGGAGAGTCCCCTAACACGGGGGCCGCTCCTCCCCAGGCTCTGGGGGCTCCGACAGTGCGCGGGGCGCAGGCAGGCACCTGCCAGTGCCCGGTCAGCGAGAGTGGGCGTCTTCACCACGAGGAGTGGGGTCAGGAGGCTGTGCCCACCCACCACCCCGGGCAGCCACTGCCCGCCCGCAGCTCGCCACTGCCTCCCGGAGGCCAGGGCCCTTGGTCAAGTCCTCTGTCCTTGGAGACTCAGGACAGCCATTCCCATGGGTGTCCGCCCTGACCATGTGAGGCAGGAAGGGGAGAAGCTGGGATGTTCCTTGCGAGTGGGAGGGAAACTGAGTCAGCGATGCAAACAGCCCATCCAGCACCTGCCTCAGCATCAAGCCCCCAGGCCGTGAGGTTCTGGCGGCATCACATACTCTCAGGAACAAGGCCGCGGGGGAGGCAGTTTCGGTCAAACCAGAGAGAACGTCCAGGCCTCGGTGGTGGCTCAGCTCCGGGCCAGGAGAGAAGCGGAGGCAGAGGAGACGACACTGCGGCTGCCATCAGGACCCGCTGCAGGGACCAGTGACCCCCTCCCCTGGCTGGCCAGTCAGTAGTGACCACAACCCTGTGGGACACCCTGGAACGCTGACAGATATTGTATTGGGGCCCTCCCCGAGGCTTCCCCTAGAGACCCTGCCTTTCGACAACACACAGGAACCAGAAACCTTGAAGACAGCCCTGGCAGGGTTGGCTCAGTGGATAGCGCGTCGGCCTGCGGACTGAAGGGTCCCGGGTTCGATTCTGGTCAAGGGCACGACCCTCGGTTGCAGGCTCCTCCCCAGCCTGGGCCCTGGTCAGGGCTCGTGCAGGAGGCAGCCGATCGATGTGTTTCTCTCACAGGGACATTTCTTTCTGTCTTTCCCTCTCTTTTCCACTCTCCCTAAAAATCAATGGAAAAACATCCTCGGGTGAGGATTAAAAAAACACCTCTAAGACAAAGAACCCCGCACGCCCACCTTCCCCCCTTTCCTAAGGGGGGTGCCTTTGCGTCCTTTCTCCGGGGCCCTCTCCCCTGTGACTTGTCTGCGGGGCGCTGCTGGTGCCTCCCTGGCTCCCTTCCAAGGGCCAAGGCAGCCCAGCCGGGGCTCATTCCTGCGACCGTGACCTTTCCCCGGCTCCTCGGCCCCTCCTCCGCCCTGTCCCGCTTGGATAAAGTGCTCTCCTCTCTGAGTCACCTCAACTCCGCTGGAAGGCAAGAACCAAGAGAGCGCACAGGGGAACATCACCCCAGCAGGGCTCCGGAGGCTCCGGGACTAATCCGCACCCCCCAGCCACTCTGCCCGGCGCTGTGCGGTCTCCCCACAGGCCTCGCAGCTGCTCCGGGGCAGGACCGCTGCCGGCTCTGGGCCTGGCCCCTGGGAGCCTCGAGCCTTGTGTGGGGCGGACCTCCTCTCCCACCCGAGCAGGGGCTGCACCGGCCGTGTGGCCACACAGGACGGACATGAAGAGCGGGCGGTGCTGCCACCTTAGGGGAAGGGGAGGAAACAGCCTGGGAAAGAGGAAGTGACAGGTCCAAGGTCACGGGGGTGCAGAGAGGGAGCAGAGGGCAGCCCGGAGCACCTGGCTTGGGCGCCCTTTGCACACTGCACACCCCTCCTCCGGGTGTAAGGAGGAAGCAGTCCAAGGTCAACCCTCTCATCTCCCCAGTTCCCTCCGGGCACAGACCCAGCTGCCTTACCTAAGGTCACCAGGTCTGAGTGTGGGGCTGGGACTCAGACCGGAGAGCCTGGGCCAGCGCCCTGATAAACCCTTCCTGTACCCCCGGGGGTGGGGGTGCGGACGGGCCCTGGACGGCCTCCAGAAGGAAAAGGCACAGACGGGGATAACGCCAGGAGGAACCCGAGAGGAAGGCTCTCGGGCAGAGGCGGCCCGGCACCAGCTGCGCCTCGCAAAGCGGCTTACGGACTCCGGGAGATAAGCCGGATCAGCAGCACCTGTGCGTCCGGGCCAGGCCTGCCGCTGGGCCTCGGCACTGCCCACCCCGGGGCCTGGCACCGGGAAACAGAACAGCCCAGCCAAGCCACTCCTCCCTACGACGGCCGCCGGGGGCTGGGCTGGGCTGAGGGCCCCCCTGGGCCCCCGCGGCCTGCGACCTCGGCACAGGGGTCCCGGTTCGCGGGCGGGCTGTGCCCAGGCCTGCGTCTCCGCCCCAGGCCCCGTCCTCGGTGCCCGCACCGCAGGACCTGCGTCCACTCTCGCTGCCGCCTCTCGAGCCTGCGGGTCACTTTTCCTCCTGATCTGGCAGGATCCCGGGGGCCCCAGGGGCACTCAACTCCTTGGACTGGGGTGTCCCCCTTTGTGGCCGGGAGTGGGGACACAGCGGGCCCGGCCACCGTCTTCGCCCTGCACCGCGGACCACATGGGCCTGACCTTGGCCCGGCCGCTCCCCCCCGGGGCGCACGCGCTTTCTGCCCCGGCCCGGGCCCGGCGAATGAATGAGGCTCCGCCGCCGGAACGCCCGTAACTACGGCCCGGACCGAAGTCCGTACGCGGCCCGCCCGGGGCGGCAACGGGCCCAGGTGCTTTGAAAAGGGGAAGGAGTGGGGGACAGGCTTCCGGTCAAGCAGGCTCCTCCGCGCGGCCCCCGCCCCCACCGGGGCCTCAACTTCCCTCCGGAGTCGCCACGACTTCCGGCCACCACCAGCCGGCAGGATTGGGGGGCGGGGCGGGGTTCGCGGCGACCCCACCCGGAGCCGAGCCCCGGGGCAAAGCCCCCGGCGCTGCGCACGCGCGCTCCTCCCGGGCGCGCTCCCGAACGCCACGGCCGCGCACGCGCACTCCCCGCCCCGCACGCGCTCACCGGCGGGACCCCCCGCCCCGCCGGCCGCGCGCCCTCACGCCCCCCCAGCGGCGCGCACGCGCACTCACGCCCAGTCGCGCTCGCCGTCCGCCTTCCCGCCCGCCCCCCGTCCGCAGCCCGGCTCCGGAGGCGCGGCCCCCCGGCCCTGGCCGCACGCCCCCGGCCCCCGCGCCCTCCCCTCACCTCCTCGGTCCCGGGGCCGCCGCGCCGCACTCCTCCTTCTCTCGCCTCCCTCACGGATGGTGGCAGCGGCGGCAGCGGCGACTCAGACCCTGGGGTCAGGGGGACGGGCGCCCAGGCCGGAAGTGACCTTCCAGGCCTCTTCCGCCCGCGCCGCTCCCCCCTCCCCCCAACCCCCTCCGGCCGCCACCCCGTCCTGGCCGCTCTAGGAAGGTGAGCCCGCGACCCCCTTGGCCGCCGCCCCCCCCGCCCCCCGGCTCGATGGTGCGGAGCCGGCGCTCAAGGAAACCACTTCCGGGCACGTCTAGGACGCGGGTCCTCCGGCCGCGCTCTATGGCGCCGCGCGCGGAGGGGCTGCGGCCCCGCCCCCTCCCAAGAACGGAGGCGCGGGCTCGGCCCGTTAGGCGGAGACTTCCGGTGTCTGGGGAGGTGCCCCCCCTCCCCCCCACACCCCGGGAGCCGGGCCCTCGCGCCTGCGCAGAGTGCTCCCCGGGCCGGCCGCGGGCGAGAGGTGCGCGGCGAGTGGCCAGGGCCCCTCGTGCCGCCGGGTCCTCCAGTCGTCTCTATCGTCGTAACCCCTTCCCTGCCAACGCCCTCGCGGTGACCGGCGCCGGCGAGCTGCGGGGCACTGTCCGCTGCGACCCTAGTCCTTCCCATACTGGACAGAGCGTGCTGCTGGCCTCAGCGCCGCCTGGCTGCACCTCCACCTCTCAGCCTCAGTTTCCCCTTCTGCAGCAATCACCCCGTTCGGGCGTCTCCAAGGGCTTTGCATGCAAAAGGTCCTATTCCTAACCTCTCCTCTGTGCCCACTGCACATAAGGAGGCGCAGAGAGGTCAGCGCACTTGCGGAGTGTCCCGGGCTCGAACCCCGGAACCTGGCCGCCGCCTCTCACATGTAACTGTGGCCGATCGATCACACTGCCTCCTGGGACAACAGACTGACGGTCACAGCCGCCAGGACTCGCTGCTGGTCTTATGCAAGGAGGGCCCCGAGTGCGCGCTGCTGGCTGGATGTTGGCTGGTCTTGTGAGCATTCTTCTGTTGTGGTGTACCCCGAATCTCACAAAGGACGCCTCAAGAAGTCCAATTCTGGAGTCATTTATTAAAGGCCGGCGGCTTACGAGGGGCCAATCAGCACTGCAAATCTTGCAGCCCCGAAAAGCTCGGCACATCTGGCTCAGATGGGCAGAATGTCACAAAGGTATCCATTACATCTTTGGGTTTGGAATGAGGAACCTGGTTTGCACAAAGCAGTTACAGAAGCGAAACTGAGCAAGTTAGTTATCTATAAAGATAAGTATAGTTTGGGGTCTACGGATCACTGAATCAGCAGGGACACATTATCTGGGGCCACCGAGGCAATTCAGAAGAATCGTGCTGTCCTGGTTCCGGGACCACTGAGTCAACAGGAATGCATTATCTGTAGCCACTGAGACAATTTAGGGTAATTGAGCTGTCCTGGTTCCCAGAAGAATGTGCTTCGATGACCAGTGAGATCACAATCAATGGGACGTTCAAACCACCATCCATGGTGTGTTCAATCGATTGGGATAGCAGACATAAGTTCAGAAAATCAAAATAACTTTCCTATTGTTTTCGCAAGCAAATAAGCACAGAAGCCAAACAGCAGGTTAAAGTTAAGGTTAAAAACTGCAGTTTCTGCCTGAGATGATGGCTACCGTACTTCATTGTGAGCATTCTTCTATAAAACGTGTGTTTATAAATCACTAGAGGCCCGATGCACGAAATTCATGCAAGAGTACACCTCCCTTCCCCGGGCTGCCGGCACCGGCTTCCCTCTGCACCCAGAACCCGGGTTTCCCTCCGGCACCCGGGACCTGGGCTTCCCTCGCAGCCCCAGCTTTGTCCAGAAGGTCATCTGGAAGGACGTCTGGTCTAATTAGCATATGACACTTTTATTATTATGGATGGTTTGCCCCTGCAGCCCCTCCCCTGCCCAGTCCTTGGCCGGCTCTCATCCTACACCCTAACTTCTCTGTGAGCATCAACCGTAAGATGTGTGTTGTGGTGTTAATAGCATCTCCCAGGAGAGGAAAAAAAACAAAAAACAAGCACACACACAAATCAGGACTCTGCTGCCCGGTCGGCGTGGCTCAGGGGTTGAGGGTCGACCTATGAACCAGGAGGTCACGGTTCGATTCCCTGTCAGGGCACATGCCAGGGTTGCGGGCTCCATCCCCAGTGTGGGGTGTGCAGGAGGCAGCCGATCAATGATTCTCTCTCATCATGGATGTTTCTCTCCCTATCCCCCCTCCCTTCCTCTCTGAAATCAATAAAAATACATTTAAAAACAAAACAAACCACAGGACTGTATTAAAGGTATATGGAAATAGCGAGATGTGTCTGCCTCGCCTTCAGAAAGGGAAATGTCCCAATGCCTCTCAGAACAGAGGGACGGGGAGAGCGTGGGCTCTGGCATCGAAGGATCTCAGGTTCGATTCCTGGTCAAGGGCATGTACCTGGGGTGCAGGTTGGATCCCGGCCCCCGGTTGGGGCACGTGTGAGAGGCAACCAATTGATGTGTCTCTCCCACATTGATGTTTCTCTGTCTCTCTCTCTCCCCACCCTGCCCCGTCCACTCTCTCTAAAAAAAAAAAAAAATCAATGGAAAAGCCCTGGCCGGTTTGGCTCAGTGGATAGAGCGTCAGCCTGCAGACTGAAGGGTCCCGAGTTCGATTCTGGTCAAGGGCACATGCCTGGGTTGTGGGCTTGATCCCCAGGAGGGGGCTTGCGGGAGGCGGCCGATACATGATGCTCTCTCATCATTGATGTTTCTAGATCTCTCTCCCTCCTCTCTGAAATCAATAAAGAAATATACACTGAGTGGCCCGATGATGATGATCTCTGAACGCATAATAACCTGGCCACTCAGTGTATTTGTATCTCAAATGGGTACCAAAAGTATTCTAGACTTTTGCTGGAGATCAACCACCTATTTGCCCTGAGCTTTCCGTCAGCCCGTGCAGAGGGGAACACTGATCAGGTGCTTTGATATCAAACAAATGAGGTGCTCAGGAGAAGTACACGGAGTGGCCAGATGATTATGCGTTCAGACATCATAATAATCTGGCCACTCAGTGTGTGTGTGTGTGTGTGTGTGTGTGTATTTTTTATTGATTTTTTTACAGAGAGGAAGGGAGAGGGAGAGAGTCAGAAACATCAATGAGAGAGAAACATCAATCAGCTGCCTCCTGCACGCCCCCTACTGGGGATGTGCCCGCAACCAAGGTACATGCCCTTGACCGGAATCGAACCCGGGACTCTTGAGTCTGCAGGCTGATGCTCTATCCACTGAGCCAAACCGGCCAGGGCCAGTGTATATATATTTTTAAAAAATCAATGGAAAAATATCCTCGAGGGAGGATTAACAACAACAAAATAATAATAATATCCACTCAGGTGTAGCCAGCTGGTCTCTGCAGTCACGTTCTCTCATTGCATCCTCCCAGGAGCAGGTGCTGCACATGGACGATAAACAGACTGAGGTGCAAGCGTGTACACGTACACACACACGTACACACACAGGTGAGCACCCTTGCCGCAGCCCGCCCAGGCGGTCTGACAGCATACCGCTCACCCGGTGGCGTAATGAACAGCAGCGGTGTCCTGCTCTCAGTTCTGGAGGCTGGAAGTCCGGGTCAGGGCTCGGGCACGGTCGCCTGTGGGGCCCCTGCCTGGTTCGTGGCTGGCTTCTGGGGGCCAGGGCCCAGGGCTTCTTTCCCTGGGGTGTTTTATGAGGACACCAGCCCATTCACGAAGGCTCCGTCCTCAGGACCCAGCCACCTCCCCAGAGGCCCCATCGCCTAACACCGTCAGCTGGAGCATTAGGATTTCAACGTGAATTTGAGGGTGACTGGGAAGGGGAGGGGGGTTCCCTGGCTGGGTAGCTCAGTTGGTTAGAGCATGGTCCCCATAAGCCAAGGTTGTGGGTTCGATCCCCGGTCAGGGCACATCCAAGAAGCAACCAATGAATGAATGCATCAATAAGGGGAACAACAGATCAATGTTTCTCTCTCTTCCCCTCTCTCTCTCTCTCTCCCCCTCCTCTCTCTCTCAAATAAATAAATATTTAATGAATGCAGAGGGAACATAAACATTCAGATCAAAGCAACTCCCTTAGGAAGAAAGAAAATACAAACTTCTTTTTTTCTTAATCCTCACCAGAGGATATGATTTTTTATTCTTTTTAGAGAAAGAGGGGAAGGGTGTGGGGAAGGGGGGTCTGAACACACAATAATCTGGCCACTCGGTGTGTATATATATCAGAGGCCCGGTGCATGAATTCGTGCATGGGTGGGGTCCGGCCAGCCTGGCCAGGGGGAGGGGACATGGGCGGCTAGCCGGCCTGCCTGCTGGTGGAACTCCTGGTCGAGGGGACAATTTGCATATTAGCCTTTTATTCTATAGGGTACACACCGAGTGGCCAGATTATTGTGCGTTCAGAGATCATCATCACCTGGCCACTCCGGAGCCTCACAATCCAGGCAAAAGCTGCTGGGGTCACGGGAGGTTATGGGAACATTAACGAGCTCGTTAACTGCACAACCTGCTGCCCTGCGGGTGGGCATTGCTCTGGGAGCTGTAAAGCCTCAGCCGGGAAGCCCGGTGCCGGTGAGGGGCCTGGGACCTTCCCTCTCGGCGCCTGCCGGAGGGCTCAGTTTTAAATCCTGATGTTATCACCGGACATGAGATGGGTTGGGGTGCTGGTTCCATGGGGGACCTCACATCTCCCTGGCCCCTGGCTCCTCAGTGGGGTCCCTGGAGGGGAGGGGAAGGGCAGAGGACCCGCTGGGAGTCTCTTTCTATGGCAATCTCTCTCTCTCTCTCTCTCTCTCTCTCTCTATCTCTATCTCTATCTCTATCTCTATCTGTGTTGGTCTCTATCTCTAGGTCTCTATTACTACTACATCTCTATGTTTATCTCTATGTTTATCTCTCTACCTTTATCTCTGTCTATTCCTATGTCCATGTTTATCTCTATCTCTACGTATATGTCCGTATCTATCTCTCTATGCCTATATCTAGGTTTAACCTATCACTCTCTCTTTTGTTTTAATCCTCACCCGAGGGTATTTTTCCATTGATTTTTTTAGAAAGAGTGGAAGAGAGAAGGAAAGACAGAGAGAAATATCGACGTGAGAGAAACACATCGATGGGTTGCCTCCTGCACATGCCCAGACCAGGGATCAGGCCGGGGAGAAGCCTGCAACTGAGGTACGTGCCCTTGACCAGAATCGAGCCCGGGACCCTTCCGTCCGCAGGCCGACGCTCTGTCCGCTGAGCCACACCGGCTGGGGCACGTTTGGGGGTAAGCCCGGGAGGAGCTGCTGCTGCCCACTACTCCCCAGGTTGGAAGTCTTGTGTTGACCCTAAGACTTCAGTGGATAGAGCGTCGGCCTGCGGTCTGAAGGGTCCTGGGTTCGATTCCGGTCAAGGGCACATGCCCAGGTTGCAGGCTTGATCCCCAGTGTGGGGCGTGCAGGAGGCAGCTGATCAATGCTTCTCTTTCATCATTGATGCTTCTCTCTCTCCCTCTTCCTTCCTCTCTGAAATATATATATATATATATATATATATATATATATATATATACACACACACACAAAGTAAAAGGTTCAAAAGGTTCGTGCCCGGGAAGGGGTGAGGGCATGCTCTAGGGCAGTGGTTCTCAACCTTCCTAACGCCGCGACCCTTTAATACAGTCCCTCATGTGGTGGTGACCCCCAACCATAACATTACTTAAGTTGCTACTTCATAACTGTCATTTTGCCACTGTTATGAATCGTAATGTAAATATCTGATATGCAGGATGTCTTAGGCCAGTGGTCGGCAAACTCAGTCAACAGAGCCACATGTCAACAGGACAGCTTTCCAGGTGCGTGTTTCACGCGCTGATGCGTCACGGTGAGCGCGTAGGGGGTGTGGGGGCGTTCTCCTAGGCCCGTGGTCGGCAAACTGTGGCTCACGAGCCACATGCGGCTCTTTGGCCCCTTGAGTGTGGCTCTTCCACAAAATACCACGGCCCGGGCGAGTCTATTTTGAAGAAGTGGCGTTAGAAGAAGTTTACGTTTAAAAAATGTGGCTCTCCAAAGAAATTTCAATCGTTGTCCTGTTGCTATGTGGCTCTGTTGACTCATGAGTTTGCCAACCACTGGCCTAGGCCTACTTCGTTGCTGTACTTTCATCTTGGGCCTGTCTGGCTTTCACGGCGGTTTTTTTAAAAAATATATATCTTTATTGATTTCAGAGAGGAAGAGAGAGGGAAGGAGCGATAGAAACATCCATGATTTATGAGAATCACTAATTGGCTGCCTCCTGCACACCCCCCACTGGGGATCGAGCCCACAACCCGATGTGCCCTTCATCGGAATCGAACCCGGGACCCTTCAGTCCGCAGGCCGACGCTCTAACCACTGAGCAAAGCTGGCCAGGGCCCTCACGGCGTGTCTGTTACTTGTTCCCCAGCCTCACCTGTCCTTGGGTTGAGCTGCCACCGACAACATGAACTGGGTCTTTGTTCTCTGCCCCCCAGGCCAGCGTGACTTACGCTGCATGTTCTCGGGTCGGGGCGGAGGTGTTAGCCACTTGCTACTTGCTCCCCGTGTCCTTGGTTAGGGGAGATAAGGTCCGGCGATTCACCGGATGGCTGTGAGTGGCTCCGACTGTTTGGCCTTGTTTAATGATCTTGTCTCATTTCCTCCTTCCACTGGCCCAGGCGTTTTCCCAGCTTTTTACTCCCCTGCCTCAGGATTCTCTCCCGATGAAAGAAATGAAACATTATTGCCTTGGCCCGTGTTGCTCAGTGGGCAGCATGTCGGCCTGCGGACCAGAGGGTTCCGGATTCGATTCCGGTCCAGGGCATGTACCTTGGTTGCAGGCTCCTCTCTGGCCCCGGGCCCTGGTCAGGGCAGGTGCAGGAGTCAACCAATCGATGTGTTTCTATCACATCGTTATTTCTCTGTCTTTTCCTCTCTCTGAAAATCAATGGAAAAATATCCTCAGGTGAAAACTAAAAAAAAAAAAAGAAAGAAAGAAAGAAAGAAACTAAACATTCTACATAATTAAAGCCTAATATGCTGTGTCCTACCATTCGACCGTTCAACCAGTCGCTATGATACGCACTGACCACCAGGGGGCAGACGCTCCGACCGGCAGGTTAGCTTGCTGCTGGGGTGCAGCCCATCTGGACTGGGCTAGGAGGGCCAGACACGCCCTGGAGTCCTCCCGCGGTCCCTCCCCGGCCCTGATCGTGCGCTTGTGGGGTGGGGTTCCTCAGGCTGGTCTGTGCCCTCTGGCAATCCGGGACCCCTGGGGGTGTCGGAGAGCCGGTTTTGGCCTGATCCCCACGCACCGAGCCTCTAGTTAGTTATTTATAAAACATAGTCCATCCTCATCGTAGTTGACTTCCAGATCGGCGAATTCACCTGCCCGCTAAAATGTGTGCTCCCCCCAAATCAATCCCCGGGGGAACCCTCTCCGGAGCTGCCGACACCCGGACCTGTGGGCCATCGAGCCTCGTCTGACTCCTTCCTGCCGTGGGCCCTGCTCTCGGTCCCTGTGTCCAGGGATGAGGTTACCCAGCCGGGGGGAGGCCCAGGGTGCCCAGGAGCCAGACCAGGCCCCACAGCTGCCGCCGGCCACCAAACCTGGGCCTGGCCGCCTGGGCGGCTCCTGCTGAGTCCCTGGGCGGGGGGGGGGGGGGGTGCCCACCTCGCCCACCTCTCCTCCTGCTGTAGTGCACCCCCATCTCACAAAGGGCGCCTCGAGAAGTCCAATCATGGAGTCATTTATCAAAGGCCGGCGGCTGACGAGGGGCTAAAGCGCTCAGACCTCGCAGCCCCGAACAGCTCCCACATCAGGCTGATACGGGCAGAATATCACCAGGGTATCGATTACATCTTTGGGTCTGGGATGAGGAACCTGTTTCGCGAGAAGCATTTTACAGAAGCGAAATTGAGCAAGTTAGTGATCTAAAGTACCTACGGATCGCTGAGTCAGCAGAAACACGTTATCTGGGGCCACCGGGGCAATTCAGAAGAATCGTGCCGTCCAGATTCCGGGACCACTGAGTCCACCGAAACTCAGTTATCTGTAGCTACTGAGACAATTTGGGATAATTGAGCTGTCCTGGGTCCCAGAAGAATGTGCTTCGTAACCAGTGAGATCACAATCAATGGGACATTCAAACCGCCATCCATGGAGTATTGGGATAGCATACAGAAGTTCAGAAAATCAAAATGACTTTCTATTGTTTTAGCAAACAAACAAGCACAGAAGCCAAACAGCAGTTTCTACCTGCGATGACGGCTACCACACTTCACTCCCTCTCCTCCCGCTACAAACGGGCTGGCGGACGCTTTGATCTGGGGCAGCCCATCATTAAGCAATTCATTTGCAATTTAATTATTTATTCTTAAGTGTTTCCTGAGGCCCAGAGCAGATGAGTCACGCTCAAACCCAGCCCCCTCCCCCAGCCATTCCTTTCAGGAAACACCCCTCCCCCCCAGCCCTCCCCCCACCCCCCTGCATTCACCTGCTCATCCATCACCTGTTCTTTCAGGGAACATTCTGGAGCCTCCAGGTGCCTGGGCTGGAGACCCAGAGAGGCCCCAGGTCCCCCCCTCCCCACTCAGCCTCTGCAGCCCGGAGCCCAGCACAGAGGGAAAGGTTAATTATTATTTTGGGTAATAATTACATCGGGGCTCAGAGCACAGGCTGGCTCGGTAGGATATGAGCTGCCAAAGGAATCCTCGCCCTCAGGCCTGGGAAGTGGGGTGAGAGCCACCTGCCTTAGTCCTTGCTTACTCCGCACCCCCCCCCCCCCGCCCCCGGGAGCTGGCAAGGCCTGGGTCTCTGTTGGTGAGTTGTTCACGGGAGGATGGGGAGGGGGAAGACACAGGAAATCAATAGTCCAGGCAGGAGATGGCGAGAGTAGGGGCACCTCAGGGAAGCTCCGATAAGGCGCCAGGTTGATTGGGGTGGGAGTGGCCTGGGAAGGCTTCCTGGAAGAGGCGGCGTTTGAACTGGCAGGGATGTGCCCTGTTCGCTGGTGGAGAAGAGGAGGGCGGGCATCCCGGGAGTCAGCCCTTCATTGCACCGCTCACCAGTGCTGATGGTGCACTGGGTGCTGGGAGACTGTGTTGGTGGGTACATGCCGCGCATGCCGCGCACACCGGCAGGCAGGTGGTGTTAGGGAGCAGCTTGAAGCATGGTAGCAATTGTAGTGTACCCCGAATCTCACAAAGGACGCCTCAACAAGTCCAATTATGGAGTCATTTAGTAAAGGCCGGCGGCTTACCAGGGGGCAACTCAGCTCTCCAAACCTGGCAGCCCCGGACAGCTCGGCACATCTGGCTCAGATGGGCAGAATGTCACAAAGGTATCGATTACATCTTCGGGTTTGGAATGAGGAACCTGGTTTGCACAAAGCAGTTACAGAAGCGAAACTGAGCAAGTTAGTTATCTATAGTTTTGGGGTCTACGGATCACTGAATCAGCAGAAACACATTATCTGGGGCCACCGAGGCAATTCAGAAGAATCGTGCTGTCCTGGTTCCGGGACCACTGAGTCAACAGGAATGCATTATCTGTAGCCACTGAGACAATTTAGGGTAATTGAGCTGTCCTGGTTCCCAGAAGAATGTGCTTCAATGACCAGTGAGATCACAATCAATGGGATGTTCAAACCACCATCCATGGAGCATTCAATCGATTGGGATAGCATACATAAGTTCAGAAAATCAAAATAACTTTTTTGTTGTTTTAGCAAGCAAATAAGCACAGAAGCCAAACAGCAGGTTAAAGTTAAGGTTAAAAACTGAAGTTTCTACCTGAGGTGAAGGCTACCATGCTTCATTCCCCACTGGTTTTATGTGCAGGAGTCAAATCATGGACTCGTCCTTATCAGTTAGGGGTTTGTACTGCCCCCTAACTTCAAGTAGTCTGACTGCATTAATTTTTCTAAACTGTCTGCTTGGCACAATTAGTTTTCTTTTTTTATTTTTTAAAAATATATTTTATTGATTTTTTACAGAGAGGAAGGGAGAGGGATAGAGAGGTAGAAACATGGATGAGAGAGAAACATTGATCAGCTGCCTCCTGCACACTCCCTACCGGGGATGTGCCCGCAACCAAGGCACATGCCCTTGACCGGAATCGAACCTGGGACCTTTCAGTCCGCAGACCGACGCTCTATCCACTGAGACAAACTGGTCAGGGCGGCACAATTAGTTTTCTATCCACTCACCCCACTTCCTTTACGGGCATTCTCTGTCTGTTCCTGCTCTCCTGTCCCCTAGCACATCTAGCCCTCCTTGGCCCTGGACTTTCTCACTGGCTAGCAAAAATGAGCGAGCCACCCAGGCATCCTCTCTCTTTAGGGTTTTCTTTCTTTTCCAACGGCAAAAAAATTTAGGGGAGGGTTTCAGCAGAATATTCATCAGTTTTCCTCTCTGAAGTCAATAAAAATATATTAACAAAAATAATAACATTGTATTAACTTTATATATGGTGCCAGGTGGGGACTAGAATTACTGGGGAATCACTTTGTGGTTTCTTTTTTTTTTTTTAATGTATTTTTACTAGCGGCCCGGTGCATGAAATTCGTGTGGGGAGGGGGTCCCCTCAGCCCAGCCTGCACCCTCTCCAATCCAGGACCCCTCTGGGGATGTCCCACAGCTGGTTTAGGCCAGATCATGGGGATTGGGCCTAAACCGGCAGTCGGACATCCCTCTCACAATCTGGGACCACTGGTTCCTAACTGCTCACCTGCCTGCCTGCCTGATGGCCCCTAACTGCCCCCGCTGCTGGCCTGGTCACCCCCAACTGCCCCTCCCCCCCCGCCAGCCTAGTCCCTCCCAATGCTCCCCTCCCTGCTAGTCTGGTCGCCCCTCACTGCCCCCCAACCCCCGCTGGCCTGGTCGCCCCCAACTGCCCCCTCTGCGGGCCTGGTCGCCCCACGCAGCCTGCTGTTTGTTCGTTTGGAATCTTCTTCTCCCCATTTCTGAGATGGGGAAACTGAGGCAGTCGCCGTGTCCGATGGGGGCATGTCGGGGCGTGTGGCAGGAAGGGAAACCGAGGCTGTGTATCCGGTTCGCGCGGACAGAGCCGAGCCAGGGCGCCCGGGTCACGTCCGGACCCCGCCAGGACCGGGACCTGGTTAGTTCCGCCGGGTGGGGGCGGGGTGAGAGGCGACCCGTTGTCAAGGAGACCCACCCAGCTCGCCGGGATTGGGCGCGGGGCTTCGGTCCAGGCCCCTCCTCCTTCTTCCTCGGCCCTGTTCCTCGGACCCAAGGGCCCCATTTCCCAAGTGCCCGGCTGCACCCCGCCTCCTCCGGTCTCCACGACGACGCCACCACGGTCCCTCCTCCTCCCTCCCTCGGCACTCCACGGGCCACCCCCCTCCCCCCCCGTCCGCACGTCTGCGCACGCTCGGCGTCGGCGCGCGACCCAATGGGAAGCCCTGTCTGCATTCTGGGAAATGTAGTCCGAGAGCCTGGCGCGCTGGGCGAGGCCGTATTTGTGACGGCCAATAGGCCGGCTGGTAGCCCTCGGTGCATCTTGGGAAATGTATTTCTGGCGCTGGCGGAGCCATTCGGGGGACGGACGTGCACGGGTCACCAAGGAGAGAGCCAATGGGAAGCCTCTCTTGCCGCGCGGCTCCCTGGGAAATGTAGTGCCGGCGAGGTCCGTGGGGCTGGGGGCGGTTCGTCAGGCGGAACGGACCACTAGGTCCCCGGCAGTGGTAGGGGGAGGGGAGGACGGAAGAGTTTGGCGCAAGGCCTGCCGGGGCATGGAGTCCCGGTGAGCTTTGTGCGCATGTGCGAGGAGGTGAGGGGCTTGGGGGGGCCTCGCCTGGGAGAGTGAGGTGAGTGAGGGGACTATGAGGGAGGGATTGGGGGGAGGTGGTTGGAGCTTTGGGGTGGGGGTGGGTGCTGGGGGCCGGTGAAGGGAGGGAGGGAGCGTTGTGGGGAGGGGGTAAAAAGGGGGTCGCGGAGGGGGGTGGGGGAGGGGGATGGGGGAGCGAGCGGGAGGGGGAGGGTGGGTAAGTCGGGGGGTGGGTCGCAGAAAAGAGTTGGAAACGGAGGGAGTGGAGTTGGGGAGGGCCTTGGAAGTGGGGCGAGGGGGGGGGGAGGGGGCCCGGCTGGGGGAGGGGCGGGGCCCTAGGGACGAGTCTGGGACCCGTGGGAAAGGTTTGGGGGAAGGGCTTTAGGGGGAGGTCATGACCCCCCCCCCAGACGGGGTGCAGGTGGGCCCTTTCGTGCGCGCTTTCCACGCACTTGGAGAAGTTGTGGGGTTCCCGACAATTCCTGGGATTCTCTCTTGAGGAGGAGTGTGTCCCGCCCCACCTCCTCCCTCAGTTGCTGCTCTTATCACCCGAGGCCTCCCCCCTCCCCCCCGTTTCCCCTCCCCCCTCCCCCAGCCTCCAACCACTGTCTATTATGTCTTTACTTTTAAATGTGTGTGTGTGTATATAATATATATATATTATATATATATATATATTTATTTTTTTTTTTGCATTGCTTTCAGGGAGGAAGGGAGGGGGAGAGAGAAGTAGGAACATCAGGATGAGAGAGGATCGTTGATCGGCTGCCTCCTGCACGCCCCGCACTGGGGGATGGAGCCCTGGCCGGCAATCGCACCATGACCTCCTGGTTCATAGGTCAGTGCTCACCCGCTGAGCCAGGCGGGCCCGCCTACTTCTTATTTCAATGCCTATTCCCATTTGCAGCTCGATTTCAAACGCATGTAGGTGCTTGTGAGGCCCTGGCCTGGTGGCCTTGATTACACCGAGGTTGGGGGTTCCATCCCGGGTCAGGGCACATGCAAGAATCAACCAACGGCCCTGGCTGGTGTGGCTCAGTGGGTAGAGCGTCGGCCTGTGGACTGAAGGGTCCCAAGTTCGATTCCAGTTGCAGGCTCCATCCCCAGTAGGGGGTGTGCAGGAGGCAGCCGATCCATGATTCTCTCTCATTATTGATGTTTCTCTCTTCCTCTCCCTCCATCTTCCTCTCTGAAATCAATAAAAATATATTTTTTTAAAAAAAGAATCAACCAATGAATGCACCCATAAGTGGCGCAACAAGTCGATGTTTCTCTCTCTCTCTCTCTCTCTCTCTCCCCCCCCCCCCTTTCTCCTTCTCTTTTAAATTAGTAAATACAAGTTAAAAAATAACTCAGGCTGTGAGGAACGGGGGTGCTGAGGACAGCCCCTGGGCGAAGCAAGTCCTTGGCCAGTCAGTCACTTATGTTACTGAGACTTTGTGAGTTGCGGGGAGGGGGGTATAAGGGGGGGGGGGATGCCGCTATTAACAAAACAAACACATGCATCTAATTTAAAATTGTTTATTTTTTATAAAACTTTAAAAAATTATATTTTTAATCAGAGAGGGAGAGGGGGAGAGAGAGCAACATCAATGATGGCAGAGGATCATGGATCGGCTGCCTCCTGCACGCGCCCCACTGGGGATCGAGCTCCCAATCTGGGCCTGTGCCCTTGGCCGGAATCGAACCCGGGACCTCTCAGTCTGCAGGCTGATGCTCTATCCACCGAGCCAAACTGGCTGGGGCTAACACTTTTATTGATTGATTTTTAGAGAGGGGAAGGGAAAGAGAGAAATACTGATTTGCTGTTCCTTTGATTTATGCATTCAGTGGTTGATGTTTGTTGTTGCTCACCTGAGGATATTTCCCCATTGATTCTTAGGGACGTAGAAGAGAGAGGGAAAGACAGTGAAACATCGATGTGAGAGGAACACACCCATTGGCTGCCTCCTGCACGAGCCTGGCCGGGGAAGAGCCCGCAACCAAGGTATGTGCCCTTGACTGGAATCGAACCCGGGACCCTTTGGTCTATAGGCCGACACTCTGTCCACTGAGCCACACCGGCCAGGGCCATTGGTTGATTCTGGTATGTGCCCTGACCGGGGATCGAACCCACAATCGTGGAGTATCGGGAGAAACGCTTGAACTTTCACTGCAGCTCTTGGGTCTGTGTGATTTTAGACCTGGGAAAGGAGGCCGGTGTACCTTGTTCAGGGACACCTGGCGGGGCGGGGGCGGGGCAGAGATTTTCGGGCGGGGGCGGGGCTTGTGCTCTGAGTAACATTTGTCCCAGGGGACAGTGGCAATGTCTCAGACACGTTTGGTTGTCAGAACTGGGGAGGCACTACTGGCACCTAGTGGAGAAGAGAAGGTCAACATTTTTTTCTTTTAAGTTTTTATTGAATTTATTTATTTTTAGGGTCAGGGTTAGGGCTAGGGTTGGGGCTAGAGGTAGGGTTTATTGAATTTATTGGGATGACGTTAAGAACAGTACGTTGTTGTTTTAATATATTTTTTATTGATTTCAGAGAGGAAGAGAGAGAGAGAGAAACATCAAGGATGATAGAATCATCGATTGGCTGCCTCCTGCACGCCCCCTACTGGGGTTCAAGTCTGCAACCTGGACATGTGCCCTTGGCCAGAATCAAACCCAGGACCCTTCAGTTCGCAGGCTGATGCTCTATCCACTGAGCCACACCAGCCAGGGCCACTGATGGCTTCTTGTATGTGCCCTAACTAGGGATCGAACCGGTAGCCTTTGGGTTCATGGGATGATGGCCTACCCATTGAGCCACCTTGTCCAGGACAGCACTTTGTTTAATGGGGGGTGGGGGGGAACTGAGGCAGAGAGAGGCAGCATCACTTGCTCCAAGTCACTGCTCCTAAGGGGGGACGCTGGGGCGCGCACCTGCACCCCTGCTCTCGTCCCCTCGCGGCGGTGGTGGCCGAGGGTCCTGGCGGAGCTGGGCTGTGCTCTCACCATGCCGGATGTCCCTCCCCGCAGGTGCTGTTGTCCACCACCGCCCCGTCCAGGGCTCGCGGCCCCATGGAGACCCCGTCCCCCCAGCCCGTGAAGCAGGAGGGCCAGGCCACCGAGGTCCTGGTCCTGGACTCACCGTGGCACCGCTTCCGCCACTTCCACCTGGGCGACGCGCCGGGCCCCCGGGAGGCGCTGGGCCTGCTGCGCGCGCTGTGCCGGGACTGGCTGCAGCCCGAGGTGCGCACCAAGGAGCAGATGCTGGAGCTGCTGGTGCTGGAGCAGTTCCTGAGCGCCTTCCCCGCCGACATCCAGGCCTGGGTGTGCAGCCGGCGGCCCCAGAGCGGCGAGGAGGCGCTGGCCCTGCTGGAGGAGCTCTGGGTGAGCCCGGCGGGCGGCTGGGGTGGGGGGGGGGGAGGGGGGACCCCGCTCGCGCCCACTCCCCTCGGCTGCCACCTCCCTGTGCGTGGACAGGCCTGCCCCCACAGCCTGACCCCGGCATTGGGGGTACCAGGCCTCCATCCAGGCGACTGCATCGGGGAAGTCGGGGAGAAAGGACATCAATCCACACGGACTCTTCCCAAACCTGAGGAGGGAGGAGGGACCGTTTCCCACTCATTCTGTGGGGCCAGCATCACCCCAATACCAAAACCGAGGACGGTACAAGAAAAGAAGTCCATAGGCCAGTATCCTCACGGCCAAAGAATTATATTGAAACCGGACCCCGAAAGCGCGTGACGTAACGTTCCGGGACAGGAAATCCGCTCTGTGGGGGCGGAAATCGCATCGGTGACTGCAGATCGGAGGTGGGAGGTGATGCCTGTGCACAGGGGCTTCGGGGGCCTAGATGTGCTCCCCACCTCGGCTGCGTGGTGGTTC
Source organism: Cnephaeus nilssonii (assembly GCF_951640355.1). Classification (NCBI taxonomy): domain Eukaryota; kingdom Metazoa; phylum Chordata; class Mammalia; order Chiroptera; family Vespertilionidae; genus Cnephaeus; species Cnephaeus nilssonii. The sequence goes on from NC_137091.1 coordinate 50,271,246, forward strand.
CTTGAGCCGACACACACACTGAGTGGCCAGATTATGATGATCTCTGAACGCATAATTACCTGGCCACTCTGTGTGTGTGTGTGTGTGTGTGTGTGTGTGTGTGTGTGTGTGTGTATGTATATTAGAGGCCTGGTGCATGAATTCGTGCATGGGTGGGGTCTGGCCGGCCTGTCTGCTGGTCGAACTGGTGGAGGGGACAGTTTGCATATTAGCCTGTTATTATATAGGATATACACTGAGTGGTCAGATAATTATGTGTTCAGAGATCATCATCATCTGGCCACTCAGCGTATGTTGAAACTCACTGGATTCTGTGCCGCGAATGTGCGCATTTATTTTACGTCTGTGAGGCCACACTGAACCTGTTGGGAAGCACGCTCTGAGGAAGTACAAACTGGCGGCAGAGTACGTGGAAGCTACATGGACACGCTCCCCCGACCAAACTGGAATTACAGGCAAAATAATAGAAAAAACACCCTGGATAATCGCCTGACGACTCGCTGGGACAGAACCCTGACAGCCGAGGACGGGAAGCAGAGACCGCATAGAGCAGTGGGTCGCGACCCCTTTGGGGGATCGCCTAAGACAGTGGTCGGCAAACTGCGGTTCTTTGGCCCCTTGAGTTTTTAGCAAAGGCCAGCTTAGGAGTACCCCAATTAAGTTAATAACAATGTACCTACCTATATCGTTTAAGTTTAAAAAATTTGGCTCTTAAAAGAAATTTCAATCGTTGTACTGTTGATATGTGGCTCTGTTGACTAATGAGTTTGCCGACCACTGGCCTAAGATATCCTGCATGTCAGATATTTCCGTTAACGATTCATAACAGTGGCAAAATGACAGTTACGAAGTAGCAACCAAAGTAATGTTATGGCTGGGGGTCACCACCACATGAGGAGCTGCATTAAAGGTCGCGGCGTTAGGAAGGCTGAGAACCACTGGCATAGGGGCCGGCAGGAGGTGCAGAGGCGCACGGGGCTGCCCGGGCCCCCACAGACGGCGGCTGACGTGCTGGGGGGTTAGCTCCGCCGTGGGGGGTGACCACTGAGACCTCGGGGGTCGAAACCCCAGGCTGGGCTCCCCAACCCAGAGCACCAGGACGGAGCCTGGTGCCCAGGTAACAGCTGGCTGTGAAAGGCAGCGGAGTTGCTGTCTGCCAGGGAGAGGTGGCCGGGACTGCAGCCACCCTCTTAAAGGGCCAACAAACTAATTTTGTGTGCAGCCACTCACCCTGGTCTCTGGCAGAGAAAGGGCAGCGTGGACTGAAGCTGTGTGAGCAGAAGCCGGGGTGTGGGCTCGGGTTAGACTATGGGAGGCAGACAAGAGTTTGCAAAGGGCAGTGAGAAGCTAAGGCAGCCTGGCTGGTGGGGCTCAGTGGTTGAGCCAGGAGGTCACGGTTCGATTCTCGGTTGCAGACTCTGCCCCCAGTGGGGGTCATGCAGGAGGCAGCCCGGACAGTGGTTCTCTCTCATCGCTGATGTTTCTGTCTCTCCCTCTCCCTTCCATTAAAAAAAAAAAGCAGCAGCAGCAGCTAGCTCACTATTCAGAGCAGGTGCATCGGTCAGCTGTTGCTGTGTAACAGGTTGCCCCCAAACTCAGTGGTTTAAAAATAAACGTAGCATCCCACACAATCTCTGAGGGTTGGGATCTTGTGACGGGTCTGGCGCCACGTCTCAGGAGGTGGCAGCTAAGATGTCGCCTGAGGCTGTTGTCCCCTGAAAGCTGGGGCTGGAGCACGCAAGGGGGCGCCCTCATGGGTCTCACATGGGGTGGCCGAGCGAGCATCCCCCGGCTCGGCAGCCAGCTTGCCTCCGAGCTGGCGATGGGACTCGTGAGTGGTGGAAGGTGAAGTGGGGGGAGAGGGGGCGAAAAATCCAGGCCATCTCTCAGGCGTCTCACCTCAGAATGTGGTGTCTCGTTTCAGGGACCAGCGATGCGGGCCCCTCGGGACGGGACGGACGGCTCCGGGGTCGGCCTCCAGAAGGAAGACGGTGGGATGATGGCTCTAGGTGAGCGGCCGACCCTCCCGCACCACAGCTTTCCCCCAGCCCAGCGTGGGGTCCCCCGCCCGCCCCTCGTTTCTCAGTGGGTGTCCTTGGCCTCCTTGCTGTAGGCCCCAGACCCTGCACTGGGCCCCGGGGCTGGAAAGAAAGCGATGGCCCCGCCCAGGAGGGCAAAGTTGGGGTGGGGGAGGGGGCTGGACAAGAGCGCCCGCCGGTGACATGCCCAGGGGTGGTTCTGGCCCGCGAGCTGAAATCCCACCACAGCCCCAGAGATGCGCGGTATTGCCCACATTCTGTAGCTGTAGACACGCGTGCAGACACGGGTAACTCACTGAGAGCAGGTGCTGGCAAAGCGGGGGTGGCACCAGGCAGTCTGACCCGGGCCTTGGCGCCCACACCCTCAGCTGGTTGCACGGAGTCCCCGCGTCATGTCTCGTCGGCTCCGCCTGAGTCACGATCTTCCCGACCTGGGCGCCGTGGCCAGCGGGGCAGCACCGTCCCGAGAGCCCAGGCCTGGCACATGAGCCCGCCATGGGGCTGGGACTGGAGCCGCCCGTCCCGGTCACACGTGATGGTGAGGAAGGGAGGGCAGGCGAACCTGTGGAGAAGGGGCGAGGGAGGCAGAGACCTGGACGGCACAGCAGAACGCTATCCCGGTGCCGGGAGAGGCTGTGTCCTAGCAGCAGCTTGAGGGTCATCTCAAGGGCGAATGTGGAGGCGGCAGGATGGAGGCCAGAGCAGGGAGGACCCGGGGAGGGTGGGGAGGGTCACAGGACAGGGACCACCCATCCACCCACCTACCCATCCATCATCTATCCATCCACCATCCATCCATCCATCCATCCACCTACCCATCCATCATCCATCCATCCACCCACCTGTCTACCTACCATCAGTCTATCCATCCACCTACCCATCCATCATCCATCCATCATTCCTCCATCCACCCACCTGTCTACCTACCATCAGTCCATCTATTTACCCACCTACCTATCCATCATCCATCCACCCACCTACCTATCCATCATCCATCCATCTACCCACCTACCCATCCATCCATCATTCCTCCATTCACCCACCTATTCATCCACCCATTTGCCTACCCTCCATCTACCTACCATCCATCATCCCTCCATCCACCCACCTCTTCATCCACCGGTCTACCCTCCATCTACCTACCCTCAATCCATCCATCCACCTACCCATCCTCCATCCACCCACCTATCCACCAATCATCCGTCCATTCACCCACCTGTCTACCTACCATCAATCCATCCATCCACCCACCTACCTTCCATAATCCATCCATCCACCCACCTATCCAGCCACCCATCTGTCTACCCTCCATCTACCTATCATCAATCCATCCATCCATCTACCTGCCCATCCTCCATTCATCTAACATCCATCCATCCATCCCCTCGCATGTATTCATTTATCTCCCCATTTTCTCCTCCATTCTTGCATCTACCCGCTGACCTGCCGTCCATCCTCGGTTCGGCCTTCCACGTCTCTTCTGTGACCTGTACCACTCCCCTCCCCCACCCCCCCTCACACACCCGCACACCCATTTGCACGTCTGTGTAGCGCACTGACTGCAGGAGGCGCCGCTGTGGGAGCCGCAGGGATGAATGAATGAGGACCCCCTTCCCCAGCGCTGCCCACCCTGCCCGGCCGAGCCCGCCGCCTGACTGCGCCTTTGCCCGGCAGGAGACGCGGTCCCAGGGGCTGAGGAGCCGGCCGCCGGGGACGCCCAGGCCACGCGCCCCTACAAACAGGAGCCGGGCAGCCCCCCGCTGGCCCCGCCGGCCCTGCCCGCGCCCGACCTGCCCGCCCTCCTGGCCGCCGCCGCGGGCACCGTGTCCTGCCCCGAGTGCGGCAAGACGTCCCTGAAGCCGGCGCACCTGCTGCGCCACCGGCAGAGCCATTCGGCCGAGAAGCCGCACGCCTGCCCCGAGTGCGGCAAGGCCTTCCGGCGCAAGGAGCACCTGCGGCGCCACCGCGGCACGCACCCCGGCGGCCCCGCGTGCCCCGGGCCCGCGCTGCGCCCGCTGCCGGCCCGCGAGAGGCCGCACGCCTGCTGCGAGTGCGGCAAGACCTTCTACTGGCGGGAGCACCTGGTGCGCCACCGCAAGACGCACTCGGGCGCGCGCCCCTTCGCCTGCTGGCAGTGCGGCAAGGGCTTCGGCCGCCGCGAGCACCTGCTGCGCCACCAGCGCATCCACGGCCGGGCGGCGGCGGCGGCGGCGGCGGCGGCGGCGGCAGCGGCGGCGGCGGCAGCAGCAGGAGCCACCGGGGCGCCGGGCCCCGAGGGCGGGGGGCCCTTCCCGCCGTGGCCGCTGGGGTAGCCGCCTGCCCTGCCGCCCGCCCCCCGCCTCGCTCCTCCCCGGACTAAACCGCCCGGTGCCCCAACGTTCTCGGGTCCTGCCCAGCTGTTCCTGCCCCAAACCCCGCTTTTCCCGGAGGCTGGGGCGGAGGATGCGAGGGGCGGAGCTGCCGTTCCGAGTGGACTTTATTTTTCCCCTGAGTTCAAAGTAGCGTGTGTTTTTCCTCCGAGTTTTGTCCCAGTTTGCAAAGGGCAGTGAGAAGTCGAGGCAATCAGCTCTCCCCTCTGCCCACCCTTCCTGACCCCCAGCGCGCCCCACCCCGCCAAAGGGGCCTCCTCATTGTCCCCTGCCCCCTCCCTTCCTCCTGCACCCACCCTTTGGGGGGGGGCGGGCAGCGAGGCGGGCCAGGGGCCCCGGAGAGGAGCGCAGGTGGCCCCTTGGGCAGAGGGGCGGCTGAAGGCAGGGGACTGGGTCTTGACCCCCCCCCCTCGCCGGGACAGATTGGGGGGCAGGGGCCTGGCAGCGGGCTCCTTGGTCTGCCACCCAGGAGGGCGGGGTGGACGGAGATGCGCGCTCTGGGAAGCGCGGAAGCAACTCACCAGCATCTGCCCCGAAATAAAGTCACTGATGAGGTGCAAGCCCGTCCGGCTTCTGTGGGGCGCCACCCTCGCTGGGGGGGAGGGCTCGCGGGGGAGGGAGGGACCCTCAGGAACCCACCCAGCTCTTGGGGCGGCCGTTCCTGCCCTTGGGTCTCAAGAGGGGACAGGTGGGAGGTGAACGCTCCCCAGTCCCACCCAGCGGGAGGTAGCGCTCCTGCCTCCTCACACCTGCCAGCAGCTCACCCCGTCCCTCTCCCAGGCAGGGAAAGGGCGGCTCAGCTCCCCGCCTGCCGGGGTTGTGGGTCTGGAGACCCGGCTGGTGCTCCCAGAGGTCTGTGCGGGCCTGGCGGGTGGCCTGGCGCCCGGGATTGGGCCCCGGGTGGTCCTTGCGCGCCGCTCCGCCTCCGCACCTTCCCGTACCGGGCCTCGGCCTGGGTGCAGGGGCGGGAGCAGCCTGGGCCGCCCTCCTCGCTTGGCCCCTGAACCCATTCCAGCCCCACTCCAACCCCCCAAGCCATGTCCTCCCCGACCCCCCACCCTCCAGGCCCAGCCGCTGGCCGCCCGCTTCCCACGGCTCCGCACTCGCGGCTCCCGATGGCTCTCACGGTGACCACGCGGCGGGAGGGGGAGAGGAGAGGCCGCCTCGAGCTCCGGCTGAGCGGGAACCCACCGTGCCTGCGGCCCGGTCTCCACCGCCTGTGCGCAAGCCCGGCCTCCTGCGGCCGCCGCGCGGAGAGCTGGGACGGCCATGGTTATGCAAGACCCACGGGGCACCTGGTGGCCAGGTCAGGCGGCCCGGGGTGGAGCCCGAGCCCACAGGACGCTCTTAGGCTGACGGTCCAGGGGGAGAGGAGGACGGACGGCAGATGCGGAAACAGCCATGGATGTGGTTTTAAACAGGAGGGGCCCGGCCGGCGCTCAGTGGGCAGCGCGTCGCCTGCGGACCGAAGGGTCCCGTCCGTGTGTCTCCCTCACATCCATGTTCCTCTGTCTCTCCCTCTCTCTCCCACCCTCCCTAGAAATCAATGGGAAAAATATCCTCAGGTGAGGACTAACAAAGCAAAACCAAGAAAAAAAAGGGGGGGCGGGGAGGGTGAGCCCAGCTGGTGTGGCTCAGTGGTTGAGCGTCAAACTGTGAACCAGGAGGTCACGGTTCAAGTCCCGGTCAGGGCACATGAGGAAATGAATAAAAATACATTTTATAAAAGAAGGAGGGTGATGGGCTGCAGAGGGCATTTGGGGGTGGGCAGTGGAGGCTGAGGGGTCAGGGAAGGGCTGTGAGGCGGGCCCGGTGGGGGCCTGTGTGACTCCGGATGGCGATGCCGGGAGAGGGCCAGCCAGGCCCCAGGCCGCAGGAAGGAGCCCGCCGGAGCGGGCCCGAGTGCCGGCCGCTGTGAGTGTGGCTTCAGTGTTGTCCTGTGGGAGGCCTCGGAAGGTTCAGGGGGTTAGGTCACCGATTTCCACTTTAGAAGCGGTACCCTAGCTGCCCCGCAGGAGACGAGGGGGATGAGACACAGGTGCGCCAGAGGCAGTTCCGGGGAGAGAAGCAGGAACCAGCCGCTTCCTCCCTCACGCCCGACCTTGGAGCCGACCTTGGTCCCTCTGTGTCTGACTACCACTGGGAAGCCTGATGGTTAAGCACACTGGCCCCCGGGGTCCAGATGCCTGGGTCTCCACCTGATAGCTGTGCACGCTTGGGAAAGTGACTTGACTTCTCTGAGCCTCCGTGCCTGTCACTGCCTCGCAGGGCGTGGGGGGAGCCGGAGGCCGGACACACGGTGAGCAGGTCCCTGGGACGCTGGGCGGCTGACCATCCCTGTTAACGGGGTTAGGGTCCTTGACCGAGACCCCTTCCCAGGCGGGCCCCTCCCCACCCACTCGATATGCAGGGTCGGACGCCCTTCTTGCCCTCACAGCAGCCCCGTGGGGGTATTATTTAAGGACAATCTCTAAAAATCCTCACCCGAGGACATGTTAGAGGAGCCAGGGGGAGAGAGAGAGATCAATCGGTTGGCTTCCATGGTACCAGCTCCAACCGAGGGTCAACCCCACCCCCCAGGCATGTGCCCTGACCGGAACCAACTCGCAACCCTTCCGTGCACGGATGCCACCCCTCTGCTGCACCAGCTGGGCTGAAAGTGCGTTTTAAAAGCTTATTCCCAGCCCTGGATAAAGCCGCGGCCGGAGACCAAAGAACGCGGTTCGATTCCAGTCAAGGGCACGTACCTCGGCGGCAGGCTCCGTGCCCAGCTCTGGTTGGGGCGCATGCGGGAGGCACCCAACTCCTTGTGTCTCTCACACCGATCTTTCTCTGTCGCTCCCCCTCCCACTCTATAGAAAATTTACAAAATGTGTTTAAAAAGGGAGACATACTTTAAAAAATTATCCCTAGTTTTAACAATTGTTTTGTAAGTTGTCCCTGTGTTGAAGAGGAGGGCGTCGGCACTGAGATGCTACAGGGGAGGGAGCAGGGCTGGGCTCATCCCAGGTGACAGGGCCCGAAGTTCATCCTCCTTCCCTGTCCCGTTTCCGCCTCTGATGCATCAGAGCGGGAGGGCGAGGCAGACGGACACACAGCAGCGCAGGGACTGAGCTGACAGGACTCAGGCGGGAAGGGCTGCCTTCAGGGCAGGGAGCCCCAGGAGGGCCAGCACGGATCCCCTCCCCCCGAAACCCCAGGAATACCCTCCCGTCCGCCTTTTAGTCTCAGGCACTGAGGGCTTCTAGGGCAGAGAATCCACGTGAGATCAGGGTGTCCCCCAAACGTACACACACACTGAGTGATTACACAAGCAGAGTTCATGAAAGTCCATTGCATTCTCAGCCCGGCGCCTGGCTCAGTGGGTGAGCGTTGACCTATGAACCAGGAGGCCACGGTTCGATTCCCCGTCGGCACAAGCCAGGGTTGCAGGCTCGATCACCCGTAGGGGGCGGGCAGGAAGCAGCCGATCAATGATTCTCTCACCATTGATGAGTCCATCTCTCTCTTCCCTCTTCCTTCTTCTCTAAATCAATAAATATATATATTTTTTTAGAATATAAAAAATGTGGTGTATCTGACATCCACATTGCACTGGGTATTCTGTAGGGAATCAGGCCACTCTCCTGGGAGCTCCCTATTTTACAAGGGAATAAAGGATAACAGGAGAGATAAGGGTAAAATAGTGAAATATTTATTGAAAAAACAAGCAAGACTGACACAATATGGGGCCAGTAGGGAACATGAGTAATTATTGGAGGACCCCAATTCTAATTCATAGCACCCCCGCTGTCTAAGGGCTCATAGGCCATTTCTGCACCAGAGGGGACCTGTTCGTTTCCTCCTGGGTCAGCAGGGACCCGGAGCCCCCGGGGCGCTCCTTGGCACGTCCTTCGGTGGCGTTGGAACGTCCCCAGCTGGCGGAAGGCCCCGTCGCACTGGGGACACTGGTAGGGCCTCAGACCCGTGTGGATCCAATGGTGGACGTGCAGGGCCGAGGCCTGAATGAATCTCTTGGGACAGTAACGGCATTGGAAGGGTCTCTCTCCTGTGTGTGTCCTCCGGTGAAGGTCTAACTGAGATTTATAACCAAACCTCTTGCTGCAGTCCTGACACTCGTACGGGGTCTGTCTCCTGGATTCTTTGCCAACAGGGTGACCAGTTGGCTCCGCGGTGTTGGATGCACCGACTGAATGGCATGACTGGTCATGCAGCCGTGTGTCCGGAGCGGTGACTGTAGAGGGGCGGGGCACGAAGAGTGCCATTCTGGAGACAGTGCTGACGAGAAGCAACATATTCTGCGTAACTGACTGTCACCTTCTCACTGCGGTACCTGGTGAGTCTGAGCGTTTCTCTGAACTCACTGGTGATTGGGGCCTGAAAGCCACCTTTCCTGAGCAAGGCGTCGATTGTCTGGATCTGATCCCAGTCTTGCTCCTCAGCGACCTCAGGTAAGTAGGTGGCCGCCCCTCTGACACCGTTTTCATGGATGAACTCAATCAGAATCCCATGGACGCCCACCTCCCAGTCCAGGTAACCCCTGGCTTCCTCAAAGTTCGTCAGGAGGGAGACGGAGCAGGAGAGGGGCGGCAGCTCCTCTGGGGTCAGGGGGGGGAACCGGCGGTCCTCCAGGGCACTGGTCAGCGTGCACTCCCTGAGCCCCGAGTGGAGATTCACGGCGGAGAAGGTGCCAATGCAGCCACGGAGCCGCTGGTCCCGCCCCGTCCTCCACGTCACAAAGAGCGGATAGGGCTCATCGGTGAACCCAGGCGGTCGAGGCTGAGGGAAGCCATGGAGGTGACGGCAGAGGACATCGAAGCAGTAGCAGCACATCTCTGCGGTCACCACCTGGTTCTTGGTGGCGCCGGCAGTTCCGTTGGGCCGGGGAAGAGGACTCTGAGCTCCTGATTCGGGGTTCATTCGTGTAACGGGAGAGTTTCCAGGTCCCAGAGTTAAGTCTGACACGTTCTCCCGACCGCTGCTGCCATCCATCTCGACGTGGAGTCTAAGGAACAAAATAAACGACCACAGTCACTCCCAGACCCGGAGAACGGACTGGTGGTTGTCCCAACGGGGCCTGGGGGAGGGGAGGCACTGCCAGGCACCCTAAGATGCACAGGACAGCACCCCACCCACCCCTGAAAATAAAAACGAATCCGGTCCAAAATGCCAACAGTGGCCTAGTCTGCAAAGCCCTGGTTTTGAATAGAAACCACAGACCCCCGTGTGAAGGGGGCTTGGGGGGACCCTTGGTTTTCACACGATCTCAGAAATGATCCATAGCGCACACAGCTGGGTCATTCTGAGACCAACCTCCATCCATCCATCCTCCATTCACCCACCCAGCCAGCCAGCCATCCATCCATCCATCCATCCTTCTCTGCGACCATCAGTCCATCCATCCGTCCTCACTCCCAAACACCCAGCCTTGCCCGGCCTCGGACGCCCTCGCCCCACTCACCGCCTCCGCAGCGCCCGGTCTGCACCCGCTCCTCCTGCAGCCTGGCCTGGCGAGCTCTGAGCCAGGGCCTGAAACCCGCCTTTTTACACACACGCTCTGGGCATCACTTCCTGTTCCCGCCCCGCCCTGTGATTGGTTAGAGACCAGGCATTGATCCTTTTTTCATAATCTTCTTAGACACGGTTTCCGGGAGAGAAACACCCCGCGGCCCCATGGGGTGTTGGCCTCTGAGTCCTCAGCGCGTGTCTGCAGCGTTTGAAGCACCCCAGGCACGTAGGCCCGGCCCTGGCGGGTGTGGCTCAGTGGTTCCAGCGTGGGCCTGGGTGCCGAGGGGTCACCGAGTGTCAAAGGTTCTGTTCCTCTCTATCTTTTTCTCTCCCTAGAATCAATTTAAAAAGAATAAATAAAAAGTAAAGCCCAGCCAGCGTGGCTCAGTGGTTGAGCATTGACCTATGAACCTGTAGGACACTGTTCGATCCTTGGTCAAGGGCACACGCCTCGGTTTCAGGTTCAATCCCCAGTGTGGGGCATACAGGAGGCAGCTGATTAATGGTTCTCTCTCATCATTGATGCTTCTCTCTCTCTCCCTCTTCCTTTCTCTCTAAAATCAATAAAAATGTATCAAAAAATAGTTAAGATGTTAAATTTCAAGTGACTTGTATCTTATCTCAATTAAATAATGCTTTTTAACTTTATTTTTATTGTTGACGCTATAACAGGATTTACGGGTCTCCTCTACATAATCTCATCACAGATAATGCTCTTTCCTCTTGGAAATATCGAGGAAGCAAGAATTTTAATGAGAAATGTTCACCCCAGCTGGTGTGGCTCAGTGGATTGAGCGTTGGCCCATGGACTGTAGGATCCACGTCATGGGAATATACCTCAGTTGCAGGCTCAATTCCTGGCAGGGAAAAGGGGGGTGCACGAGGCAACCAATCTATGTGTCACTCCCACATCCATGTTTCTCTCTCTGTCTCTGCCTCTCCCTTCTGCTCTGTCTACAATTCACTGGAAAAGCATCCTCGGTGAGGATTAACCAAGAAGGAGGAATTGTCACAGGCCCTAACGGACCTTCCAGAGGCAAGAGCCACTTCCCAGGATTCTCAGAGACCAGGTTTCTGTCAAGTACAGCAGCTATGAATACGGCCCCCAGCCGTCCTTCCCCCACAGGAAGGTGTCCACCTGAAGGTCTGGGCAAGGTCGCTGGAGAGTCAGGAGGATGAGACCCTAGGGGAGGTCCTGCCCTTGACCCAATCTCCCACCTGGGCCCATAGCGCCTCCTAGGGACCACACCTCTCTCCCAGCACCCAGACCAACATCCGGGGCTCAGACCTACATCCGGGTCCCAGACCTTCATAGTGAGGCTGAGAAGGCCAACCTGGGACCCAGACCACAAACACCGAACACAGTGTTGTATCAGGGGACTAGATCTCCATGCGTAACTCAGACCACAGTTCCATAACCCAGATGTCCAGGTGTGATACCAGACAGCCCCCAGGGGCTCAGACCTCCCTCCATGGCCTGAACTGCCAACAGAGGACCCAGACCTCAATATAAGGCTCAGACCTAATTCCGGGGCCAAGACCATCATGGCGGGCCAAGAAGATATTCCCAGGGTCCAGGCCTCAAACACAGAATCCAGACTTGCATCAGGGGTTTATTTCTCCATCTGTAACCCAGACAACCATTCCATAACCATGATGTCCATGTGAGGTGCCACACCGCCCCCAGGGCTCAGACCTCCCTCCCTGGCCCGAACTGCCCTCCCAGGACAGAGTCCTCCATTTGGGGTTCAGACTTACATCCGGGTCCCAGACTTTTATGGCGAGGACCAGGAGGCCATTCTGGGGACCCAGACTAGAACCCAGTGCCTATTATTTATTGGAGTCTAAATATCCAGGCTAGTCCTGACCACCATTTCATCATCCCGAGGTCCTGCCCTGGACCCAACTTCCCACCTGGGCCCATAGCACCCCCTAGTGACCACACCTCTCTCCCAGCACCCAGACCTACATCCGGGGTTCACACTTACATCCGGGTCCCAGACCTTCATAGCAGGGCCGAGGAGGCCAACCCGGGGCCCAGGCCACAGATACCGAACACAGTGTTTTATCAGGTGACTAGATCTCCATGCGTAACCCAGAACCCTATTGCATAACCCAGATGTCCAGGTGAGGTCCCAGACCACCCACGGGGCTCAGACTTCCATTCGCATCCCAGACCATCATGGCGGGGCAGAGAACGTTATCCGGGGGCACAGGCCTCAAATACAGAATCCAGTCTTGTATCAGCGGTGTAGATCTCCATCTGTAACCCAGAACACTATTCCATAACCCAGATGTCCAGGTGAGGTACCAGACCGCCCCCGGGGCTCAGACCTACCTACCTGGCCCGAACTGCCCTCCCAGAACACAGACATCCATCCGGGTAACAGACTTTTATGGCGAGGACCAGAAGGCAATTCCGAGGACCCAGACTAGAAACCAGTACCTATTCCGTTATTGTAGTCTAAATATCCAGGCTAGTCCTGACCATCATTGCATCATCCCGAGGTCCTGACCTTGACCAAAACCTCCCACCTGAACCCATAGCGCCCCTAGAGACCACACCTCTCTCCCAGCACCCAGACCTACATCCTGGCTCAGACCTCCATCCGGGTCCCAGACCATCATGGCGGGGCAGAGAAGGTTATCCCGGGACCCAGGCCTCAAACACAGAATCCAGTGTCGTATCAGGGGACTAAATCTCCATGTGTAACCCAGACCACTATTCCATAACCCAGATGTCCAGGTGAGGTACCAGACAGCCCCCAGGGGCCCAGACCTCCCTCCCCAGCCCGAACTGCCCTCACAGCACCCAGACCTGCATCCGGGGCCCAGACCTATATCTGAGTCCCAGACCATCATGGCGGGACGGAGAAGATTATCCCGGGGCTCAGGCCTCAAACATAGAATCCAGTCTTGTATCTGGGGTGTAGTTCTCCATCTGTAACCCTGACCACCATTCCAGAACCCAGATGTCCAGGTGCGGTAGAAGACCGCCTTCGGGCCCAGACCTCCCTCCCTGGCCTGAACTGCCCTCCCAGTACCCAGACCTCCATCCAGGGCTCAGACATACATCCGGTCCAGACCTTTATGAAGAGGCCAGAAGGCCCATTCCTGGACCCAGACTAGAACCCAGTGCCTATTCCTTTATTGAGTCTAAATATCCAGTCTGGTCCAGACCACCATTTCATCATCCCCAGGTCCTGTCCTTGACCCAAACCTCCCACCTTGTCCCACAGCGCCTCCTAGTGACCACACGTCTCTCCCAGGACCCAGACCTCCATCCTGGGCTCAGATGTACATCCGGGTTCCAGACCTTCATGGTGGGGCCAAGAGGGAAACCGGGGGCCCAGGCAACAAACACCGAACACAGTGTTTTATCAGGGGACTAGATCTCCATCCGTAACCCAGACCACCATTCCATAACCCTGATGTCCAGGTGAGGTACCAGAACCTCCCCCAGGGGCTCAGACCTCCCTCCGTGGCCCTAACTGCCCTCACAGGACCCAGACCTCTATCCAGGGCTCAGACCTACATCAGGTCCCAGACCATCATGGCAGGGCCAGAAGACAATCCCAGGGCCCAGGTCTCAAACACAGAATCCAGTCTTGTATCAGGGGTGTAGTTCTCCATCTGTAACCCACACAACTATTCCATAACCCAGATGTCCAGGTGAGGTATCAGACGGCCCCACGGGACTAAGACCTCCCTCCCTCCCCCTACTGCCCTCAGAGGACGAAGATCTCCATCAGGGGCTCAGATCTACATCCGGGTCCCAGACCTTTATGGCGAGGACCAGAAAGCCAGACTACTAATCAGTGCCTATTATTTATTGAGTCTAAATATCCAGGCTAGTCCTGACCACCATTTAATCATCCCGAGGTCCTGCCCTTGACCCAAACCTCATACCTGGGCCTATAGCGCCCCCTAGTGACCACACCTTTCGCCCAGCACCCACACCTACATCCGGGGCTCAGACCTACATCCGGGTCCCAGTCCATCATGGCGGGGCCGAGAAGGCCAACCCAGGGACCCAGGCCACAAACTTCGAACACCGCGTTGTATCTGTGGTGTAGTTTTCCATCTGTAACCCAGACCACCATTCCATAACCCAATGTCCAGTTGAGGTACCAGAATGCCCCCTCGGGTCCTAGACCTCCCTCCCTGGCTCGAAATGCCCTCCCACCACCCAGACCTTTATCTGGGGCTCAGACATACATCCGGGGATTATGAAGTCCATTCCTGGGACCCAGACTACAAGCCAGTACCTATTCCCTTATTGGGGTCCTTTAATAATTACTCATGTTCCCTATTGGCCCCATATTGTGACATTTTTGCTGTTTTTTTTTCAGTAAATATTTCACGATTCTACCCTTATTTCTACTGTTGTCCTTAATTTCGTTGTAAATATGAAGGTCTCAGGATAGTGGCCAGATACTCTACAGTATACCCAATGCAATGTGGGTGTCAGATACACCACATTTTTTTTCTAAATTATATATATAATATATATACTTTTATTAATTTCAGAGAGGAAGGCAGACAGAAGAGAGAGGTGGACACATCAATGGTGAGAGAGAATCATTGATCAGCGTGCCTCCCGCATGCTCCTTACTGGGGCTTGAGCCATAACCTGGCAGGTATCCTTTAAAGGAATTGAACCTGGGACCCTTCAGTCTGTGGGCCAACGCTCTATCCTCTGAGTCAAACCAGCCAGGGCCACAGCATTTTTTATTTTATTTTTTTATTTATTTTATTTTTAAATTTCTTTATTGATTAAGGTGTCACATATTTGTCCTCATCCCCCCATTCCCATCCACACCCCTCCCCATGGATGCCCCAACCCCCTGTTGAACTTAACCATTGGTTAGGCTCTTATGCATGCACACAAGACTTTGGTTGATCTCTCCCCCCGCCCCCCACCCTCCCCTATCCTCCCTCTGAGGCCCGATAGTCCGATCGGTGCCTCCTTGTTTCTGGTTCTGTTCTTGTTCATCAGTCCATGTTGTTCATCATTTCCCCTAGATGAGCGAAATCATGTGTCACTAGAGATATACTTATAAGAATTGAATGTGCGACGAGCAATAATAGTTATGCTGACAGGCAAATGATATCAGTCTGTAGTGAGTTTCTTTCTGGACCAACAGTTCTTTTGAGACCCAATATCAATGTCCACCAGTTCCTTATGTGTACATGTCGGCACTGACCCCTCAGCTCTGGATGGTGGACAAATGGTGGTAATGCAGGTCCGACTCCCTCTGGTTTGGTCTCGGCCGACCCAGGGGCACGGCTTCACCCCGGACCCGGGCCAGGCTCACCCGGATCCAGGGGCCCGCGTCCTCACCCGGACCCGGGGCCCAGGCTCACCCGGATCCAGGGGCCCGCGTCCTCACCCGGACCCGGGGCCCAGGCTCACCCGGATCCAGGGGCCCGCGTCCTCACCCGGACCCGGGGCCCAGGCTCACCCGGATCCAGGGGCCCGCGTCCTCACCCGGACCCGGGGCCCAGGCTCACCCGGATCCAGGGGCCCCGCGTCCTCACCCGGACCCGGGGCCCAGGCTCACCCGGATCCAGGGGCCCGCGTCCTCACCCGGACCCGGGGCCCAGGCTCACCCGGATCCAGGGGCCCGCGTCCTCACCCGGACCCGGGGCCCAGGCTCACCCAGATCCAGGGGCCCACGGCCTCACCCGGAGCCACAGCATTTTTAGTTGTGTGCTCTGAATTATTCATTTATCTGACATTCACATTTCTCTGAGCATCATGTTGAGAGAAATGTAAATGGATTAAATGCTCCAATCAAGGTTGGAATCTAATAAACAAAATAAACTGATGAAGAAAATGGGTCCAGAGGCATGGATGCTTGGAACAGACTGACAGGTGTGAGTGGGGAGGAAGGAGGAGGAGGGAAACAGATGAACCAAAGAATTGATGTGCATATGGCATACCCCATGGTCACAGAAAGCAGTGTGAAACAGCCTGGTGTGGGACAGGGTGCCAGGAGGAGGTAAATAGGGGGAAAGTGGGGGACATCGGTAACACTGTCCACAATCCTATATAATAAAAGCCTAATATGCTAAGTGCCCAGTCATCTGGGGGGCCGTTCAACCAATCAAAGCTTAATATGCTAATAATATGCTAAGGCCACTCAACTTCTTGCTATGATGTGCACTCACCACCAGGGGGCATTCCCTCTGATCTGTAGGTAAGCTTGCTGCTGGGGTTGGTCTCATAGGGACTGAGCAAGACAGGCTGGACACCCCCTGGAGCCTTCCCACAATCCCTCCCCATCAGGCCAACCGCCTGCATCTCTCCCCATTCCTGATCATGCCCCAGTGGGGTCCCTTGACCTGGCCTGCACCCTCTTGCAATCTGGGACCCCTTGGGGGATGTTGGAGCACCGGTTTAGGCCCGATCAGACAGGCTGGGCAGATTGACCCCACCCGTGCAGCAATTCGTGCACCAGGCCTCTACTTAATAAAAAGATACAGGGTGGTTGAATGGGTCAGATGACAAGACCCGCACATATCCTGTCTGCAGGGACTCCCTTCAGCTTGGAAGACACATAGACGGAAAGTAAAGGGGTGGGAAGGCGATTTCATGCAAATACGGGTAGAAACTAAAAGCTGGGGTAGCAAGGCTTGTGTCAGACGAAGGAGACTGTAACCCAAAGGCTGTAAAAGAGGCCAAGAAGGGCCCAGCCAGCCCACGTCTGGGAACGTCTCTGAAGAAATGCCATTTCCCTTTTACCCACTGGCTGGGATGCCTACGTCATGGGCTCCTCTGGCTGTGGACAGGGACCGGGAGATGGAGGCACCGAAGGCCTGGCTGTGCAGGGAAGTAGGGAACTGGGAAGGGTCAGCCTGGCCGTCCCCTGCCTGCCCCTGGGCCAGGAACAGGGTAACCCCCCACCCCACAGCCCGGCAGACATACAGAGAAACTGCCTGGTTAACTAACTAACTAGCTAACTAAGTAACTAAAAGTGCTTTCTCCACCCAACAGCCCCGGGAGGGCATCCCCCGCCTGCCAGCGGCTCTCCTCTGGGTAATGATGGAGACACAAAGACCCCGTCTACTCCGAGGGTCCCCTGTCTCCATGGGTCTTGTCCTGGTCTGGGCTCCGCCAGGGGAAGGGGAAAGAGAATAAGGAGCGGGGGCACCCGTGCCTCCAAAGAGCCGTGACCCAGACATGGCATGACATTTCTCATCCCTTTGTGGCCACGCTGGGCTGGGATGAGCGGGGGTGAGGTGGGGTGGGGAGGTCTTCGAAAGGAGGGGAGACCCTCTTTCCAGGTGTCAATCCCCCTCCCCATGTCCTGGTGACGCCTGGCAGCTGGGAGACAGGCCTCCTGTGCTCGGAGGAGGCGGGTGAGGGACCCACCTGAGGAAGGAGGAGGGCGGGGCACATCCCTGGCCATGGCCTCTCCTTAACCAAACTCCCCAACTAGTTTAAATACACACATTGATTCCATTGAGGGAGAGGGAAAGAGAAACATCAATGATGAGAGAGAATCATGGATCAGCTGCCTCCTGCAGGCCTCACACTGGGGATGCAGCCTGCTACCTGGGCATGTGCCCTCACCAGGAATTGACCTGTGACCTCCTTGAGTAGGAAGGGGAGGATGGTCTGAAAGAATTCATATGCAGAGCCCATGGGCACAGCCCTGAGGGGAACAACACAGGGATTCAAATTTCCCAATCACATCCCCATAGCTTGTGTTTTTTTAATTACGATTTTTAAAATACAGAGAGAGAGGGAGACAGAGAGGAGAGAATTTTGTAGTTCCACTGAGCATTGCATTCACTGGTTAATTCTTTATTATTTTTTTACTTCAGAGAGGGAGAGGGAAAGAAACATCAATGATGAGAGAGAATCATGGATCAGCTGCCTCCTGCAGGCCTCACACTGGGGGTCAAGCCTGCTACCTGGGCATGTGCCCTCACCAGGAATTGACCTGTGACCTCCGGCTTCATAGTTTGATGCTCAACCACTGATCCATGCAGGCTGGACCAAACTAGTTTTTAAAAAATATTTAATATATTGGGCTAACAGCTGTGGGAGTGGGGCGGGGGGGAGGACTACTTCTGAAAGAAGGTAAAGGGATTAGACAAATAATTCGTACGCAAAGCCCATGGGCACAGCCCTGGTGAGGGCCTGAGGGAAGGGCGGGTGGGAACTGGGTGGAGATGGGCAAAGGGCAGGGGCGGGGGGAGGTGAGGACACGTATAAAATTGTCAACAATAAAAATAAAGCTTAAAAACATTATTTATTGAGATTAAATTCAAGTCACATGAAATTTACCATTTTAACTATTTTTTAAAATAGATTTCTATTGATTTCAGAGAGGAAGGGAGAGGGAGAGAGAGATAGAAGCATCAATGATGAGAAAACCATTGATCAGCTGCCTCCTGCAGGCCCCACACTGGGGATTGAACCTGAAACCCAGGCGTGTGCCCTTGACCAAGGATCCAACCGTGACCTCCTGGTTCATAGGTCGATGCTCAACCACTGAGCCACGCTGCCTGGGCTTTTTTACTTTTTATTTATTCTTTTTAAATTGATTCTAGGGAGAGAAAGAGATAGAGAGGAACCGAACCTGGGACCCTCCGCGACCCCTCGGCACCCAGGCCCACGCTGGAACCACTGAGCCACACCCGCCAGGGCCGGGCCTACGTGCCTGGGGTCCTTCAAACGCGGCAGACACGTGCTGAGGAGCTCAGAGGCCAACACCCCATGGGGCCGCAGGGTGTTTCTGTCCTGGAAACCCTGTCTAAGCAGATTATGAAAAAAGGATCAATGCCTGGTCTCTAACCAATCACAGGGCGGGGCGGGAACGGAAGTGATGTCCTGAGCGTGTGTGTAAAAAGGCGGGTTTCAGGCCCTGGCTCAGAGCTCGCCAGGCCAGGCTGCAGGAGGTGCAGGTGCTGCGGACCCAGCGCTGCGGAGGCGGTGAGTGGGGCGAGGGTGTCCAATACCGGGCGAGACCTGGCGTTTGGAAGGGAGTGAGGACCGATGGATGGACCGATGTTCGGAGGAAAGGATGGATGGATGGATGGGTGGGTGGGTGGATGGATGGATGGATGGATACAAGAATCCACCAATGGACGCACAGATACCCGGACAGACAAATCTCTCTCTTTCCCCCTCTCTCTTCATATGCTTGGCTGAGTATTTTTAAAAAGGAGTTAGAGCGGTGAATTTTAGGTTGTGCATTTTGCCACAGTGAGAGAATATCTGGCCCCAACTGGTTTGGCTTGGTGGGTAGAGCATCAGCCTGTGGACTGGCAGGTCCCAGGGTTAGTTCCAGTCAAGGGCACACGCCCGGGTTGCAGGCTCCATCCCCAGTAGAGGGGGCGTGCAGGAGGCAACGGATCAATGATTCTCTGTCCTCATTGATGTTTGTCTCTCTCTCCCTCTCCCTTCCTAGGGTGGATGGATGGAGGATGGATGGATGGATGGATGGACGGATGGGTGGATGGATGGATGGAGGATGGGTGGATGGAGGTTGGTCTCAGAATGACCCGGGTATGTGCGCTGTGCATCATTTCTGTGATCGTGTGAAAACCAAGGGTCCCCCCCCAAGCCCCCTTCACATGGAGCATGGTTTCTATTCAAAACCAGGGCATTGCAGTCTCGGCCACTGTTGGCTTTTTTGACGGGATTTATTTTTATTTTGGGGGTGGGGTGGGGTGCTGTCCTGTGCATCTTAGGGTGCCTGGCAGAGCCTCCCCTTCCGCCTCAGGCCCGGTTGTGACAACCATTAGTCTGTTCTCCGTGTCTGGGAGTGAGTTTGGTCATTCATTTTGTTCTTTAGACTCCACATGGAAGGGAAATCTAGTGGTAACTCACCCTTCTCTGACTGGCACATTTCACACAGCCTGAGACCCTCTAGGCTCATCCCAGCTTTGGCAAATGGTAGGGTCTCATCCCTTTGTCTGGCCGAGTAATGTTCCCCTGTGTGCAGGCACCCCCTCTGCTGGATCCCGTCGTCTTATTCATGGCACGTCGGATGCTTCCATATCCTGGCGCTGGTTTCATGTTTCTGTGACTCCATGGCTGTCTTTGTTGTTGGTGGTGATTTTTTTGTTGGTTTTTCCATGGCTTCTTAACGTGAAAGGAGCCCAAACGTTCTAGAAATGACCAGGCAAATCCCTGCCTCCTCCCTGATTTCCAGTGACAGGAAACCTCTGAATCCCCAGGGTTTCCTAGCTTCATGCTTTCACACATGTGTTCTCACCTTCCACACACAGGCAACTCTAGGGAACCTCACACACACACACACACACACACACACACACACACCTCTCCTAGGGTCTCATACTCCTAACTCTCCAGCGACCTTGTCCTGACCTTCAGGTGGGCCCCCTCCCTGTGGTGGAAGGACGGCTGGGGGCCCTGTGTTCATAGCTGCTGCCCTTGAGAGAAACCTGGTCTCTGAGGATCCTGGGAAGTGGCTCTTGCCTCTGGAAGGTCCCTTAGGGGCTGTGACAATTCCTCCTTCTTGTTGGTTAATCCTGAACGAGGATGCTTTTCCATTGAATTTTAGAGAGAGGGGAAGGGAGAGCCAGACACAGAGAGAGAGAGAGAGAGAGAAACATGGGAGAGACATAGCGATTGGTTGCCTCTTGCAAGCACCTTATCCGAGCCCAGGAATTGCGCCTGCAACTGAGGGATGTGCCCTTGACATGGATCCTTCAGTCCATGGGCCAACGCTCTATCCACTGAGCCAAACCAGCTAGGGTCAAAATTTGTCATTAAAAATCTTGCTTCCTCAATATCTCACAGATCATTTTCTGAGATGAGATTATATAAGTGGCACCCATTAATCCATTCATTCAGACAGATCATTAATCCATTCATTCAGACAGATCATTAACCCATTAATCCATTCATTCAGACAGATCATTAATCCATTAATCCATTCATTCAGACAGATCAGGGAATTGAGGGCAAGGGTCGTGAGGTGGGTGGCAGAGAACTCAGTGGGGATAGGGTTTCCTTTTGTGGTGACCAAAACTCAGTTCTGGACCCAGACAGTGGTGAGTGTAGAACAGCATTTCCAAGGCACTTAGTGGCCCCAAACTGCCGCCTTTAAGAAAGAGTTAGGCCCTGGCTGAGTAGCCCCGTCGGTTAGAGCCCCGGGTCAGGACGAATACAAGAATCCACCAATGGATGCACAGATACCCGGACAGACAAATCTCTCTCTTTCCCCCTCTCTCTTCATATGCTTGGCTGAGTATTTTTAAAAAGGAGTTAAAGTGGTGAATTTTAGGTTGTGCATTTTGCCACAGTGAGAAAATATCTGGCCCCACCTGGTTTGGCTTGGTGGGTAGAGCATCAGCCTGTGGACTGGAAGGTCCCAGGTTTAGTTCCCGTCAAGGGCACATGCCCGGGTTGCAGGCTCCATCCCCAGTAGAGGGGGCGTGCAGGAGGCAACAGATCAGTGATTCTCTCTCATCATTGATGTTCGTCTCTCTCTGCCTCTCCCTTCCTCTCTGAAATCAATAAAAATATATGAAAAGGAAAATGTCTGGAGGAGCTCCAAGCTCCTGGGGTTGTTTTGTGCTGTCGCTCCTCTGGAGCAAAGCAGGGAATGTTGGGGGCCATCTTAGGTTCCTATTCACAGGGATTACATCCCATGGAATTCCAGGTTGTAAACATTTTTTTTCTGTATTTTCCTACAGAATCATGACCAAACAGTGATTAAAATTTACCAGTGGAATTACTGTATCTTATCTTTTTTTAAATTGGTGATTTGTGTGTGTGTGTGAGAGAGAGACAGAGAGAGGTTTGGTGTTGCACTTAGCATTGCATTCATTGGTTGACTCTTGTCTGTGCCCTGACGGGACATGGAACCTGCAAACTGGTCTCGGGGGACGAAGCACTAACCACCTGAGCCACCCGGCCAGGCCCCTGCATCTCGTCTGGAGGAGAAGCTATAGACGCTGATGTTATTGAAGTAGATTTTGGAGCCCAGCGGGTGTGGCTCAGGTGTTGAGTGTTGACCCATGAACCCACAGGTCACTGGATTGTTTCCTGGTCAGGCACATGCCCAGCTTTCAGGCTCGATCCCCATTGGTGGAGTGCAGGTGTCAACTGATTGATGTTTCTCTCTCTCTCTCACCTCTTCATTCCTCTCTCTCAAATCAATAAAATGAAATACTTTTTTAAAAAGAAGAATACTATGGGTTAACTTCCACGGCATTAAATATGGGACCAGTGAGGGGTGTTTGGTATTGGGTGGGTCAGCAGGGTAACTCACCGCATTCTCTCCTCTCTTCCCCCAGCACTGTGCACCTGTTACCCGTCCGTCCCTTCTTCTGCTCTCCCTCAGGAGCTGACTTCAGGGCGGGTTTGCTCCAGTCCCAGTGGAGACGTTTCCAGTGACGATGCCTACATTCCAGATGTGTTCAGAGGGTCATGGGAACCCGCAGGGCATTCTGGGCTGGGAGCTGCCACCGTCCGGACCGCCCCCTGGACGCCTCCCTGAGGGACAGTACCGGGACTCCGAGAGGGGGCACGAGCTCTTCAGAGCCTTCCGCCCCCCGGAGGGCTCGGACCCCCTCCGGAGCCTGCACACGATGAACGCGCTCCTGCACCGGTGGCTGAGGCCGGATGTGCGCACCGTGAGGCAGATCCTGGACCAGCTGGTGCTGGAGAAGTTCATGACCTGCATGCCCCTGGAGCTGCAGGTGCTGGTCAAGGAGAGGAGGGTGCAGAGCTGCGATGAGCTGGAGGTCCTGCTGATGAACAAGGAGAAGCCCAGGAAATGGGTGAGTGGGGCCCTCAGGATGGGCAGGGCAAGGGAGGCCAGTAAATGTACACGGTAGCATTCTTTAATTTTCTGTTTTCTATTTTTAAAATATATTTTTGTTGATTACAGAGAGAGAGGGAGAGAGAGAAACATCAATGATGAGAGAGAATCATTGATTGGCTGCCTCCTGCATACCCCCACCATCCCATTGAGGATCAAGCCCGAAATCCGGTGGTATGCCCTGGCGGGTAATGGAACTGTGACCTCCTGGTTCATAGGTTGATACCCAACCACTGAGCCACGGCGCCCAGGCCACATGAGCATTCCTTAGATGGACATCTTTTGACATTTGATCTCCCTTCCTGAGGCTCGCTTTCCCAATGACCTCAGAATAACCCCAGGAGGTAGACTTGTTGGTGCTGCCTCACAGGTGAGGAAACTGAGACACAGACCAGGTGCAGGGATGGCGCCGTGCTCTCCAGGGAGCCCGTGGCAAAGTTGGGAGACATGTTTCATTGCCACCATGTGGGCGGTTGCCATTTTATTGATTGATTGAAAGAATTCCTTTTTAGAGAGAGAATGGGGAAGGGAGAGAGAGGGAAACATCCCTGTGTGGTTCCACTGAAAGTGTGAGTGTGAGAAGCACACACGCAAGGAGGAGGGTGCCTCCCGGGTCTCATCCTGTTTCATTTCCTCCCGCAGACGGTGGTCACCTTCCAAGGGCAGGAGTATCTTCAGGAGAATTCCGACGAGGAAGCCGGGGACACAGACCTCGAGATGGACTTGTCCGTGAAGTCCCCATCTCCCATAAGTAAGGCGGGGGCACATCCTGAGAACAGCCCGGAGGTCCTCGGAGAGCCGGGGAACCAGCCAGGACCCAGTGACGTGGTGTGGGGACAGGTGAGTGTGTGACGCCCTGGTCTGTGGGGACGGGTAGGAGCCGGTTCAAGGGGCCGCGGTGCCCGTAGCTGCTACAGCATTTGGGAATTCTGACACAGGCTAGCAGGGGACCCCTGAAGGCATGCAGGGGAAGCATTCAATCCACGGGCATTTCTGAACCAATGTGGACCATAAAGAGTCACTGACCTTTGTCCTTGGTCCACAGGCCAGTAGAAATCTAATGTTCCTCTGGGCATATCAGGGTGAGGAGTGGGTAGAGCCGGGTCCAGAATCTCTTTGCTTCCACAAATGGAGGCAGCCAGCAGTTGAAATGCCCAGGGGAGGTACGCCTAGAGAATGGAGAATAAACACTGTGGCCTTGGCCAGTGTTTTCAGTTGGTCCAGCATCAGACCCAGGATTGTAGGTTTCCCAGTCAAGGGCACATACCTGGGTTGCAGGATCCATTCCCTGTCCAGATTGGGGGAGTGCAGGAGTCAGTCAAGTGTCTCTCATGGTCTGTCACACTGATGTTTCTCTCTCTCTCTCTCTCTCTCTCTCTCTCTCTCTCTCTCCTCATGCTCTCTGCCTCCCTCTCTCTGTCCACCTCTCTTCCTTGCTCTCTAAAAATCAATGGAAAAAATATCCTGGGGTGAGGATGAAAAACAACAAAAAGAGTAAGGAGTACAGTGTATGGGCTTGACGTAGAGCTGTGATGGGTGTACATAATGACAGACTTGGGAGTTGGGGGTGATGGGTTGGCCCCAAGGAGGTCTAGACAGAGCCCCAAAACTGTGGTGTTAGGTAAGTTGGGGTCTCCGGTCAGGGAGATGGACCGGATGGGGCAGTGGTTGGCAAACTCATTAGTCAACAGAGCCAAATATCAAAAATACAATGATTGAAATTTCTTTTGAGAGCCAAACTTTTAAACTTAAACTATATAGGAAAAATACATTGTTATTAACTAATGAGGGTGCTCCTAAGCTGGCCTTTGCTAAAAACTCCAGGGGCCAAAGAGCCGCATGTGGCTCATGAGTCCCAGTTTGCCGACCACTGGGATGGGGGAAGGAGGGACAGAGCTTCCCACCCCTGGTTTCCGACACGTTTAACCACCCTTGTTTGCCCACTGTCAGGGGCAGAGAGTCCTCCTGCCAAAGACGATGCTCAAGACAAGTGACCCACAGGGTGTGGGGCCCCTGGTGAAGGTGGAGGAGTTGGAGAAGGATGTGATGGAAGATGGGGAAGAGGCAGTTCTCACATCTCCAGAGGCTCCGCTTCCCAGCAGTCCTGGTGAGCATGGAACTGGGCTTTCAGAGCAGTTATGGACGCTCCCTGTGCTGGGGGTGCGGGTGGGCATGCGTCGTGGTCCTCCTTTGGGGACAGTTGGCTCTCAATGCCAAGCCTTCTCCACCACGGACTCCCTGGTGTCCTAAGGCTAGTCTCTCCGTTTGTTGGTTGATGGAAATGTTCTCAATCAACATGGGCTTTGGTTCAGAGGCGTTTGGTAGTGTTAAAAGTGCTCTCTCTCTATATATATATACTTCAATTGATTGTTAGAGAGAGTGCAGAGGAGATAGAGATAGAAACATCAATGAGAGAGGAAATCATGGATTGGCTGCCTCCTGCATGGCATCCATCAGAGATGGAGCCCCACAATCGGGGCATGTGCCCTGACAGGGAGTGGAGCTGGCCACCTCTTGGTTCCTGGGTGGGTGCTCAATCCCTCAGCTGGCCTGAAACTGCTTTTATTAATGTTGTGTGTTAAACCCTTTCTTTCAGGAGAATCGGTGAGGACAGAGGGGGAGCAGAACCCCCAAGAAGGAATTGGCCTTGAACATGTGGATGCTGCTGACGTACCTCCCACCCACGTTCCGGAGACACAGGCCTTGACTCAGCGTCCGAAGAGAAGAGGTTCTTGGAATCCAAGCGGTGTCCCCAAGAGAAAAAGGGGGAACAGTCCCACCTCCCAAGAGGAACATCAAGAAGCAGCCGTGCCATTGGACCAAGGACAAGTCACAGGACAGCACGGGTCCAATTCAGTCGGTGCATCAAACACCGTGGAGCCAACTGGTCACCCTGTTGGCAAAGAATCCAGGAGACAGATCCCGTACGAGTGTCAGGACTGCAGCAAAAGGTTCAGTTATAAATCTCAGTTAGACCTTCACCGGAGGACACACACAGGAGAGAGACCCTTCCAATGCCGTTACTGTCCCAAGAGATTCATTCAGGCCTCGGACCGGAAGGTCCACCATCGGATCCACACGGGCCGGAAGCCGTACCGCTGCACCGTCTGCCAGGAGAGTTTCACCCACGCGTCCACGCTGCGTGGCCACGAGCGGGTCCACACCCAGGAGCGGCCGTTCCAGTGCGACGTCTGCCCCAAGAGCTTCAGCCACCGAGGGAACCTCAACGTCCACATGCGCACCCACACGGGCCTGAGGCCCTACCAGTGTCCCCAGTGCGACGGGGCCTTCCGCCAGCTGGGGACGTTCCAACGCCACCAAAGGACCTGCCAAGGAGCGCCCCTGGGGCTCCGGGTCCCTGCTGACCCAGGAGGAAACGAACAGGTCCCCTCTGGTGCAGAAATGGCCTATGAGCACTTAGACAGCGGGGTGCTATGAATTAGAATTGGGGTCCTACAGTAATTACTCATGGTCCCTATCAGCCCCATATTCTGTGTCAGTCTTGCTGGTTTTTTCAATAAATATTTCACAAATCTACCCTTATCTCTCCTGTTGTCCTTTGTTTTGTTGTAAAATAGGGAGGTCCCAGGAGAGTGGCCAGATACCCTACAGTATACCTAATGCAATGTGGATGTCAGATACACCACATTTTTTTTCTAAAATAAATATATATTTGTATTGATTTCAGAGAGGAAGGCAGACAGAAGAGAGAGATGGACACATTAATGATGAGAGAGAATTATTGATTGGCTGCCTCCTGCACAACCCCTCCTGGAGATGGCGCCCATAAACCCAGGCATGTGTGCTTGAATGGAATTGAACCTGGGACCCTTCAGTCTTCGGGACAATGATGTAACCAATGAGCCAAACCAGCCAGGCCACAGCATTTTGGACATGTGTGTGTTCTGAGTTATTCCTTTATCTGATATCCACATTTCACTGAGCATCATGTTGAGAGACAGAGAGATTGATTGCTCCCTCTAAGCACCTGGACCCAGGATTGAACTAACCACCCAGGCATGTACCCTGACTGGGAATGGAACCAGTAACCTTTTGGTGCACAAGATGATGCTCAACCAACTGAGCCTTTCGGACATCGGAGATTGGTGGCCACACCCAGAGATAAGGGTTTGCCTGCTGTGGGGGTGGCTCCCCAGGCGATTCTTGGGTTTGGCTGACTCTGCTGGGTCAGAGCTCTCTGGTTGCACAGTGTGGTCACCGTGGTGACTGCTCCGTGGTGACTCCAGGTCTGCAAAGTCCACTTCAGTGGCTGGAACACCCACCTGGATGCCCAGCCCAAATGATGGACCCTGCTGTGTCGTCTGGGAGGTCTGCTCATCACCACCCTGGTCCCCACATCTGCACATTGTCCTGCGGGAAGAGTTAGGACTCAGGAGGAGGATGAGTGGGGACCATCTCTCCAGCCGTGGCCCCCCTATGGGATGCATCCACACAGCTGGGCTACTTGTTGGCCATGAAAACCTACGGAAGCATCCCTGTTGGGGTGATCAGTGGTTAGACCCTCAAACCGAAGTATCCCCGGTTCACTTCCCATTCAAGGGCACACACCTTGGTTGCAGGTACACTCCTGGCCCCTGTAGGGGTACATGGGGGAGGCAACCAATCCATGTTTCTCATGTCCATGTTTCTCTCTCTCGCTCTCTCCTCTTCCACTCTCTCTAAAAATCAGCGGAGCCATTGCTGGTGTGGCTCAGTGAATACATGGTCCGCCTACATACGGAAGGGTCCCGGGTTTGATTCCGGCCAAGGGCACATGCCCAGGTTGCAGGCTCGATCCTAAGTGTGGGGTTGAGGGAGGCAGCCACTCAATGATTCTCTCTCATCATCAATGTTTCTATCTCTCTCTCCCTTTCTCTCTGAAATCAATATAAAACATTACAGATATCAATAAGAAAATGTTAATAAACACATATCAACAATTATTTGAAATGTAAGTGGATTAAATGCTCCAATCAAGGGTGGAATATAATGCGGGCCGGGCACTTCAGAGGCGGTGAGTGGGGCGAGGGCGTCCAATATTGGGCGAGGCCGGGCTTTTGGAAGTCAGTGAGGACCGAGGAATGGACTGATGGTCAGAGAGAAGGATGGCTGGATGGCTGGATGGCTGGGTGGATGGAGAGATGGGTGGATGGATGAATGGAGGTTGGTCTCAGAATGACCTGGGTGTGTGCGCTGTGCATCATTTCAGAGATCCTGTGAAAACCAAGGATCCCCCCGCACTCCTTTCACACACAGGGCGTGGTTTCTATTCAAAACCAGGACTGTGCAGTCTCGGCCACTGTTGGCATTTTTGACCAGATTCATCTTTATTTTGGGGGTGGGGTGGGGTGCTGTTCTGTGCATCTTAGGGTGCCTGGCAGTGCCTCTCTTCCCCCCTCCCCCCCAGGCCCAGTTGTGACAGCATTCAGTCAGTTCTACGTGTCTGGGAGTGAGTTTGGTCATTCATTTTGTTCTTTAGACTCCACATGGAAGGGAAATCTAGTGGTAACTCACCCTTCTCTGACTGGCTGATTTCTGGCAGCCTGAGACCCTCTAGGCTCATCCCAGCTTTGGCAAATGGAAGGGTCTCATTCCTTTTTATGGCCGAGTAATGTTCCCTGTGTAGAGGCATTGCCTCTGCTGGATCCCGTCGTCTTGTTCATGGGCATGTGGGATGCTTCCATATCCTGGCGCTGGTTTTATGTTTCTCTGTGACTCCATGGCTGTCTTTGTTGTTGGTGGTGATTTTTTGTTTGTTTTTCCAAGGCTTTCTTAACGTGAAAGGAGCCCAAATGTTCTAGAAATGACCAGGCAAATCCCTACCTTCTCCATGATTTCCACTGACAGGAAACCTCTGAATCCCCAGAGTTTCCTAGCTTCATGCTTTCACACATGGGTTCTCAACTTCCACACACAGGAAATCTAGGGAACCTCCTACACACACACACACACACACACACACACACACACACACCTCCTAGGGTCTCATCTTCCTGACTCTCCAGCGACCTTGCCCTGACCTTTAGGTGAACACCCTCCCTGTGGTGGAAGGATGGCTGGGGCTCTGTGTTCATAGCTGCTGCCCTTGAGAGAAACCTGGTCTCTGAGAATCCTGGGAAGTGTCTCTTGCCTCTGGAAGGTCCCTTAGGGCCTGTGACAATTCCTCCTTCTTGTTGGTTAATCCTGAACGAGGATGCTTTTCCATTGAATTGTAGACAGAGCAGAAGGGAGAGGCAGAGACAGGGAGAGAAACATGGATGTTGGGATGACACATAGATTGGTTGCCTCGTGCACCCACCCTTTGCCCGGCCAGGAATTGCGCCTGCAACTGAGGGATGTTCCCATGACGTGGATCCTACAGTCCATGGGCCAATGCTCTATCCACTGAGCCAAACCAGCTGGGGTGAACATTTCTCATTAAAATTCTTGCTTCCTCGATATTTCCAAGAGGAAAGAGCATTATCTTTGATGAGATTATGTAGAAGAGACCCGTTAATCCTGTCATAGCGTCAACAATAAAAATAAAGTTAAAAAGCATTATTTAATTGAGATAAGATACAAGTCACATGAAATTTAACAACTTACATATTTTTTATAGCTTTTTATTGATTTCAGAGAGAAAGGAAGAGGGAGAGAGAGATAGAAGCATCAATGATGAGAGAAAACCATTGATCAGCTGCCTCCTGCATGCCCCCCACTGGGGATTGAACCTGAAACCCAGGCCTGTGCCCTTGACCAAGGATCCAGCCCTGACCTCCTGGTTCATAGGTCGATGCTCAACCACTGAGCCACCCTGGCTGGGCTTTACTTTTTATTTATTCTTTTTAAATCGATTCTAGGGAGAGAAAAAGGTAGAGTGGAACCGAACCTGCGACCCTCCGTGACCCCTCGGCACCCAGGCCCACGCTGGAACCACTGAGCCACACCCGCCAGGGCCGGGCCTACGTGTCTGGGGTCCTTCAAACGCTGCAGACACGCGCTGAGGAGCTCAGAGGCCAACACCCCATGGGGCCGCGGGGTGTTTCTCTCCCGGAAACCCTGTCTAAGGAGATTATGAAAAAAGGATCAATGCCTGGTCTCTAACCAATCACAGGGCGGGGCGGGAACAGGAAGTGAAGCCAGAAGCGTGTGTGTAAAAAGGCGGGTTTCAGCCCCTGGCTCAGAGCTCGCCAGGCCAGGCTGCAGGAGGAGCGGATGCGGACAGGGCGCTTCGGAGGCGGTGAGTGGGGTGAGGATGTCCGAGGCCGGGCAAGGCTGGGTGTTTGGGAGTGAGGACAGATGGATGGACTGATGGTCGGAGAGAAAGTTGGATGGCTGGCTGGCTGGGTGGGTGAATGGAGGATGGATGGATGGAGGTTGGTCTCAGAATGACCCAGGTGTGTGCGCTGTGCATCATTTCTGCGATCGTGTGAAAACCAAGGGTCCCCCCAAACCCCCTTCACACGGGGGTCTGTGGTTTCCATTCAAAACCAGGGATTGCAGTCTAGGCCACTGTTGGCATTTTGGACCGGATTCGTTTTTATTTTCAGGGGTGGGTGGGGGTGCTGTCCTGTGCATCTTAGGGTGCCTGGCAGTGCCTCCCCTCCCCCAGGCCCCGTTGGGACAACCACCAGTCCGTTCTCCGGGTCTGGGAGTGACTGTGGTCGTTTATTTTGTTCCTTAGACTCCACGTCGAGATGGATGGCAGCAGCGGTCGGGAGAACGTGTCAGACTTAACTCTGGGACCTGGAAACTCTCCCGTTACACGAATGAACCCCGAATCGGGAGCTCAGAGTCCTCTTCCCCGGCCCAACGGAACTGCCGGCGCCACCAAGAACCAGGTGGTGACCGCAGAGATGTGCTGCTACTGCTTCGATGTCCTCTGCCGTCACCTCCATGGCTTCCCTCAGCCTCGACCGCCTGGGTTCACCGATGAGCCCTATCCGCTCTTTGTGACATGGAGGACGGGGCGGGACCAGCGGCTCCGTGGCTGCATTGGCACCTTCTCCGCCACGAATCTCCACTCGGGGCTCAGGGAGTGCACGCTGGCCAGTGCCCTGGAGGACCGCCGGTTCCCCCCCCTGACCCCAGAGGAGCTGCCGCCCCTCTCCTGCTCCGTCTCCCTCCTGACGAACTTTGAGGAAGCCAGGGGTTACCTGGACTGGGAGGTGGGCGTCCATGGGATTCTGATTGAGTTCATCCATGAAAACGGTGTCAGAGGGGCGGCCACCTACTTACCTGAGGTCGCTGAGGAGCAAGACTGGGATCAGATCCAGACAATCGACGCCTTGCTCAGGAAAGGTGGCTTTCAGGCCCCAATCACCAGTGAGTTCAGAGAAACGCTCAGACTCACCAGGTACCGCAGTGAGAAGGTGACAGTCAGTTACGCAGACTATGTTGCTTCTCGTCAGCACCGTCTCCAGAATGGCACTCTTCGTGCCCCGCCCCTCTACAGTCACCGCTCCGGACACACGGCTGCATGACCAGTCATGCCATTCAGTCGGTGCATCAAACACCGTGGAGCCAACTGGTCACCCTGTTGGCAAAGAATCCAGGAGACAGACCCCGTACGGGTGTCAGGACTGCAGCAAAAGATTCAGTTATAAATCTCAGTTAGACCTTCACCAGAGGACACACACAGGAGAGAGACCCTTCCAATGCCGTTACTGTCCCAAGAGACTCATTCAGGCCTCGGACCGGAAGGCCCACCATCGGATCCACACGGGCCGGAAGCCGTACCGCTGCACCGTCTGCCAGGAGAGGTTTACCCACGCGTCCACGCTGCGTGGCCACGAGCGGGTCCACACCCAGGAGCGGCCGTTCCAGTGCGACGTCTGCCCCAAGAGCTTCAGCCACCGAGGGAACCTCAACGTCCACATGCGCACCCACACGGGCCTGAGGCCCTACCGGTGTCCCCAGTGCGACGGGGCCTTCCGCCAGCTGGGGACGTTCCAACGCCACCAAAGGACCTGCCAAGGAGTGCCCCGGGGGCTCCGGGTCCCTGCTGACCCAGGAGGAAAGGAAGGGGTCCCCTCTGGTGCAGAAATGGCCTATGAGCCCTTAGACAGCGGGGTGCTATGAATTAGAATTGGGGTCCCCCAACAATTACTCATGTTCCCTACTGGACCCATACTGTGTCAGTCTTGCTGGATTTTTCAATAAATATTTCACGATTCAGCCCTTATCCCTTGTTTGTCTTCCCGTTATCCTTTATTTCATTGTAAAATAGGGAGCTCCCAGGAGAGTGGCCAGATTCCCTACAGAATACCCAGTGCAATATGGAAGTCTAATACATCACATTTTTTGTATTCTAAAAAATATATATTCTTATTCATTTCTCATAGGAAGGGATAAGGAAGAGAGAGATAGAAACATCAATGATGAGAGAGAATTCAGTTCAATTCCTGGTCAAGGGCACATGCTCGGGTTGTGGGCTCATCCCCAGTGTAGGGCGTGCAGGAGGCAGCGGATCAGTGATTCCATCTCATTGATGTTTCCATCTCTCTCTCCCCCTCTTCCTTCCTCTCTGAAATCAATAAAAATATATTTAAAAAAATATATCAGTCTGGCCCTGGCTGGTTTGGCTCAGTGGCTGGAGCCTCAGCCCCCCAGATGGAAGGATCTCGGGTTTGATTCCGCTCAAGGGCACATACCACGGTTGCAGGCTTGTCCCCCGGCCTCCGGTCAGCCACGGGGTGGCAACCAATCAGTGTGTCTCTCTCCCATTGATGTTTCTCCCTCTGTGTCTCTCACACTCCCTTCTACTCCATAAAAATCAATGGGGGAAAATATCCTCAGGTGAGGATTAACAACAACAACAACAACAGCAACACGCCAGTCTAGTGTCTCTCTCCCATTGATGTTTCTCCCTCTGTGTCTCTCACAATCCCTTCTACTCCATAAAAATCAATGGGGAAAAATATCCTCAGGTGAGGATTAACAACAACAACAACAGCAACACGCCAGTCTAGCGTTTGGCTCGGTGGCTCGGTTGGTTGGAGCATCGTCCTGTGCACCAAAGCGTGACAGGTTGGACCCCAGGTCAGGGCACATACCCAGGTTGTGGGTTTGATCCCCGGTCAGGGCACATTCGGGAGGCAATCCGATAAAATAAAGAGCTAATATACAAATGGCCGTCATCCCCTACCACAGGGGGACCTGAGGCCGAGCCCGCGCCCCCCCCCCCCAGGGCAGGGCTTGACAGGGGTGGGGCTGGCTGGGGCTGGGTCTCGCGTGATTTCGAGGCAGGCATGGGTGGGTGGAGACTTGACTCTGGGTCCCACGGCACGCCCCAGACTCTGACAGGAGGAAGGTTTTCATATACATTTTACTAATTTTCTTTCATCTCTGAAACTTCGATTATAGGAAAAGGGCAAGTAGCAATATTAAAATATTTCCTCTAATTAATTCCCTTTTAATGTGCATGAATTTCGTGCATCTGGCCACTAGTTGATCAATGTTTCTCTCTCACATCAGTGTTTCTCTCTCTCTCTCTCTCTCTCTCTCTCTCTCTCTCTCTCTCATCAATAAAAAAAAAAAGAAAGCAATCTGGGAGTCTGGGGAAAGATGCCCCGGTGCATGGACCAGGGCGGGGACACCCCACAGTGCCATGACTTCGCCTGGAGTGAGGCAGTGGCCTGAGAAAGACAAAGTCAGAGAAACATTCAGACAGCGCGAAGGGCCGATGCCGTGGGTGCCTCTGCTGCACAAGGAGGCAAAGAGCATCGAACACGTGGCTCTGGGGGTTCCCCGAAGGGACACCCACAAGGGGGAGCCGGTCTGAAGGGGGGACCGAGTGAGAAGGTCTGTGGGACATCCCCGGAGACATGTCTGGAGGGACACACCCACCCTGGCCATCATCCCCGAAGGGTATCGGGGTTCGGAGCCAGGGGAAGGAGCGAGGGCAGGGAAAGGGGCCCCAGGAAAGGGGGGGCTGGCGGGGCCAGGGGAGAGGGATGCGAGTGGAGAGCAAACGCTAGGGAAGTATTGAGAATCCGCACCCCTGCTGCCTCCCCAGGGCCGGGCAGCTGGAAATGCACCGAGGCTGACCTCCTCGTCCCGGGAGAAGTCACAGGTGGATATGGGCCACTGGCTCCTGGAACGTGGGCGGGGAGTCCCTCCAGTACCAGACAGGTCCCTGATGCCCAGACGCCAGACGCCCACCGTCCGTCCTCGCCGGGCCGAGGAGCTGGCCGCCTCCCACGCTGGCCTTCCTGCCAGGCGGCCTGATCCTGTTAGACAGAGAGGCGCAGGGGCCTCCCGCGGGTTTCGGGAACGTGCCCCTCCTGGCCCCTTGCTGCCAGCTCTCGGGAGTTATGGGGTCAGGGGCAGGGGATCACCCCAGCCTTCTCTATGGGCCTCCTTTGGGCCACGTAGACACCCCATGGTGGACACTGGGCACCCACCTCATTCTAGGCCTGGGTGGGCGCTGAGGAGACAGAGAAATCTGGGTTCCTAGCTCATTCTCAGAAGGGATGTTGCACGGCCCTTCTGGGCAAATCCATATATATAGACGAGTGGCCAGATTATTATGATCTCTGAATGCATAATAATCTGGCCTCTCTCTCTCTCTCTCTCTCTCTCTCTCTCTCTCTCTCTCTCTCCATATATATACACACACACTAGAGGCCCGGTGCATGAAAATTCATGCACTGGAGGGGGGGTCCCTCAGCCCGGCCTGCCCCCTCTCACAGTCCGGGAGTCCTCAGGGGTGGGAGGCAACCCAGCCACCAGGGGAAGGTGACGCCCCATCACACCTCTGCTGCTGCCACTGCCAGCAGCACAAGCCTCAGCCGGCCCTGGTTACCTGAGCCTCAGCGGCCCTGGGCGGCTGGGCAGTCGCCATCCAAGGCTTGCCTGCACCTCAGGCCGGCCCTGGGCAGCTGGGGGGCTGAGGGGACTGGGGGACTCCAGAGGCAGGTGGGCCTGGCTGTGCCGCACACCTGCCACCCCAGCAGGGCTGAGGGGACTGGGTGCTGCCATCTTGTGACTGTGGGCGCCGCCATCTTTGAGGGCATGATGGTCAATTAGCATATTCCCTCTTTATTAGATAAGATATATTAGAGGCCCAGTGCATGAATTCATTCATGGGTGGAGTCTGGCCAGCCTGGCCAGGGGGAGGGGACATGGGCGGATGGCCGGCCTGCCTGCTGGTCGAACTCCTGGTCGAGGGGACAATTTGCATGTTAGCCTTTTATTATATAGGATATACACTGAGTGGCCAGATTATTATGCGTTCAGAGATCATAATAATCTGGCCACTCAGTGTATATGTCCTATATAATAAAAGGATAATATGCAAATTGACCCTAACAGCAAAACAACCAGGAACGATTGATGAGCACTGACCACCAGGGGAGCAGACACTCAATGTAGGAGCTGCCCCCTGGTGGTTAGTGCGTTCCCACAGGTTGAGAACCGCCAGCAGGGTCGCCTAAGACCATCGGAAAACACAGATATTTACATTACAATTCATTAACAGTAGCAAAATTACAGTTATGAAGTAGCAACGAAAATAATTTTATGGTTGGGTGTCACCACAACATGAGGAACTGTATTAAAGGGTCGCGGCATTAGAAAGGTTGAGAACCACTGCTCTAGTGTGTGTGTGTGTGTGTGTGTGTGTGTGTGTGTGTGTATTTCAGAGAGGAAGGGAGAGGGAGAGAGAGAGAGAAACATCAATGATGAGAATCATTGATTGCCTGCCTCTTGCGTGCCCCCTACTGGGGATTGAGCCCACAACCCAGGCACGTGCCCTTGACCAGAATCGAACCCAGGACCCTTCAGTCTGCAGGCCAACCCTCTGTATGTTTTTTAAAATATATATATATATTTTATTGATTTCAGAGAGGAAGGGAGAGGGAGAGAGATACTAGTAGAAACATCACTGATGAGAGAGTATCCCTGATCGTGGGCACATCCCTTAAATTCCTTGCTCCCACGTCGGGTCAGTGGGGGGACAAGGAACCCCGAGAGGCCCATCGGGGAAGCGTGTGAAGGAACTGACCAAACAGAGCCCAGGAAATGGGTGGTGGGTTCCAGCACCTGGCCAGGGCGTGGCCTGTCCTGGGCAGTGGGAGCAGGAAGCCGGCTGCCCCGGTCAGAGGAGCGGGGCGGGGGCCAGGCAGGTAAGACCTGCTCAGGCGGCAGCCACCTGTGTGGGGGCTGCTCTGTGGGAGGAACGGCCCTGGGGCAGGACAGACAGCGCGTTCTTCCCTCCCGGACCGAGCTCGGGGCTCCTCCTGGCACGACCTGGGCCTGCGAGGCTCAAAGAGTTTCCATTAACTTCCCCGTGAAGAGCTGGGCAGGCGGTCGCTGCTGGTGTAAGTGTTCAATGTGATTCGTTTTATAGGTAGTCGCTGTGCTTGGAGGTGTTTTTTTTTAAATTCAGGTTGCTATTTTAGCGTTATTCCTAGAGACTTTCATATCTTTTTGCACACTAAACTTTTTTTAAAATTGAGGTAATAGTCACCTACCACGAAATCATCCACTTAAAAGTATATTTGGTGCATTCACAATGTTGCTCAACCACCCCCTGTCCCTGGTTCTCAAGCATTTTCTTTTTTCTTTTCTTTTCTTACATTTTGTTTGTCTTGTTAATCCTCACCCCAGGATATTTTTATTTTTTAAAAAAATATTTTATTGATTTTTTTACAGAGAGGAAGGGAGAGGGATAGAGAGTTAGAAACATCGATCAGCTGCCTCCTGCACACCCCCTGATGGGAATGTGCCCGCAACCAAGGTCCATGCCCTTGACCAGAATCGAACCTGGGACCCTTCAGTCCGAAGCCCGACGCTCTATCCACTGAACCACACCGGTCGGGCAATAAAACCATTATTTTTTAATGTAAAAAAACCAACACTCGTGGCTCATTGGTTCTACCAAAACAGGACACGGCAGGGTTTGGTCTGCGGGTCCTGGACGCCAGCACCATGCCCGGCCCGACCTTGTCCCACAGGTCGCTCTCAGACCGAGGGCAGCTGCGGGCGGGAGGAAGCAGCCGTTCTGTGAGAGTAGCTGGGGGCGTGGGCACAGCTGGGTCCCTGCGGGCCTGTGGGCCGGCCGGAGGGCACGTGTGGGCAGCCAGTTCTGCCCTTGGCCTTCGGAGAGCGGGGCTGAGCTGAGTCCTGTTTGTCCGGGAAGGTCCGTCCACCGACCCCAGCCCGCCATGCGCAGACCGGAGCTGCTCCCGAAGATGTCCCTGCTGGCTCTGCTCCTCCTGGGGCTCGCCGAGGCCTGCGTCCCCCGCGAAGGTAACGCTGCCCCCCTTCTGGCCTCCCTCCGGCCCTCCCCACCGTGCGGGCCGGCCTCAGACAGGGCTACCCGACGTCTCACCAGACTCCTTCTTGCTTCAGGCTCCGACAGTCTCCCCTCCCTTTTCTCTCT
This sequence comes from Cnephaeus nilssonii, assembly GCF_951640355.1. NCBI lineage: Eukaryota > Metazoa > Chordata > Mammalia > Chiroptera > Vespertilionidae > Cnephaeus > Cnephaeus nilssonii. The sequence continues at coordinate 50,308,339 of NC_137091.1, forward strand.
TTTATTATTTTTTTTTATTTCAAGAAAAACGATTTTAAGTATAATGATGTTACATGCAATAAACATTAATGTTTCACTGGACCCCCTGGGGCACACCCAGATGTGCTGGGCGCCAGGACAGAGACCACAAATCCCTTCATTATCATGTTAATCGTTCCTGCACCCACCTAATTTTGTGTCCATCATTTCACTTTTTATCCAATCCCAGGGGTTTCCCCCGCTTTGCTTTATCCCACTTCCTTAATCCATCACCAGTGAATTTCCTGTAACCCACCTATGTCCCTCCTTTGATGGCAATGTATAAATACAGATGTAACCCGCCATTCTCCGGAGCATTATCTCAGTTCGTTGAGGTTCTGCTTCCCTGCATATGTTGACAGTTTGGCTCAAATAAACTCACAAAAATTCTTTAAAAAAAAACAAAACCCAAAAAACATGAATATTTCAAGAAAAACTACTTTAAATATAATATTACATGCAATTAAAATATTTCAAGAAAAAAGATTTTAAATATACTAATATTACCAAAACTGTCCTAACATAGTATATCATCACAAAAGTTGTAGGAAATATTAAAAATCTGCAAATAACAGGATTACTTCTGTTATATTCTAAGGTATTTTTTTTCCCTCTGGCTCTATTTTGGTTCATCGGTTTATGTTGTTCATTATATTCCACAAGTGAGTGAGATCATGTGGCATTTATCTTTCTCTCCTCTCCCTTTTCCTCGGAGGAGATGGGAGGGGGGCGGCGTGCTGGGTATGGGGGTCCCTGCCATTGCAGATGGACAGACTCGTGTCTGCGTCCGGGTTTTACCGTGGACGCGGTAACGGGCGGGGGTACGTTGCCCGCACATCCTCACCGTCCTCGGGGACCAGTGGGCATCACAGACCCTCCAGTCCGCAGGCTGGGCTGAGTGTCCTCAGTGAGCTGTGTGCGTGCTGTGCCCGGGGGTTAATGTTAGTAGGGTACAGAGTTCTAGTCAGACCCCTGCCCCTCCCAACATGAAGACACCACATGTTGGAGACAGCACTGCAGTCTCGCCACAGAGCCGAGTTCCTGTTTCGTCATTTGCTCCACACACGTGTGCTGGGTTCCCGGTGTGTCCCGTGTGCTGAAGCGAGCGAGGCCGTGGGCGAAAAGACAGATGAGCCCCAAGGTCGTGGAATTCTCGTGTCACGCAGATAAACAGCCTCATGTGGCGATTCAGAGAAAGCCTCTCTGGATAGGTTACATTTGAGGCGTGACGTCGCCGATGTGTAGGGGCGAGTCAGGTAAAGAGGTAGGGGAGACGGTCCTGGGTGCACAGGTCCTGGGGCAGGAAGGTGCTGAGTCCTTACATGGTTGGATGGTAGGTGGATGATGGATGGATGGTGAATAGATGAATGGCTGATTGGGTGGAGGATGGATGGATGCATAAATGATGGATGATGGATGGATGGATGGATGGATGGATGGATGGATGGATGGATGATGAATAGATGGAGGATTGATGGATGAGAGATGGATGGAGGATGGGATGGATACATAAATGGTGAATGGGTGATGATGGATGGATGGATGATGGATGGAGGATAGATGGATGCATACATGATGAATGGATGGGTGATGGATGGATGGGTGGATAGATGGATGATTGATGGGTAGATGGGTGGTGGATAGATGGATAGAAGATGGATGATGGATGGATGGATGGATGGATGGATGAGTAGATGATGGATGGATAGATAGATAATAGAGAAGTGATGGATGGATAATTGGATAAACCCACGTGGCTTTGTTGATGCAAATGCTGGGTGGGCTCTCTGCTCTCCTTGGTCACTGCAGTGATTTGCGTCTAATTCGGAATTCTCTCCTTGCTCCCTGCTCCCTGCTCCCTGCTCCCTGCTCCTGTTGGGATCCGGATGGCTAATGCCTCTGCTTCCAGTGGCAATCGAAGAGAAAAGTAAGAACCACGGAAACCCCAAGTCCATATTCCGAGACCCAGCTCCTTTCCGATTCCTTCACCGATTAAGACCCCCCCGGGGAATTCTGGGGAAAGGAGGGACCTGGATCTGGTACCCAGGCTTGGCCTTGGGGTCCGGGCATAACTAGGAGGTTTATGTGGTGATAACATAAAAATAGCCTCTTGTGAACCCCCTCCCCACATAACGCTAGGCAGGTGAATGCAGGAATAACAAACGCGTGTGGGAATTAACCCAGGTGGGTCATGTCAGTAGTAACCCTACTCTCTCTGTTGCTTTTATTTCCCATGTTGATCCTCTGGCTCCTGGTTCTGTGGTTCCCTCCAGTCAAATGTAAGTCCTGTCTCCTCCTCTGAACATGAATAGGGAGCCCTCCAACCCAGAGGAGGAAGGGGCAAAGGGGAGAGGTGAAACCGCTCCCCACAACAGGCAACCAGGGCAGATGCAGAAACTCTCAATCCCACATGGGATCTAAACCCGGAATCTGCAGGTCCCGGAGGGGGGGGGAAGGGGGGGGCAACTGCATAGATTTCAGGGAACAAGTTACAGAGGCCGAAGAAGGGCCCATGGAGCTTAGGAGAAAGAGAGAGGGACAAGGAAAACTTGCCTGGGAGTTTGGGGGGTGAGGGGAGGAAGGGGCGGGGGGTGGGGGAAAGGGGGGAAAGGGATGGGGGGAGGCACTACCATGATCCCGGGAGTGCTCCGACTTCTGGGATATGTGTGTCTCCAAAGGGGCCCGTGGCTCATAAAGTGGGTCACAGCTTCTCATTCTGGTTCCCCGTCCCATCTCGGGGCCTACGGGGTGCACTGAGGCCCCAGGGTGACTTCATTCATCTCGTATTTTCTCTGCCCCTCTGCTGGGAACTTGACCCCGCCGGCCACCATCGGTCCCCTCTGTCCTGCTGGGTGCCTGTCCAGTACTGAAAGGTAAGCCCTGGCCCGCCTCCCTCCCTTCTCCTGATGACGCCCTTGTCCAACAGGGGAAGTTTCCGATGGCCGATGGCGTCCATGGGCCTTCCTTCCCCCGGCGCCAGTTCAGTCCAATGGCACCACAGCACTATGGCTGGGTTTGCAAGTTGGGGAGCGAGGAGCCCCATCAGGAAGTGAGATGGCATCTGGTAGCAGCAAGTGCACAGGCTCAGGCCCCTCTGTCTTCAGAGCCCGCGTTTGCCCCGTCTTAGCTGGACATTCTTTTTTGTTTGTTTTGTTTTGTTTTTTGTTAGTCCTCACCTGAGGATATTTTTCCATTGATTTTTAGGGAGAGTGGAAGAGAGAGGGAAAGGCAGAGAGAAATATCGATGCGAGAGAAACACATCGGTCGGTTGCCTCTTGCAACTGAAGTACGTGCCCTTGAACGGAATAGAACCTGGGACCCTTCAGCCCGCAGGCTGACGCTCTATCCACTGAGCCAAACAGGCCAGGGCTGGACATTATTTTTAATTTTTTTACTTTATTTTAAGCGAATCATACTTTGTTATCATGAAAAGTGTGCCAAGGGTGAACCTGAGGAGGGGCGGTGAAGGATTGAAGAAAAGACAGACAAGAGAATACAGCTGGGGCTTGGTAGATCTCCCGTGCCTGGATGAGGACACAAAAGACCAAGCCTGCAAGCTGATGCTTTATTTCATAGTCTGATTAAAACAAGGGTAGATTAACTGTATACAAATGTTCCTGTTTTGGCAACACTTGCTGCACCTCCCACAGCCCATTAACCTCTTAGGAAGGAATTAGGGAGAGCTGCAAGGTCAGGCTTAATTATGCTGGGAGAGCTCTGCCCTCCAGGCTGGGACTTGTCTGTGGCCCTGCTACAGGGGTCCTAGCTGCTCCCTAAAGAAAAGGTTTACAAAATCCGTGTTTTTTGTTTAAAATATCTTTATTGTTGAAAGTATTACATTTGTCCCCCCATTGATTAGATAAATGAACAGCAATTAGCCAGTGATACGAGAGGAATCAAAGATACTGCATACTGACTTCCTGAAAGAGACTCCTGGAACCAGTGATGTCTCCGATAAATTTAAGAAAAGAAGTGTTTGTTTATAGAGTAAACAGTACATTAACATGTGCTGTATATAAACCAGGTTAAAATGGAATCATGTGTGGGTCTGGAACGAATGAATTCAATTTATGTTATATCTAGTGGGAAAAATTACTTAATTTTCGAACAAATCACTTAAAAATATCCTACATAATAAAAGGCCAATGTGCAAATTGTCCCCTCGGGCGGGAGTTCCACCTATAGGAGCTTGACTGGTCGCTATGATGTGCACTGCGGCTTCCAACTGGCCCAATCCAGCCCCGATAAGCACCCCAACCTCCCATGTCCCATCCCCCCCAGCTGGCCCCACTCCTGATTGGCCCCCCCACCCCAATCAGGGGCAGAGCCGGCTGGTCAACCACCCACAGCCCCTCCCGCCAGCCAGTTCCCCCATAGGCCCCGATAGGGAGGCTGGCCGGCCAACCTCCTGGGGGTCCCTCCACCTGGTTGGTTGCCCCCCACACACACACATAGGCCTTCATTGCTGGCCAGGCCGAGGGACCTCACCCGTGCATGAATTCATGCACTGGGCCTCTAGTATCTATACTAATAAAAGCCTAGGTGGCCCTCGAGCCCTTGTGCAATGCCCTCATGTCATCACAATATGGCCGCCCCCATGTTGTCACAAGATGGCCACCCCCATGTCGTCACAAGATGGCTGCCACAATATGGCCTGCAGGGGAGGGCAGTTAGGGGAGATCAGGCCTGCAGGGGAGGGCAGTTAGGTGGACCCATTGTGGATTCTATTTCCCATCCTGTTTGCAGCACCCAGCATCTGATCTTGTTTTTGGTTTTTCTACTTATGGCTTCACCTGGGTGATCCCCATCCCACCATTCTGTACCACACCTGCAACCTTGACCTCCGTATTGACTCCTCGCCTGGATGGGCTGCTATCAGGAATCCTAGGTAAATATCTTGGTGACCTTGGACAGTGAACTTCGATGGAAGACTTTGAGCAAGAATTTCTGAGCATGAATATGTACCTGTACTCATGCTTGGGGGAGGGGGACCCATGTTTGGGTGATTGAAACCCAAAGATGGACCAGCTATACTCACTGTTTATGAACTCAGTGGGGGAGAACAGGAACAAATAAACAGGCCTTAGCTGATTTGACTCAGTGGATAGAGCATAAGCCTGTGGACTGAAAGTCCCAGGTTCAATTCTGGTCAAGGGCACATGCCCAGGTTTTGGGCTCGATTCCCAGTAGGGGGCATGCAGAAGGCAGCCAATCAATGATTTCTCTCATCATTGATGTTTCTATCTCTCTCTCCCTCTACTTCCTCTCTGAAATCAATAAAAATATATTTTTAAAAAGAAAGAGAGAGGGGGAGGGGATTAAATTGGATTAGAGGCAAATGATTCCTGCTTGGGGTGATGGGGCTCGGAAAAGGGACCGTGGGAATATTGAGGAAACCCTACAAGATGCCTGAAGCATCATAGCCATACTTCCCAGAGAAGAGAGTTTGTTGATCTGGGGGAAATGTACTAATGAGGAACAGTCTTTCTGTTGTGTTTACACATCATTTGGCGTTTCTTCTTCCTCAGGTATGATGAGCAGACTGTCGACGGATGGTAAGTGTGAGGACTTTATTTTTTTCCGGTGTTTATTTTCTCTTTTCTTTAAGAAAATGCAGATGTATGGAGTCAGTTTTTCCTTGTTTGTTTAAAATGAATATTGTTTATTTAATGTAGCTTTTGAAAATATATTTTATTGATTTTTTACAGAGAGGAAGGGAGAGGGAGAGAGAGTTAGAAACATCAATGAGACAGAAACATCAATCAGCTGCCTCCTGCACACCCCCTGTTGGGGAGGGAGCCCACAACCCTGGCATGTGCCCTGACCAGGAATCGAACCAGTGACCTTCTGATGCACGGGACAATGTTCCAACCAACTGAGCCACACCATTTTCTATTGGTTGGTTGATTGATTGATTGATTGATTGATTGATTGATTTGAGAGGGAGAGAGAGAGGAACATCAATTTCTTATTCTACTTATGTATGTGTTCACTGGTTGATTCTTTTTTTTAAATATAATTTTTATTGATTTTTTTACAGAGAGGAAGGGAGAGAGAGAGTTAGAAACATCGATGGGAGAGAAACATGGATCAGCTGCCTCCTGCACGCCCCCTACTGGGGACGTGCCCGCAACCAAGGTACATGCCCTTGACAGGAATCGAACCTGGGACCCTCCAGTCCACAGGCTGACGCTCTATCCACTGAGCCAAACCGGTTTTGGCATGGTTGATTCTTGTACTGTGCCCTGACCGGGGATTGAACCTGCAACCTTGGCGTATGAAGACAGCGCTCTAACCAACTGAGCTACCCAACCAGGACCCCATTTTTCTTAACAAGAAGTCTGAGGTCTTTCACATTACCGTACCTACACGGCTCCACATCCTCTGGCTCTGGTGACTCTCACGCCACAGCCATCTTCTGCCGTGGTGCCTCACGGAGGGTCTCTCGCAACCCACCAAAGCTCTGCACAAACCTCCCCCCCTTCCAACACCAAGCCCACGCTCTTCTCTCTGCCTGAGCTGCTTCTCTCTCTCTCCTTCCCAATGTCTCCGCCTGGCTAACCCCTCCTCATCTTTCAGGTTTCAGACCCAGAAACAAAGTCTCCAAGATGCCTTCCCTGGCACCCCCAACAGGTCAGCAACCATCGCCCCCCCTCCTTATAGGTGCCCCACCGTATCCACAGGTGCACCCAGGAACACATGTCCCACCTGTCCTCAATTCAGGGCTCTTCTGTTGGCTGCTTCTCCTACCAGACTTGGCTCACTAACGTTCTCTGCATGTAGGGGCCTTGCCCGCCCAATCTTCATGCATCCTCCATCCCGAGGACATTGATGTCCCGCTGATGTTTGTTAAAGGGAAAGGCTGACTTCAGGATGGAGTCCGAGGCTTGCCTGCGTCGTCGCTGGTAGCATTTCTGCCTCTGCTCTCCTCCTCTGACTGGCCGGGGAACGCTTCCTGGGTGGGGGTCCAAGATCCCAGTCTTAATGCCGATTTCTCTCTTTACTCTGCACGCCCACTGGAACCTGGCCGCCTGCATTCTCACCTCCAGATAGGACAGAAGAAGAAAGTAAGTACTGGGACAGTCCCAAGTGTGTGTCCTTGAAAGTACCTTCTTGGAGCCCCCCCTGGGCCTGGAAACTCCTTTAAAATGTTGGGGGGAGGGCCCTGGCAAGTTTTAAAAAGAATTTTTATTGATTGATTTTAAAGAGAGGGAGGGAGGGAGAGAGAGAGAGAGAGATGAGAGAGAGAGAGAGAGAGAGAGAGAGAGATATTTGTTATTCCATTTATTTATGCATTCATTGGTCTTTTTTCCTCCCCAAATATATTTTTATTGATTTCAGAGAGGAAGGGAGAGAGAGAGAGAGAGTTAGAAACATCAAAGATGAGAGAGAACTACTGATCGGGCACCTCCTGCATGCCCCATGCTGGAGACTGAGCCCGCAACCCGGGCATGTGCCCCAACCTGGAATGGAACCACGATCTCCTGGTTCATAGGTCGATGCTCAACCACTGAGCCCTGCCAGCCGGGCTCAGAGGTCTATTTTTGTATGTGCCCTAACTGAGGATTGAACACACAACCTGGGTGTATCGGAACGACGCTCTAACCAACTGAGCTACCCCGCCAGGACCCTTGCATTTAGACTTGGCCTTGGGTCAGGGTCAAAATCAGTGCAATCAGACTCCATCCAAGAATGGAGCTGTGGGGGTTGGGTTGAGAAGGGAGCCCTGATTTGGAGTGATTGCCAATGTCCGTGGTGTAAATACTTTTTAACTCTGGCTGGTTTCACGCTAGCAATGGTTTCACAGCTGGCTCGAAAAATTTGTAAACACTTAACCATTTGTTGTGTGAGTCCGCTCCAGCATGGGGGTGGAACGGACGAATAAGGTTAATGTCCATTCTTCTTTCTCAAGTCCTGCTTCCACTCTCCCTTCGAGATGGAGAGGTGGTGATTCAATGGTACCCACCTGTTTGGGGTCATTAATTGGATCTTCTCAATGAAACACCTCCAGTGACTGTATAAATCTCCCTTCTTTCATTTATAAAGCAAGATAAGGATGTCCTTATTTTAACACTAGTGGCCCAGTGCACGAAATTTGTGCATGGGGGGTGGGGGGCGTGTCCCTCAGCCCCGCCTGCACCCTCTCCAATCTGGGACCCCTTGGGGATGTCTGACTGCCTCTCACAATACAGGACCACTGGCTCCTAACTGCTCACCTGCCTGCCTGCCTGCCTGATTGCCCCTAAAAACTCTACCTGCTGGCCTGATCACCCCCAACTGCCCCCCTTCTGGCCTGCTCTCCCCAAACTTCCCCCCCCACCAGCCTGATTGCCCCTAACCACCTTTGCCTCAACTCCACCACCATGGCTTTGTTCGGAAGGTCTCCCGGAAAGTCTCCTGATCTAATTAGTGTATTACTCTTTTATTAGTATAGATAGCCTCCCCATGACTGTGAGATAAATATTTAATAAAGTACAAAAAAAAAAAGAGTACATGAAAAAAAAAGTGAAATCTGAGTAAGTAAGGTAGATAGCCCGGTGAATGGTATTGGGCCAATGCCAATTTCCTGGCTTTGATAACGTGCTATGGTTATGTAAGACGTCACCATGGGGGTGGGGGAGAAGGTGGACAATGGGTACACAGGACCCATTTTGCTATTTTTGCAATATCTGTGAGTCTATAATTGGCCCACAATAAAAACGTAGTAATTTTAAGACTGTTTAGTGAAGGAATAATGGAATGGACTGGGGGAGGGGGGTCTTGTTGATCTTTCTCGCTCACTCTTTTCCATATGGACTCTCTGACTCCTGGCTCTGCTGCACCCTTCAGTGAAAGGTACGTTATTTCTTGGGCACCTTGGATGCTGGGAAGAAAAGAAAGCAAGAGAGAGAAGGGACTGTTTGGGTTCTTCTCCATGGAAGAGCCACATTACAAGAGAGACCCTCTGCTAAGGGAGGTCTCCTTCTGTCCCAATTTCCAAAGGAGGCTCAGGATGAGCTGTGGGGGTCCACTTGCCCCTCCCCCCAAGATTGCACTGAAAGTCGTGAGAGTATGTGGGGGATGCGGGAGGCTCCACGGCAGTAGGCGTGATGGGGTAGGTGAGCACATATATGGTTCCCAGACTTCATTGGATTCTCAAAAGCTGAAGACCGCTGTCCCAGAATACAGAGACGTGTTGAGTTGCACGTATTTGTTGAGAGGGAGACTGAATAAGGAGATCCAAGAGGTGCAACTCTTCCCTCAAGCTTTTCTCCCCCCCTGACCCCACAGGAGAGAAAGGAGATAAAAATGGGTCAAGGGGAATCTTCTTCTGATAATCTTCCTAATCTCTGGGGGATGAATCCCCAAGGACACTGAGTCCCTGGGTATTCTGGTCACTTGGGTAAATGTGTCTCCCAAGGGGACAAGTATAGTAGAAGCATCTAAAGCCACTCACCCTGGACCCCCAGCCCATCCCATGAAATCCGGGCAACGCTCTCACTTCCCTCCTATGCGCTGGTCTCTTCTGAGAACCAACGGGGTGGGATGAGCTAGGAAGGAGCCATTAACACCTTCCTCATTCTCTCACCCTCGTTTCTGTCGGTGCCAACGACTCCTACTGGATTTTCCCCTCCGTGGTGCTCACATCTCAACAGTATTGAAACGTAAGACTCTTGTTCTATGTCCCTGCCCCTCCCATCTTTTGCTGTGTTCACTTTTTTATTTTATTTTAATTTTTCAAATACGTTTTTTTATTGATTTCAAAGAGGAAGGGAGAGGGAGAGAAAGATAGAACCATCAATGAGTCATTGATCAGCTGCCTCCCACATGCCCCACACTGGGAATTGAGCCTGCAACCCACGCATGTGCCCTAACTGGGAATTGAACTGGGACCTCCTGGTTTGTAGGTTGATGCTCAACCACTGAACCATGCCAGCCAGGCCCATATTCACTTTCTTAGGTCTGCTCAAGGGTCCATTCCTAGCCATGGATCATCTCTCAGAGAACTTATTTTAGCCCAGGGACTGAAAAATAATGCATTACCTTCCCCTTCAAAGAGGTGGGTTGTCTTAGGAGAACCAATCCCTCCCCGAGTCAGGGATATGGGTGATGCTATTATGATGATGGTGATGACCATAATGAAGAGTCACTAAGAGTTTATCGGTGTCAGGCACCTTTATGTATTATGTTATATATCCCCTAAAAACTTTCTAATGGCCCAGCGGCGTGGCTCAGTGGTTGAGCATCAACCTACGAACCAGGAGATCATGGTTCAATTCCTGTCAGGGCACATGCCCGAGTCGCGGGCTCGATCCCCAGTGTGGGGCATGCAGGAGGCAGCCGATCAATGATTCTCTCTCATCATTGATGTTTCTCTCTCTCTCCCTCTCCTTTCCTCTCTGAAATAAATTTTAAAAATATGTTGTAAAAAAAACTTTCTAATGGTAGGCGTTATCCACCTGAAGTATGTAGGTGCCTACAACATGGCGACACTGAGTAGATGGAGAGGTGGTGGCTACCTTCCCAACCTAACCCTGATTCTGTGCAAGTCCTTTAAGCCATTAGATCCCCCTCGGACCCACACAATGAGATTTTGGTCAGCTCCCCCGACCCAGTTCCCTGCCATAAGTCCTAACTGCCCACCACCACCCATCTTGGCTCTTCTCTCATTGGTCCTGATCTCCCGCCTTCTGATCTTGTGGTTTTTCCTCCCTACGTATGGTCTCATCTCTCATGGCTCCTTAAACGCGACAATCTGGACTTTGCAAACCTGACCATGGTCTTGCCTCCGGGACCACACTTCCTTCTGGATGGACGACATCAGAGATTCTAGGTAAGTATCTCACTCCATCCATTACCTGGGATTTTGGTGGAAATCTTGTCTGGCAATAATATCCTTTAATACTTAGCATATGCCGGGACTATGGAGCGTGGTGGAAACCAAAAAAGATGAACCAAAAAGATGTTCTCATACCTCTACATGAACTCATAGTCTAATGCGGAAGACAGGCACATGATAGGGGAGCCAGATGAATAGTTATAATACAACTAGAGGCCCAGTGCACGAAATTCATGCACTGGGGTGGGGGTCCCCTCAGCCTAGCCTAGCCTGCGCCCTGTCCAACTGATGGCTTAGTGCTGCCGTGGAGGCAGGAGAAGCTCCCGCCACTGCCACTGCACCAGCCGTGAGCCCGGCTTCTGGCTCAGCCTTGCTCCCCCTGTGGGAGTGCACTGATCACCAGGGGGCAGCTCCTGCATTGAGCATCTGCCTCTGGTGGTCATTGCGGGTCACAGTTACCTGTCATTCCACCGTTTGATCGATTTGCATATTAGCCTTTTATTATGTAGGAAATGAATGAATGTCCTCAGGAAGGGGCAATGAGAAAAGGTGAGAGGTAGCTTGGGATGAGTGTGTTGAATCTGTGGGTCTGGGGGCACTGATCATGCTGCCTTATGCAATTCTACGTGTATGTTGTATGTAATTTGTATGTTGTCTTCCATAGGTTTGCTGAGCCTCCAAGTGTTAAATGGTAAGTGGTGACTGCTCTTTGGCCACACTACTGGTTTTTGGTCCCATACACAGAAATAGAGAGATACTAGCTTTTTTAAAAAAGGTTGAAAGAGCCTTTATACTCTGTCATCATCATTGTCATTAGCATCATGCATGTTTAACATTTTTCATTCATCTGGCAACAAATACTAATAGATATTAGCTACCCTAAGTCCCATTCTAGGGAATAGAACAGACAAAAATATGTGCCCAGCTGGAACTAATGAGAGGAGAATGAAAAAAATAAGGAAGGAGGTTAAGTCTGTTGTACGCTGAAAAGTTCTATGAAGTTAGTAGGGAAAGGCAGAGGGAAATGCATTGTGGGAGAGGTTGGTACGTTTTCAAAGGGTGATCAGGCAAAGTGACATTTCAGCAAAGACTTGAAGGAGGTGAGGGAGCCAGTCATGTGTGCGACAGGGCTAAGGGTGTTCCAGGCAGAGGGAACAGCGTGTGCAAAGGCCATGAGGCAGGAGAGTGCTGGGATCAGGGGACAGCAAGGAGGCTCATGGCATTCCCTTCTCGTGTGAGGCGCCCAGAAACGCTGTTTAGTTTGGTCTCCATCCATTTCATAATTCATTGATGGTTTCATTCTTGCTTCCTCTCCTCTTCACCCCCTTCCTTATCCCTCCTTTCCTCCCTCCTCTTTCTCTTTCTCCTCCTCCTTCTTCCTCCCCTCCTCCTTCTATCCTTCCCTCCTCCTCCTCCTCCTCCTCCTCCTCCTCCTCCTCCTCCTCCTCCTCCTCCTTCTTCTTCTTCTTCTTCTTCTTCTTCTTCTTCTTCTTCTTCTCCTTCTTCTTCTTCTTTGTGCCCTCTTCCTCCCCTCCTCCTCCATTTTTAGAAGAAACAAGTGACTGCAAGGAAGAAGGTGAGTGCATGGAATCTGGAGAATCTCCTTCAGGCTGGGTTACCATAAGCCCTGAGAAGGTCTCAGGTAACCAAGGTCGGGGCTTTAGTACCTGGGAAGTGCTTTTCAAGGGCATCCAAAGCCTGCCCCCTTCTGACTGCTCACTAGTATCAAGGTGACCCCCCATCCTAAGGAATGAATGGGAACATTTTTGTGTTTCCCAGTCCTTTCTGCTATTGATCATTGAACCTTGTCCCCTTGGAAGTTATCAGGCAAGTCTTGTATGGCTGAAAACCAAGATCAAGGACACCAGAGAATATAAGCAAGCTTCTAGGTGACCCCGTTATTAAAAACACTAACCCCTAAAAATAGCTAATATTATTACTATTATTATTTTAAAATATGTTTTTATTGATATCAGAGAGGAAGGGAGAGGGAGAGAGTGACAGAAACATCAATGATGAGAGAGAATCATGGATCAGCTGCCTCCTGCATGCCCCCCACTGGGGATCGAGCCTGTGCCCTGACCGGGAATCAAATCGTGACCTCCTGGTTCATAGGAAATAACTAGGCAATAGCTAGGATTGTTAAGTTCACAAAAATAGATGAATGATTTCACCAGAGAATTATACTTTGTTTAAAAAGATAATCAAATGGAAATTATAGAATTGAGAACATATAACTGAAATGAAGATTTCAGGTGTTGACCTTAACATCAAAAGGGATCATTATTTCAGGGAATGCTGCCTGATTCATGTATCATTAAATAAAGCCAATTTTTTTTAAAGGTGATTATTGAACTAGAAAACAGGAGAGATCATTCAAGTAAAGCACAATAGATGAAAGTATAGAAAATACAGAAAAGAGCTCAAAAGACGTATGATACTCAGTGAACAGTTGTGACGAATGTAAGGTTAGAATTTCAGAGGGAGAATCAAGAGAAAATAAAGCTGAAGTAATCTCTGAAGAGTTAATGGCTAAGAACTTTGCATGTGGATAAAAATCGCCACCAAACAACAGATTTTGAAAGTTCTCAGAACCCCAAGGCGGAATGTACCTTCCAGGAGCTCTGGCCAGGTGGGTCAGTTGGTTGGAGTGCTGTCCCGTACACCAAAAGGTTTCGGGTTGGATTCCCAGTCAGGACACATACGTAGGTCGGAATTTTTGTCTTACCAAGGTTCAGTATATGTTGGTTCATAAAGCTAGAGCCTCAATCAATTTCAGATTGAAGTCTTTCAGGGTCTCTCTCTGAGTACAATGGGATTAGGCTATAAGTCAACAATAAACGTATTAGAAGGGAGATTCCAAAAGAGCAAGAATTTCTAGATAGAGAGGGCACACCTTTGGTGTAAGTCATCGCCATCCACTCCTCCCAGTTAAGCTTCCCCCAACGACCATGCCCACCAAGAAGCCATTCAGGAAAAGGAGCAAATGGAACTTGCTGAAGTGCGCCTACATGATGGTCACCTTCCTGTTTGTGTCCTACAATAAAGGAGACTGGGTAAGAAGGAGCCTGGTCACCAGGGAGGGAGGAGGGAGTGGGAGGAAAGAGAGGGGTAGGGAGCACAAATAAGGGGAGAAGGGAGCCAAAGAGATGCCAAGCAAACAAAATATAGGAGAGGAGACCCCTCTTCTGTAAGTCAAATCCTTCCTTCCTCCCGCTCTCTCCATCCCTCTCTCAATAATTTTTGTTTTTAATCTTTGCCCAAGGATATTTTTCCATTGATCTTTTTGAATGCATGGAAGAGAGAGGCAAAGACAGAGAAAAACATCCATGTGAGAGAAACACATCAATCGGTTGCCTCCTGCACGAGCCCTGACCAGGGCCCTGGTCCAGAGAGGAGCCTGCAACCCACGTCCTCAATAGAACCCAGGACCCTTTGGTGTGCAGGCCAACGCTCTACCCACTGAGATAAACTGGCTAGGCCATTCCCTCTCTCCATCCTCAGACTTGCATAGCACTAACATAGCCGAAGAAATTCCTATAAAACACCACCACCTCTAATTCTATTTCTTCTTCTTCTTCTTCTTCTTCTTCTTCTTCTTCTTCTTCTTCTTCTTCTTCTTCTTCTCTCTCTCTCTCTCTCTCTCTCTCTCTCTCTCTCTCCTCTCTCTCTCTCCTTTCTCACTACCTTTTTTCATGTAGGGGAAGCCCTTAAGAACCAAGCATTTTCCCAGCCAGTGTGGTTCAGTGGTTGAGCGTTGGCCTATGAACCAGGAGGCCATGACTCGATTCCTGATCTGGGCACATGGCCGGGTTGCAGGCTTGACCCCCAGTAGGGGGCGTGCAGGAGGCAGCTGATCCATGATTCTCTCTCATCATTGATGTTTCTATCTCTCTGTCCCTCTCCCTTCTTCTCTGAAATAAAAATATATATATATATTTAAAAGAACCAAGCATTTAGCATTTTGCGGAAGAAGCTGGAAGATGGGGTGGATGGTGGGAGCAGTGAGAGGTGTGGCTAAGTAGATCAGCAAGACCACGGGATGTTGTGAGAGGAAAGGAGGAGAGAAAGTTGGGTGGGGAAGGAAGGAAGGAAGGAAGGAAGGAAGGAAGGAAGGAAGGAAGGGAGGGAGGGAGGGAGGGAGGGAGGGAGGGAGGGAGGGAGGGAGGGAGGGAGGGAGGGAGGGAGGAAGGAGGAAGGAAGGAAGGAAGGAAGGAAGGAAGGAAGGAAGGAAGGAAGGAAGGAAGGAAGGGGGGGAGGGAAGGTGGCAAGGTGACTTGCCTCACCCTTACCGTTTCTTTCTCTGTTTCCGGTTCACCCCTTCGTCACCCTCCCAGTGCTACTGCCACTACTGCAGCACCGAGCTGGAGATCAGGTAGGTTACGGCAGGGAAGGGGGTTTGCCCACTCCTGGTGGGAGGGCTTGGTCCCAGCTGCCTAGTGTTTGAGTAGGGAACTCCAGGTGGGTTTGGGCACTCCAATCACAGAATCACAGAGCTGTATGCAAAGTTCCAAGTTCTCCAATGTTCATCTCAAGCTACTGCTTGACACGGCCCATGAAGAGCATCACAAGCGCTTGGGATTCGGAGAGCTGGAGGAATAAATTTATGAATTTTATATTGCTTATTTTTTCAGCTGTGGTAAAATACACAGGACATAAAGTTTACCATTCGTGATATTTCGTGCATTCATAATGTTGTGCAACCATCACCACTGTCTAGCTCTGGAAAATTTTTATCATCCCCAAGGGAACTCTGTCCCCACCAAGGGAACTCTGTCCCCATAAGCAGTCTCTCTACCCACTAACCTACTCTACACCTCTGAGCCAGTTACCACTAATCCCACCCCCCCCCTCTCTCTCTCTCTCTCTCTCTCTCTCTCACACACACACACACACACACACACACACACACACACACACACACACTATGTGGCCTTTTGTATCTCACTTAAGATACTGTCTTCAAGGTTCATCCAGGTTGTAGCATGTATCAGTACTCCATTCTTCTACATGGCTGAATAGTATTCCATTGAATGGATATACCACATTTTATTTATCCATTCATCAGTTGAAGGGCATTTGAGTTGTTTTCCACCTTTTGACTGTTGTGAATAGTGCTGCTGTGAGCATTTGTGTACGTGTTTTCATTTAAACACCTCTTTCCAATTCTTTTGGGTACATATGTAGGAGTGGAATTGCTGGGTTGTTTTATAATTCTATGTTTCAGTTATTGAGAAACTCACTCAATAAATTTTTATTGGGCAACTACTCTATGACAAATTCTGGGTTGGTTAAGATGATAAATTTTATGTTATGTGGATTTTACCACAATTTAAAAAAAAAAACTATAAAAGGGTGGGGGGGGGTGGAAGCTAGATTCACCCTTAAGCTTTTTTTGTTGTTGTTGTTAGTGGACCCCTGCACCATTCTGTGAGCCCCTCTGGGAGCAAGAGTCTACTTAATCTATCACTGAGACTCCAGTGCCCAGAGAAAACTTTATATATTCACTCCCAGCACCAACCATGTGTGCTCCGGTGTGCCATGTTGGGGGTACAGTGGGGCTGTAACAGAGGAGATCCTTGAGCTTATGAAGGTCTCCCTCTAGTGGGAGGGCAGGGGGCAAACTAAACCACATGAGTTTCCTTGGAAGGCCCGGCAGGGTGCTGTGACACAGAGGAACTGGAGAGGGCGCCTTCTTTCTACTGCTTGGTTAGAAGAACCCCTCTCTGAAGAGGAGATATTTGTACTGAGTAATGGGGAGGAGCCATCATTGACTGAGATCTATGGAAGTGTGTCTCTGGTGGTGGGAAACCCTGTAGGTTGGAGGGACAGAGTGAGTGAAGCCTAGTGAGTGAGGAGAGTGGTCTAATATGAAAATTGATGCACAAATACATTTCTTCTTTTTTTTTTTCTGCCTTTCTTTAGAAACGACCCCTGCTGTTCTTTCTAGCATCCCTGCTCCATCTCAGCTCAACCTTTAGAGGTTCTCCGTCTCCCAGGTAGTCTCATCTTCCAAGAAACCTCTCTGTGCCCTGGACTGCAAATGTGGAGGGTAACGAATTGGGTCCTTTGAGGAATAACACCTTCCTGCCCAGAGGCACGGTGGGAAGGCGTCTCTGAGGGCCACATGGAGACGGGCTGAGAGAGTCGCTGAGTGAGCACTGGCAGGGGTTTCCCCCATCAACCCTCCTTCCAGACCCTCTTCAACCCTTCCCCGCTGTTTCCCTAATAAAATGTCCACTTGTTGAAATGGCCAAACACTCGGTTATTCCATTTGCCCAACGTGGAGAATTAATAACGTGTAGGGTGGCAGGGGTGCCAGAAACCATGTCTATCACACAATTCTGGCAACAACCCGAGAAGGAGGCTCTGTGATGCCACCTGCTCCCCAGGTGGAGAAACTGGCTCAGAGGGTGTTGTGCAAAGTGCTGAGGTCCCAGAAAACCCGAGCGTGTTGCTCTTGGATTCCCAGAGGAATGACCCAGTGGACTGGCTGTGGAACCACGAAGTCCCATCCAGCCTGCAGAAGGGCCACCCCGGGGCAGCTGGCTGGGGCTACTCTTGTTTCCTCGTCCCGCTCCAGACTTCCCCAGCAGAAGGTTTTATAGAGTACGGAAGTCAGAGAAAAACAGAGCATACAGGGGGAAGGGGGTGTGTTTTCGTGCAAGCTGTGCAAGACCAAAACTGCTAGCTGTTTTCTTCACTCGGGAGCTGGCCGGGTTCCCAAGGTCTCACAGCCCAGAAACGGATGGCCTTCACCGTATTTCCCACGGGGGGGGGGGGGGGCAGATGGAGCATGTGGAAGGGGCCCATGTTCTCATTTACCATCCAGTAGGGATTGGTCATGTGTCCAAGGTCACATGAGTGACAGAGCTGATTTAAATATATATATATATATATATACACACACACAAAGACACACAACACACATACACACACACACACACATATTTTAAATATATTTTATTGATTTTTTACAGAGAGGAAGGGAGAGGGATAGAGAGTTAGAAACATCGGTGAGAGAGAAACATCGATCAGCCGCCTCCTGCACACCTCCTACTGGGGATGTGCCCACAACCAAGGTACATGCCCTTGACCGGAATCGAACCCGGGACCCTTCAGTCCATAAGCCGACGCTCTATCCACTGAGCCAAACCAGTTATATATATAACACCTTCCTGCCCAGAGGCACACTGGGAAGGCGTCTCTGAGGGCCACATGGAGATGGGCTGAAGTCAATATATATATTATTGATTTCAGAGAGGAAAGGAATGGGAGAGAGAGATAGAAACATCAATGATGAGAGAGAATCATGGATGCGCTGCCTCCTGCACGCCCCACACTGGGGATGGAGCCCACAACCCGGGCCTGTGCCCTTGACTGGGAATTGAACCATGACCTCCTGGGTCATAGGTCAACGCTCAACCACTGAGCCCACGCTGCCCGGGCCAGAGCTGATTTTTTATCCAGGTTTTACTCATTGCAAAGGCTGTGTGTGTGTGTGTGTATGTGTGTGTGAGTGTGTGTGTATGTGTGTGTGTATGTGTGTGTGTGTGTGTGTGTGTGTGTGTGTGTGTGTGTAGCTCAGGGACTGACTTTGCTCCCCTAGGGGACCCGTGTCAGAGTCTGGAGACATTCTTGGCTGTCACGACTTGTGGGCAGGGTGGGGTGTTGCTCCTGACATCCAGTGGGAGGGGGCAAGGGGTGCTGCTCAACACCCTCCAGGACCGGGGACCGCGCCCCAGAGCAGAGTGGTCAGATCCCAATGTCAACGACGCTGAGGATGAGACACAGGTGCCCTGCCTGCGTCTCCTTCGTCAACACGTAACGTCACTGGCCTCGGCCGGTGTGGCTCAGTGGATAGAGCGCTGGCCTGCAGATTGAATGTTCCGGGTTCGATTCTGGTCAAGGGCACAGGCCTGGGTCGGGGGCTCCATCCCCAGTAGGAGGCATGTAGCCCATCCACGATTCTCTCTCATCATTGATGTTTCTATCTCTCTCTCTCTCTCTCCCCCTTCCTCTCTGAAATCAATAAAAACAAAAGAAAACAAAAAACCATAATGCCCTAGGCCTGTTTGTCACCGCTGTCTCCTGGCAACGGGCACTTTGGGGGCATCTACACGAATAAAAAGAGAAAGATGCAAATTGACCATACCTTCCTGATGCCCATCAGCCAATCAGGAGTGGGTATGCAAATTAACCCAACAAAGCTGGCGGGTTACTTTGCATACGCAGGCACAGAGCATAGACTGAAGGCTCCACCCCAGCGAAGACTGAAGGCTCTGCTCGTGGCCGAAGCCAAGCCTGAAGGTTGCAGGCTTGGCTCCACTGTGGCCCGGGTCCCGGGTGCCGGAGGAAAACCGGTGTCGGCAGCCAGGGGGAGGAACGCCTATTGCACGGATCTTCGTGCAACGGGCCTCTAGTTTAATAATGACCTGTTGACTGAATGATTGCAGGAGCCTGGAGCAGGCAGGGGCGGCTGGGAGCTCCTGAACGCTCACCGTGACCTACTTTCCTGCAGACAAGTGTTAACCTGAAAACAAAGGCCTTCAAAGTGAGCGGCTGCACCGTAGGTTCGAGGTCCGATATTTGGGAAGCACGGAGTCAGGCAGAAGCTCAGGTAGCGCTCCGGTTAGGAGACAAAGGAAGAGGGTGTTTACGAGGAAGCGAGGGGGCAATTCACCCACAGAAGGAAGGCATCGCCATCGGGGCAGATAGCATAACACAGCGATGTTAATATTAATTAATATTCTTTTTAAAAAATATACATTTTTATCCATTTCACAGAGGAAGGGAAAGGGAGAAAGAGATGGAAACATCAATGATGAGGGAGAATCATTCATCAGCTGCCTCCTGCACGCCCCACACCGGGGATGGTGGAGTCTGCAACCTGGGCACGTGCCCTGACTGCGAGCCGTGACCTCCTGGTTCCATAGGTAGACACTCAACCATTGAGCCACATCGGCTGGGCCTAGGTAATATTCTTTTTTTAAAAAATTTTTGGCCCTGACTGGTTTGGCTCGGTGGATAGAGCGTCAGCCTGCGGACTGAAAGGTCCCAGGTTCGATTCCGGTCAAGGGCATGTACCTTGGTTGCGGGCACATCCCCAGTAGGGAGTGTGCAGGAGGCAGCTCATCTATGTTTCTCTCTCATCGATGTTTCTAACTCTCTATCCCTCTCCCTTCCTCTCTGTAAAAAATCAATACAAAATACTTTTTTCTTTTCTTCTTTTTTAACTATTTTTTAATCCTCCCCGAGGATATTTTTTCCATTGATTTTTAAAAATATATTTTATTGATTTTTACAGAGAGGAAGGGAGAGGGATAGAGAGTTAGAAACATCGATGAGAGAGAAACATCGATCAGCTGCCTCCTGCACACTCCCTACTGGGGATGTGCCCACAACCAAGGTACATGCCCTTGACTGGAATCGAACCTGGGACCCTTCAGTCTGCAGGCTGACGCTCTATCCACTGAGCCAAACTGGTCAGGGCAATATTCTTAATTTTCAGTCTAGTAGTCACCCATCCAGTAGTCATAATACCTGCTTTCTCATTATCTTTGCAGCTTTTTTAGGGTTTAATTTCCTTTAGGCCCAGTCCAGAGGTTTTGATGCCCTGTTTTAACATCCAAAGGTTTGAGGCATAAAGCGTGCAAGGCAGCTCTAGATCCATTTTCATGTCATTCCATTTGTTATTGTGATTAATGACAGGCATGAAACCGTATGGTCCAGGTTTGCAACCCGATTAGGGGCAAAACTAATAATGATCAACAGAAACGAGCGAATGAATTCCAGGGAAGTCTCTGAGCAGATAAAGAAAGCAGCCACCCAGGCATAATGCTAGGAGCGCCTATGTATACTATTTATTATTGTTATTATTATTTTCCTATCTTTCAATTAAAGTTGACATGCAATATTGTTTTATACTAGAGGCCCGGTGCACAAATTCGTGCATGGATGGGGTCCCTCTGGGTGGCCTGCAGGGATTGAGCCAAAACCCACAGTCCACCACCTCCTGCAGCTCCTACCTGCTGCTCCTGCTAATCCCAGCCCCACTGTGCCTGCTGTGGGCTCACGCCCCATCAGTCCCAACTGGGAGAGGCTCACAGCAGTGCTCGCCAGCCATGAGCCCTGCGTCTGGCACCCTCCCAAGGGGAGTGGCCTGTGGGATTGGGCTACTGGCTCTCCGACATCCCCTGAGGGGTCCCGATTGCAAGAGGGCCCAGGACAGGCTGAGGGACCCCACTGGTGCGCGATCAGGCCAGGGATGGACTGCGGGAGGGCTCCAGGTTGTGTCTGGCCCATCTCGCTCAGTCCAGATCGGCCAGACCCCAGCAGCGAGCTAATGTACAGGTCGGAGCATCTGCCCCCTGGTGGTCAGTGCACATCATAGCGACTGGTCGACCAGTTGGCTGTCTGCCCCCTGGTGGTCAGTGCACATCATAGCAAGCAGTTGAGCAGCCTTAGCATATCATTAGCATATGACGCTTTGGTTGGTTGGTCAGTTGTTCTGCCGTTTGGTCTATTTGCATATTCCCCTTTTATTATATAGGATTTATAATACTTTTAGGTGTACAACATAGGGGTTAGACATATATATATTCTCTTATTTTTTTAAATCGTTACTGTTGAAAGTATTACATAGGTCCATTTATATAATTTATGAAGTGACCCAACCCGCTCTACAACTCTATCCCCAACAAGGACAGCTCACAGGAGCCGCTCTGGCCCCACCACTGGCTCCGCCCACACCTGGCCCCGCCTCCTCACAGGGCTATTGTGACGTCACTACGCAAGGGGCGGAGAGCAAGCGAAAGGTGTTACCATAGTGACCGTTCACGCTCAGAAACTTCGACCTTGAGGGCTCCCTCCCGCTCCCCAACCGACCGCAAGGCCCGCAAAGGATTCCACCGCCGCAGCAGGACATGGAAAATATAAATAAAGCGCGGACGTCAGGATCGGGGACGTTTCTCCCTCCCAGCAGCAGCCCCGTCGCTCGGTGGCCACTTCTGGATCTGGGGTGGGGTCTCCAGCTCCCAGCCCGTCCTCAGCGCGCTGAACTACAATTCCCAGAAACCTCGGTGGCAACCTCCCTCCTCCTTCTTTTCGGCTTCCCCAGCAAATAACAGATGGCGACACCATTTACAAGCGCTTCCTATGCACGGAGTCAGCACTGGATGTAGGCCTTTTGGTCACAATCTCTTTTTTTTTTATAAACAAGTGCGTCTCCCGATTCTCTGCCCCTTGGAGACTACAACACCCAGAAGGCTTTGGGCCACTCTCGCGCGGGCCCTCAGTGTGAGGGTTGCCTTGGAGACAGAGAGACGCCGGAAGCCTGAGGAATGAGGCGGGGCCAGGCTGGAAGAAGGATTCCGATTGGCGGAGAGGCCACTCCGTCTGCTTTAAAGAACGGGTCAGGGGCACTAGTGCGCCTGGCGTCTGGGTCAGCGGAGTCCGGGGATCCCGGGCAGTTTTCGCAGGTCGCGCAGCGGGGAGGCCGGGTCTGCGCCTGGAGGCGCTCGGGGCCTGGTTCCCGAGGCCGGAAGTATGGACTCCGAAGTGCCCCGGAGGTGAGTGCGACCCCCCCAGTTCCCCCGCCCCGGTTTCCAAATGGACCCCCAGTCTCCGTGGTAACAGGCCCTCTGGTTTGCTTGTGACGTCACAGCCCCCCCCCCCGGCGGCGTGGGGATTGCCCCGGGGTAGGGCTTGTTCCTTCTTGGCCGCGCCCCCTCCTCCAGGCCTCCGGGGAAGCGTGAACCGGTAGGTACCCTTCCCCCCTCTCCGGGGCTGCGCTTCCCCTCTGGTGAAATGATCTTTGGGGCTCCTCCTGGGCTAGTTCTGGGGCCCCGGGCCAGGGACGCAGGCGCCGTGCCTCAGTTTCCCCATCTGGAATGAGGATGTGATAGACCCTGACGCGGACCGCCGTTAGGAGGTTTAAGGAGCATTAGGACAGGCAGGGCCCGTGCCCAGCGGCCGCTCCGATGTATTTATGTTTGGGGGTGTGGATAAGAACGCCCCCCCCTCCCCCCCTCCCGGTCCCGGGTTCGGTGAGTGGATCTGCCTGATCTGGCGGGAAGTGGTGATGGGTTTGTGGGTGTTTTCAGTTCTCTTTCCGGGTTCTCCACGGGGAGGGAGTAGGTGCATGGGGAACAGCTCACGTTTTTCAGCCTCTTCAAGCGTCTTGGGCTGATCCGTGAGGCTGTAGCGTTGGTTAACGTCTTTCAGTCCTAGATCCTAAAGAGGGGTCTTTGTCCCCTTCCTAGGTTTCATTCAGTCACTCACCCCGCCCCCCAAACTAACCGTGGGGTCACCCCTTCCGGGAAGCGAACAGCTGGGGGACACTCCACCGTCTTGCCTCTGTCCTGCTGCCGGGAGCTGCTGGCTTTGGGTTCTATGAAGGTTTGTGTCCCCCCAAGTTCATTTGCCGAAGCCCCAATCCCCAATGTGATGGCATTTGGAAGTGGGGTCTTTAGGAGGTGATTGGGTTTGAATGAGGTCATGGGGGGAGCCCCACCCCCACCATGATGGGATTGGTGCCCTTATACCAGTGATGGGCAACCTTTTGAGCTTGGTGTGTCAAACTTCGCCAAAATACTGAGCATAACTCGGGTAGTGTGTCACTTTGAGGAAAAAACATTATTTCGCAAATGTTTCATCCTCAAGAGCAGCAAATGTTTCATCCTCGGCATGCGGCCACCTCAGCGGCCGCGTGTCATCAGAAATGGCTACGCGTGTCAATGCTGACACACGTGTCATAGGTTCGCCATCACTGCCTTATAACTAAAGGGATGAGCCCTAACCGGTTTGGCTCAGTGGACAGAGCGTCGCCTGCGGACTGAAGGGTCCCAGGTTCGATTCCGGTCAAGGGCATGTACCTTGGTTGCAGGTACATCGCCAGTGGGGGGTGTGCAGGAGGCAGCTGATCGATGTTTCTCTCTCATCAATGTTTCTGACTCTCTATCCTTCTCCCTTCCTCTCTCAAATCAATAAAATAAAATCTACACTAATAAAAAGAGAAAGATGCAAATTGACCGTCCTGTCGAGACACCCACCAGCCAATCAGGAGATGATGGGTTAACAAAGATGGTGGGTTAATTTGCATACACAGGCACGGAGCGGCTGGGAGCACGCCCTCTAGTGGTCGAACAGCACAAGTTTGGTGCCAACCTCCTGCAATGGCTCCTCCAAGCACTGAAGTTGTGTTGTTACTAGGCGGGTGGTTCTCAGACTCGGCTCAGGTGCAGGCGGGACAGGTGCCAGGGAGGGAGGCCGGGGTGTGAGCCCCAGAGAGTGATGGGGTTGTGACAGACGGAGACAGAGAGAGAAACATCAGTGTGAGAGAGAAACATTGATCGACTGCCTCCCGTACACGCCCCGACCAGGTTTGCGCCCTGACCGGGAACGGAGCCCTCGACCCTGTGGTGCACCGGACGATGCCCCCGCCCGCCGAGCCACACCGGCCAGGGATGTCCCATTTTAGTGTTTACTACCAGCCATGCTCCCGAGGTTACTGGCTTGTCCGTGCCGGGTGTGCGTGGAGGAAACGCTGCGGGTCATAATGCTGTGATGGCATGCACACACACACACCTCTTCCAAAGTCCACACTCTCCGTGTGCTTGGTAGACCGGCCTCCTTCACGGTGGGAGTGTCTACCCCGTGGGTGTTGGGCAAGCGCCATCGGCCAGGGCTTCCCTCCCCTCCCAGCCTCACGTTACACATTTACCAGCACAGCCCCGGGCACGGGCACACAGCACAGCTGGAAAGACGCCATGTGCTGGGACAGTGATTCACACAGACGCGGGTGCCAGGATGCCAGGGCTGGGCACACACTGGGCTTAGCCCCCCGTCCCAGACCCTCTCTGGGCTGGGACGTTGTTTCTCTCATTCTCTTTGTTTTGTTTTGTTTTAACCCTTTGCACTCGCTTGCTTTTTTCTCGATTCCTTTATTCTAATGCTAACCGTGTGGAGTCACACTCGACATCCAAGTGCAAAAGGTTAATATATTTTTACTAGAGGCCCGGTGCACAAAATTCATGCATGGGGGGGATGTCCCTCAGCCCAGCCTGCACCCTTTCCAATCTGGGACCCCTCTCACAATCCAGGACTGCTTGCTCCCAACTGCTCACCTGCCTTCCTTCCTGATTGCCCCTAACCGCTTCTGCCTGCCAGCCTGATCACCCCCTAACCACTCCCCTGCCAGCCTGATTGATGTCTAATTGCAGCCTGTTTGCTACTAACTGCCCTTCCCTGCAGGCCTGGTCTCTCCCAACTGCCCTCCCCTGCTGGCCATCTTGTTGTGGCCATCTTGTGTCCACATGGGGGCAGGGTCTTTGACCACATGGGGGCGGCCATCTTGTGTGTTGGAGTGATGGTCAATCTGCACATTACTCTTTTATTAGATAGGATTCATTTCAGAGAGGAAGGGAAAGGGAGCGAGAAATAGAAACATCAGTGATGCGAGAGAGTCATGGATTGGCTGCCTCACACACGCTACACACTGGGGATCGAGCCCACAACCCGGGCATGTGCCCTTGACTGGAATCGAACCCAAGACCTTTCAGTCCACAGGCCGACGCTCGATCCTCTGAGCTAACCGGCTAGGGCCATGGTCGGCAAACTCATTAGTCAACAGAGCCAAATTTTTTAAACTTAAACTTCTTCTAACGCCACTTCTTCAAAATAGACTCGCCCAGGCCGTGGTATTTTGTGGAAGAGCCACACTCCAGGGGCCAAAGAGCCGCCTGTGGCTCGCGAGCCGCGGTTTGCCGACCACGGGGCTAGGGCGTTTCTCTCATTCTTTACGGGGCTGAGGACACGGAGGGGTGGAGGCGGGTTAGAGGCGTCCCATGAGCCTTTGCTTCCAGAAGCAGCACTCCCCACCGCCCCATTTATCTATTTAATTTTTTTCTTAATTTTCACCTGAGAATGTTTTATTGACTTTTACATTTTTTAATGATTTCAAAGAGGAAGCGAGAGGGAGAGAGAGATAGAAGCATCAGTGATGAGAGAGAGAATCATGGATTGGCTGCCCCCCCTGCACGTCCCCTACTGGGGATCGAACCCGCAACCCGGGGCATGCGCCCTGATCGGGAATGGAACCGTGACCACCTGGCTCACAGGTCGACGCTCAACCACTGAGCCACACTGTCCGGGAGAGAATATTTTTCCATTGATTTTTCTCCCCCCCCCCCCCTCCAAGTTTCAAATCTTTATTGATCAGTGTAAACCCCAACACAATACACCAACACGCTTTCCTGCATGTGGAGGGACCTGTTTATTCCCCGGGTAGGTGGGAAACGGTGCGGATGGCTCCCGGAAGGCCTTCCTGTTCACAGTGAGACATTGCCTCGAGACAGCTGCGCCTCCTTTCTTCCGTTGGCGTTCATCGGCGGTCCCCGAGCAGAACTTGTATTGCTCACTGGGACCCAGTGTTTGCTCCTGGGTTCTGGGTTATTCGTTTGGTCCCAGCAGACGCCTGGATTGAACAGTGGCAGGCGGGTGGCCTACGGCGCTGCCCCAGTACGGCCAGCCGGAGAGCGGAAGGGAGGGCGAGAGACAGAGGGAAACACTGATGTGAGAGAGGCACGTGCACTGGTTGTCCGGGGGTTAAGCCTGCAGCCGAGGTCCGTGCCCCTGACCGGAATCGAACCCGGACTCTTCAGTCCGCAGGCCGACGCTTGATCCACCGAGCCAGACCGGCCAGGGCTGATTGTGTAACTTCTTGAAGCTGACACGGCTTAAGGTTAGTACGGGAAGGGGTTGGTGTTCGTTAAGTGTGTGATGGATTCTATGAGCAGGTCGGCTCACAAGACCCTCAGGAAATTCAGCCTGTGCACCCGATGCAGACGCGTGAGGCCGTTACTCCCACGGGAAGAGGCCTGGGGGGAGCCCGGCCATCTTCTCTTGGTAAACTTTATCGAAGGCTTCGCTCTGGGCCACCGTGAGCTGATTTTTCCAGTCCCCAGCGATTCCTGTCAAACACAAAACATGAGTCCGGATCGGATTTACAAATAAAGTCTCTCCTGCATGCCCCCTCCCTCCCCACCCCCTGGAGATCGAGCCCACTACCTGGGCATGTGCCCTGACCGGGAATCGAACCGTGACCTCCTGGTTCCTAGGTCGACGCTCCACCACTGAGCCATGCCGGCCCGGCTGGTGTTCTTGCTGTAGATTGTGACTCCTGAATCGGTCCTCTTTCCTCTAACGCTCCGCCTGTGCCTGGCACGGTGTATACCCCCATTGTCCATATATGTGAGGAGATTGTCACGCTACATGTGTAGGGATCATGCTAGCACTGAGTGGAAACTCTTTGTAGAAAACTAGAGGCCCGGTGCACAGATTCGTGCACCGGTAGGGTCCCGCGGCCTGGCCTGCGGGGATCGGGCCGAAACCGGCTCTCCGATATCCCCGAGGGGTCCCGGAGGGCGAGAGGGGGGTTCTCGGGGTGATGCACCCCGGAATCGGGCTCCCTCCTCTCTGGTTCCAGGTGCGTCACCCGAGAACCACAGCTGCCAAGTCACCGCAGCTCGGCAGCTCCTGTGTTGAGCGTCTGCCCCCTGGTGGTCAGTGCGCGTCACAGCTACTGGTCAGAGCACCTGCCCCCTGGTGGTCAGTGCACATCATAGCTACCGGTCGGATGGCTGAACAGTCGGATGGTCACTTAGGCTTTTATATGTGTAGATAGGAGTGTCATCTACATGATGAGGAAATGGGCAGGACCAGATAATACACAAGAAATGTGCGGCTCGTCAGCAAGCCTTCTTGTTGCTGAGTTACATTGAAATATTTTCCTCATCCCATGTCTTAGGCCAGTGGTCGGCAAACTCATTAGTCAACAGAGCCAAATATCAACAGGACAACGATTGAAATTTCTTTTGAGAGCCAAATTTTTTAAACTTAAAACTTCTAACGCCACTTCTTCAAAAATAGACTTGCCCAGGCCGTGGTATTTTGTGGAAGAGCCACACTCAAGGGGCCAAAGAGCCGCATGTGGCTCGTGAGCCGCAGTTTGCCGACCACTGTCTTAGGGCATCAGCAGAAGCTGGGAAGCGTTCACTGTCTGTTTCATTCATGTCTTAAAGTTAGAGACTCCCTCTTACCTTTTCTCATAAAACAGGCTTTGCTGTGATCTATATGGATATCGGGGACTAGAGAGAAATTGCTCATGTCATTGTCTTTCATGGCCTGGAAGGTCACGTTCTTGAGGACGGAGTCCAGTTGTTCTGGGCTTAGCTTGGTGCCCAAGAACTGGCTGACCTTCTCTACGCTGGCTCGTATGTCCTAGAACGAGAACCGCAACAGAGAAAACGTGAAACTACAGTACAACAGGGAGAGAGTGAAGGCGAGAGAAAACGCAGAAAATCAGGAGGAGCGTGAGCTCCTCGAGTTCATCTAGGAAGTGAGAGTGAGTGAGTGAGTGAGTGAGTGAGTAAGCAGACTAGTAGCCCTGCACACGAATCCGTGGGCCAGTAGCTCTCTGTGGGGCCTGGCCGCTCAATGCCCGCGGCCCAGAGGCTCTCCGCGGCCCAGAGGCTCTCCGCGGCCCAGAGGCCCATCTGCGGCCGGGCGCGGAACGCTTGCCTCGTCGCCACAGCAATGAAGCAAGCATTCTGCCAGGCTGCTCAAGCTGCCCCCTCTCAGTGACCGCCCCCCCGGGGACTGGGGGACTCCGGCGGGGCTGAGAGGCCTGGGCACCACCATCTTGTGGCTATGTGCGCTGCCATCTTTGTGACAGAGTGACCTTTAATTTGCACATTACCCTTTTATTAGATAGGATGCTCCTTAGAGAGAAATACAGCGTGAAACCCCGGTGAGCCCCTTGCTTCTCATACAGACCAACACTTCCGATGAATATTGATGTCATGAATTTGTACAGGAATCCCTTCCTGTCAGTCGATCTGGGAACATGTAACTACTTCCTGCAACCGTTGTGACCCAATCAAGCCTCACCTGACACTTTATCCTCAACTACATTGCCCCTTGGTTCCCAGATTTAAATATATTTAAATATATATATATATATATATATATATATATATATATATATATATATATTATTGACTTCAGAGCGGAAGGCAAAGGGATAGAGAGAAACATCAATGATGAGAGAGAATCATTGATCGGCTGCCTCCTGCACGATCCCACAACCCCAGGCATGTGCCCCAACCTGGAATTGAACCATGACCTCCTGGTTCATAGGTCGATGCTCAACCACTGAGCCACAGCAGCCGGCGGTTCCCAGGTTTTTGCCGTAGAATCGTTGACGACCCCCTGTACAGTGTAGATGTTGTTAAGCACGCCCTCAGTGCATGCATTAAATGTTGTAAAAATACATAAATTAGAAAACCAGAGAAAGAACACGTGCCAACTGGAGGTTAATAAAAAAAAAAAAAAAAAAAAAAAGGCAGTGACCCTCGTTGGTCACATTTCTGGGATCAGCTCTGATCGAAAGTGTCGAATGGAAACACTGAAGAATGGAGGGAAGGCAGACAGCTATGAATGGAGTTGGGGAGAGTGAATTTTGGGGGACAAGAGTTACCTGATGCAGCTCCTCGTATGATATAAAAAGGAAATTCTCTTTTCCTCTCATCTGAAGCCAGCCACCAACGTGGTCAAACCATGAGCCGAATGGCACTGCGAGAGAAGCGAGGAGGGAAGGTGACTCCTTGATGATTCTGTGTTTCATTTCCTGGGCGGTTCTGCTCCTGTTACCCACCCCTTAGGAATTTTCTTTTTCTCTACCCTATTTTTATTGACCAACGTTGCCCTTCAGCGTTTCTTTGCTTTCCCTTTTTACTCTTTTTTTAAAAAATATATTTTATTGATGTTTTCACAGAGAGGAAGAGAGAGGGACAGAGAGCTAGAAACATCGACCAGCTGCCTCCTGCACACCCACTACTGGGGATGTGCCTGCAACCAAGGTACATGCCCTTGACCGGAATCGAACCTGGGACCTTTCAGTCCACAGACCGATGCTCTATCCACTGAGCCAAACCGGTTTCGGCTTACTCTTATTTTTTTTTACTAGAGGCCCAGTGCATGAAATTCGTGCATGGGGGGGCGCTCCCTCAGCCCGGCCTGCACCCTCTAGCAATCAGGGGACCCTCAGGGGATGTCTGACTGCCGGTTTAGGACATCCCTCTCGCAATCTGGGACTGCTGGCTCCTAACAACTCGCCTGCCTGCCCGCCTGCCTGATCACCCCTAACCACTCTGACTGCCTGCCTCATTGCCCCTAACTGCCCTACCCTGCCGGTCTGATCGCCCCCTAACTGCCCTCCCCTGCCGGCAGGGTATGAATGGACTAATGCCCCAATTCTCCCCGAATGTGTTCTCTCCTTTGGGAAGGGACTTGGAGGGTGTGTGTGGTTAGGATCCTCAGGTGGAGAGATTGTGTTGGATGATCCAGGTGGGAACCATGTCATCACAAGGGTCCTTACAGGAGAGAGGCAGGAGCGTGAGCATCAGAGAGCAGATGTGACGGCAGCCGGGTTGGAAGACGTGGCCCTGCACCAAGGACCGTGGGCACCTCCAGGGGCTGAAGAGGCAGGAAGCGAATTCTCCGCCAGATTCTCAAGGATGGAATGGAGTCCTGGCCGGTGTGGCTCCATGGAGCGAGCCTCGGCCTGAGGACCAAAGGGTCCTGGGTTCGATTCCGGTCAAGGGCAGGTATCTAGGTTGCAGGCTCCTCCCCGGCCCGGGCTCTGGTCGGGGCCCCTGCAGTAGACAGCCAGTCCGTGTGTCTCTCTCACATCGGTATCTCTCTGTCTCTCCCTCTCTCCTCCGCGCTCTGAAAACCAGTGAAACAAACATCCTCCGATGAGGATGAAAAACAAAAGAAAGAATGGGATGGAGCCAGGCCCTCACCTCCACTCTAGTTTCTAAAACATAATTTGGATTTCTGAACTCCAGAGCAAAGACGACTTTTGGTGGTTGTTGAATTTGTGATCAGTGGTGATAGAAAAAGATCACGCTTCCCCAGTGATAGGTGAGAAGTGGAATCTCAATGCAGTTTTGAATTCACACGTTTTCTACTTCATATGAGGTGCGTTACCTTTTTTGTTTCATTTTTCTTGATTTTGTTGATCCTTACCCGGCCATATTTTTCCATTGAGTTTTAGAGAGAGTGGAAGGGAGGGATAGAGACACACAGAGAGAGAAGCTTCGATGTGTGAGACACATCGATTGGTTGCCTTCCCCAGGTGCCCTCACCAGGGCCAGGGATTGAGCCTGCAACCGCGGTAGGTGCCCTTGATGGGAATCGAACCTGGGACCCTTCAGCCCACCGGCCGACGCTCTATTCACTGAGCCACACCGGCCAGGGCTGAATTACCTTTCTAAGTGTGGATGGCACCTAGGAAAACGTCGTGGGAGCAAAGCATGTTGACGGGGAGCCCGGGGCATAGGTTTCATGACACGGATGTCGTGCTGCCAGGTGGTTGGATAAACCGTGAGGCAGTGAGACCTGAGGGCGAAGGGCAGGAACCCACCTCGTTTTGAGCTCGACTCACCATTTCCTCGAAGGAACCACTCAAAGTATTCTTCCAATGAGTTTGGGTTTCTGGTGATTTTCAGTGTCTTGTGGAAGTGATAACCGGAAATGATCACATCTCTGGGATTTCTCATGATGTAAATAACCTTAAATGGAAAAAACAAACAAAAACAAGAATAAGGGTCCCCATCTCCCTGCTCAGGATGGGGCCCATGGAGGAACCCCACTCCCGTTGACGTGGGTGGCTCTCAGTTCACCTTCCCCACTTCACTGATGGAACAGGACCCATGGCGGAAACACGGACAATCAGAGGTGTGGCTCAGTGGCTGAACATCAACCTATGAACCAGGAGGTCACCGTTCGGTTCCGGTCAGGGCACCCCCTCCTTTCCTCTCTGAAATTAATATCCTTCCTATATAACAAAAGCCTAATATGCTAAGTGTCCGACGAGTCGCTATGACATGCACTGACCACCAGGGGGCAGATGCTCCAACCGGTAGGTTAGCTAGCTTGCTGCTGAGGTCCAGCCCATTGGGACTGGGCGAGACGGGCCAGACATGCCCTGGAGCCCTCCTGTGGCCCCTTCCTGGCCCCGATGGTGCATTGGTGGGGTCCCTCGGCCTGGCTTGCGCCCTCTCACAATCCGGGACCCATCGGCGGATGTTGGAGAGCCGGTTTCGGCTTGATCCCTGCAGGCCAGGCTGAGGGGCCCCACCAGTGCATGAATTTGTGCACCGGGCCTTAGTATGAAAATGACATTACATTAGGGGCTCACCTTGGCCTTGGACGTGAAGAGTGACTTGGGGAAGAGTTGCACGGGCAGGTGGGAGGTGTAGAAGCGCGGGTCTTTCTGCTTCTCTATAAGTTCAAGCCCTTCAGGGGTCTCTATCCACGGTGAACGCTCCCAGCTGACCACAGACTGCACCCAGCTGGGATCTCCCCTGGTGTGGATCAGATTGATGATCTCCTTTATCCAGTTGGTTCCTGGATGAGGAAGAACAGAGTGTTACCTCCTTCAAAGGACTTTTGACTCCACTGTGCTGTCTGAAAGACAGTGTTATTTGAGCTCCTGCAATTATGCACCAGAGGTCTGGGCATCTATTGAATGTTAAGGACCTACCCATCCTATATAATAAAAACCTAATATGCTAAGTGTCCGATCGGCCGTTCAACCAATCAGAGTGTAATACGCTAAGGCCGCTCAACTGCTCGTATGACATGCACTGACCACCAGGGGGCAGATGCTGCGACCAGTGGGTTAGCTTGCTGCTGGGGTCCGGCCGATCGGGACTGAGCGAGACGGCCCTGCCACGCCCTGGAGCCCTCCCGTGGTCTCTCCCTGGCTGGCCAACCTCCCACATCCTTCCCTGGCCCTGATCGTGCACCAGTGCCCATGTCCATACATTCAACTGATTGTTTATTTCTCATCTTATTTTCCTTTTAGTCACATTCCATTGATCCTTCATTCTTTTTGTTTTAAATATGTTTTTATTGATTTCAGAGAGGAAGGGAGAGGGAGAGAGAGAAACATCAATGATGAGAGAGAGTTATTGATCGGCTGCCTCTTGCACGCTCCCTACTGGGGATCAAGCCGACAACCTGGGCCTGTGCTCTGACAGAGAATCGAACTGGGACCTCCTGGTTCATATAGGTTGATGCTCAACCACTGAGCCACACTGGCCGGGCTACATCTGCACTCTTATACTTGCTTTATACATATGGGTCCTGACCAGGTCAGCAGGAGAAAGCATTGTCTTGCCCAAATATCTCTGAAGCTCACACACTAAATATACTGTCGAACCACTGCACAAATGCCCTTCTGTAACAGTGGGGAATTGTGACCCACCCCACCATTCTTTTGAATTGTTTCTGTACTCGGACTAATACGTAGTTTGTACATAAACAGCATCCTATATAATAAAAGAGTAATATGCAGATCAACCAAACAGCAGAACTAGTGGTCGCCATGATGTGTACTGACCCACCAGGGGGCAGACGCTCAATGCAGGAGCCGCCCCCTGGTGGTCAGTGCGCTTCCACAGTGGGAAGCGCCACTCAGCCAGAAGCCGGGCTCACTGCTGGTGAGCGCAGTGGCGGTGGCGGGAGCCTCTCCCGCCTCCGTGGCAGTGCTCCAACAGTCGGACATCCTCCGAGGGCTCCCAGACTGCGAGAGGGCGCAGGCCAGGCTGAGGGACCCACCCCTGGTCCCCGCCCCGGAGTGCACGGATTTCGTGCACTGGGCCTCTAGTGTTTATATAAGAATCCTAGGCCCTGGCTGGTTTGGCTCAATGGATATGGCATCGGTCTGCGGACTGAAGGGTCCCAGGATCGATTCCGGCCAAGGGCACATGCCTGGGTTGTGGGCTTGGTCCTCAGTGGGGGGGCATGCAGGAGGCAGCCAATCAATGATTCTCTCTCATCATTGATGTTTCTGTCCATCTCGCCCTCTTCCTTCCTCTCTAAAATCAATAAAAATATATTTAAAAAAAAAAGAAGAACATAAGAATCCTAGGAACTAACTTCAGAAGATACAGATGCCAACTTTCACTCACCCCAGATCCGGGAGGTTTGCTGACCTGTAACCGTATATAACAGGATGATGAAGAGCAGGACGGTGCATACCAGACCATCACTTGACCAAGGTCAAGGTCCTTATAGGAATGGACTGTGCTGGCCTGCGTGGAGAGAACTTTCCAACCTCCTCCTCCTGGTTTCTTTGCTTTGCTTTCCCTCTCCCTCCTTATGAAAACCTCTCTGCCTGAACTGAGGTGGGGAGATGGGCTTTGGACGAGAGTCCCCCATCTTCTTGAGGTGCTGGCACTCGAATAAACCCCTTTCCTTGTTCACCAGCACCTGTCTCAGGAGTCTGGCTTTTGCGGCGCCAGGCAGCTGAACCCGGGTTTTGGTTACACTTTCTTAGTAGTTACGTTATTTATACTTACATTCCTTAGTCAAAACTTCATACCCCCAGAATATATAGTACCCCCGGCCAAAGTATCTATGGTGCCACGGTTCAGAAATGCTGCCCAATTCTAACAATGAATACATCCCTTTGAAGCCACTGCTTAAATATTGCTTGGCTCTCATTTCTCTTGTCACTATCCTAGTCCTCAATATAGTCTTCCATTGAGCCACCTGCTAACATACTCTTGTCAAATGTAATCTGACCTACTGGCCCCTCCCTACTTACCCTTTGCTCTTAACATTTCATCATCGGGAACACCTCGTGATCTTTGCTCGTGTGCTCTCGTCTCTCTGCTGCTTAAATGCTTTTCCTAGAATTCCATTACCTTTGGGCAATTTCCTAATTCCTTAGTATGAATTTCAGGTTCCATGTTCATTTTCCATTTAGACCTGTTCATTCTCACCTCCCGCGACTCCCAAGTCCTTGCTCTCCATGATGTTTCATTAGGTTCCTGACCAGCCCCGAGTTGTCTCTCAAATCTGCTCCATTTCGCATGTCACCCACCCGCTCTGTTCTCTCCTACACGCTGACCAGGCCTCTCCGTGTGGCCAGATTTTGGTCCGACTCCTCCGAGCCGTTTTCTCGACCAGACGTAGACGCTGGCTTCCTGTGCCCATTGTTCCTCAGCCACGTGTGCAGCAAGACTCCTGCTGAGTCCGTCACGAGCACCCTCCCACCCCGGAGAGCCAATGAGGGTCCTTAACTGGCAACCCAGCTCCCCACCTCCTCAGTTTCTTTTTTTAAAAAAATATATGTTATTGATTTTTTTGTTTTAAATATATTTTATTGATTTTTTTACAGAGAGGAAGAGAGAGGGATAGAGAGTTAGAAACATCGACGAGAAACATCGATCAGCTGCCTCTTGAACACCCCCTACTGGGGATGTGCCTGCAACCAAGGCACATGCCCATTATTGATTTTTTTTACAGAGAGGAATAGAGAGTTAGAAACATCGATGAGTGCGAAACATCGACCAGCTGCCTCCTGCACACCCCCTACCAGCGATGTGCCCGCAGCCAAGGTACATGCCCTTTCCCGGGATCGAACCCGGGACCCTTCAGTCCTCAGGCCGACGCGCTATCCCCTCAGCCAAACCGGCCAGGGCCCCGTTTCCTCCGTGTCCGACCCCGCTTCCTTACCTGACTTTGGGTAGGACAGCGTGATGACATCCTCATCCCTCACCACGAATCCGTCTCGCAGAGACCTCAGGTCTCTGATGGTCGTTGTGTGGAAAGGGATTCCTTCAATCCACAAGTAATCCGTAGCCATTCCACACCACAGCCTTCCGGGCTTGGGCTGCGTGTTCTGACTTATTTCAGCAATAGAGACAGCCACCTTGCTTTCTTGTTCGGAGCCAGGTCGTCTTATCAAGGGAACACCTCTTGGATAACAGCTATATGACACCAAAGGTCATGTCCACTTGAATAATCATTAACTCATAATACGTTCTGAGAGTTCAGTGATGAATTCCATGAGAGCAGAACCCAGACGGTTTTAAAAACAAACAGAGCCCTAGCCGGTGTGGCTCAGTGGATACAGCGTCGGCCTGCAGACCGAAGGGTCCCTGGTTCGGTTCCGGTCAAGGTCACGTACCTCGGTCGCAGGCTCCTCCTCAGCCAGGGCCCTGGTCAGCGCTCATGCAGGAGGGAGCTTTGGATGTGTTTCTCTCACATCGGCATCTCTCTCTGTCTTTCCCTCTCTCTTCCACTCTCTCTAAAAAATCAATGAAAAAAATATCCTCCGGTGAGGATTAAAACAAAAATCACACACAAATAGAGAACAAAGAAGTGGGGTGATTTTTTTTTTTTCACTTGAAAACAATTTCCGGGAACATAAACTTGATGCTTTTCCCCTGCCACATAATTATCTTCTTTCTCTGGGTTTTTTTAATCCCCGGTCCCACAGCTAATTTTCGACTCGGTTGAGAACACATCCAATTGAAGAGTATGTTGAGAGCCCATGAAAATGGTGATTTTATTGATAGAAATAGGTTAAATTTGTGTTCTCTTTGGCCTGTTTTAAAAACATGTAAGCCATGCTCACACTTGGCTAATGTTCATGAATGATAAAAGTGGCAGAATATGCCCTAACCGGTTTGGCTCAGTGGATAGAGCGTCGGCCTGCAGACTGAAAGGTCCCAGGTTCGATTCTGGCCAAGGGCATGTACCTTGGTTGTGGGCACATCCCCAGTAGGAGGTGTGCAGGAGGCAGCTGATGGATGTTTCTCTCTCATCGATGTTTCTGACTCTCTATCCCTCTCCCTTCCTCTCTGTAAAAAATCAATAAAATATTTTTTAAAGTGGCAGAATATTTAAACA
The DNA here is from genome assembly GCF_951640355.1 of Cnephaeus nilssonii. Lineage (NCBI taxonomy): Eukaryota > Metazoa > Chordata > Mammalia > Chiroptera > Vespertilionidae > Cnephaeus > Cnephaeus nilssonii. The sequence goes on from NC_137091.1 coordinate 50,344,949, forward strand.
TTTTTCTAACATGAAATGAGCTGATAACTTACTTCCTTACCCAATTTTTCTACCTTTTAAGAGTTATACATTCTTGGCAGCTGAGACTCAGGTGGGTCGGCCAAGACTGCCTGAGCCCAAAAGAATGTCAGCTGGGAACCCAATAGCTTTAATCTTCTGTATATCAGAAGGGCTATATAATTTATTCAGCCTAATAGATTAAGCCAAAAAATGAATTTAAAAATTTTACCATAATTTCTCTAAGATTAGAATAAAAATTATCCTGGTTTTTTTTTTCTTAAATAAAATGTTCCTTTTGGAGTAATTAGTAAGTCCATTTCATATAAAATAATCTCCTTCCCCTCTTTTTTTTTTTCCTTAAGTGGTTTTTATTACACTCAGGTACTAAGTACAAAATAACCTTGTAATTAAGATACTGATCTCCCTCCCCTCTTACAGTACATACATAAATCCTCCTTCACATTTATCGCTGACTCACTCAATGCCAATTACTATCCTCTGTGTTTCTCATACTTTATCTCATTTTCTTTTCTTTTCAATATAATTTTTTAATTTTTCAATTACAGTTGACATGCACTATTAGTTTTAGGTGTTCAGCATCACAGTTAAACATTTATATAACTTATAAAGTGATCACCTTGATAAATCTAGTACCTATCTGACACCATACACAGTTATTTCAATATTATTGACTACACTAGAGGCCCGGTGCACAAATTCGTGCACCAGTGGGGTCCCTAAGTCTGGCCTGCAAGATCAGGCTGAAACCGGCTCTCTGATATCCCCCAAGGGGTCCCGGATTGCGAGAGGGCGCAGGCCAGGCCCCACCGGTGCATGATCGGGGCCGGGGAGGGACTGCGGGAGGGCATCAGGGCATGTCCAGCCCATCTCGCTCAGTCCCGATTGGCTGGACCCCAGCAGCAAGCTAACCTGACGGTCGGAGCATCTGCCCCCTGGTGGTCAGTGCATGTCATAGCGAGCGGTTGAGGGGCCTTAGCATATCATTAGCATGCTACGCTTTGATTGGTTGAACAGACGACCGGATGGCCAGACACGTAGCATATTAGGCTTTTATTATATAGGACTATTGACGGTACTCCCTCCGTGTGCTTTATATCCCATGACTATTCTGTGACTGCCCATTTGTACTTGTTAATCCCTTCACTGTTTTCATCCATCCCCCCACAACTTTCTCCCATCTGGAAACCGTCAAAAGGTCCTCTGTACCTGTGAGTCTGCCTCTGTTCTGCCTGCTTATTTTTCAGATTCCATAAGTGAAATCATCTGGCATTTGTCTTCCTCAACCTGACTTATTTCACTCAACGATACCCTCCCTCCAGGCCCATCCATGTTGTTGCGGATGGCAAGATTTCACTCTTTTCTATGGCCGACTAATATCCCACTGGGTGTGCATGCACCCTTCTTCTTTACCCATTCATCCGTTGGTGGACCCTTAGGTGCATCCATATCTTGGCCATTGTAAATAATGCTGCAATGAATATATGGGTGCATATTGTCTTTGCAATTTAGTGTTTTGGGTTTCTTCAGATAAATCCCCAGAGGCACAGTTCCTTAGTAGGAACTGCTGATCTGCATGCTTCAATGCCTAAAAGAAATCTTTGTTTATGACCTCCATTCTTCACTCAGCGGACCATCGTGGATTCGAGCGCCGGAGCAGAAGCAAAACCACGTGAAACGTCAGCGTCTGCTTGTGCCAAAGGCAAGGAAGAGCTCAAAACGTAATTGTGTGTCCATGAGCTTAACCAGCTGTCTGGGCAACTCTTGATCCAGTCACGTTGCTACATAAAGTTCACCGACACAGCCCTAACCGGTGTGGCTCAGTGGATAGAGCGTGGGCCTGCGGACTGAAGGGTCCCGGGTTCGATTCCGGTCAAGGGCATGTGCCTTGGTTGCGGGCACATCCCCAGTGGCGGGTGTGCAGCAGGCAGCTGATCGGTATTTCTCTCTCATCGATGTTTCTAACTCTCTATCCCTCTCCCTTCCTCTCTGTAAAAAATCAATAAAATATATATATTTTAAAAAGTTCACTGACACAAATACCAAAAAAAAGGGGGAAGATTTTTAAAAATATTATGACACCACTAGAGGCCTGGTGCTCTAAATCCGTGCAGGGGTAGGGTCTCTAGGCCTGGCCGGTGACCAGGGCCCATGGGTGGGGCGACCGGTGGAGCGAGCAGGGGGCTCCCACTGGCACCCCCTTGGCTGGCCTAGGGCCTGCGGGCTGGGGCAGCTCCTGCGCTGAGCGTCTGCCCCCTGGTGGTCAGTGCGCATCACAGTGACCGGTCGTGCCACCAGTCATTCCGCTGTCCGGTTGTTTTGCACATTAGGCTTTTGTTACGTAGGATAATGGGCTATAGGCAGCCTCCAGATGTGTGTGGCCAACAAAGTACGTGCAAAACAATTGTGATTAGTGCCCACCACTAAAAATACACTGAGCGGCCAGAGTATTAGGATCTCTGAACGCATAATAATCTGGCCACTCAGTGTCTATCCTATAGAATAAAAGGCTAATATGAAAATTGTGCCCTCGACCAGGAGTTCGACCAGCAGGCAGGCCGGCCAACCGCCCATGTTCCCTCCCCCTGGCCCGGCTGGCCGGACCCCACCCATGCACAAATTCATGCACCGGGCCTCTAATATATACACTGAGGGGCCAGATTATTATGATCTCTGAACGCATAATAATCTGGCCACTCAGTGTGTGTGTGTGTGTGTGTGTGTGTGTGTGTGTGTGTGTGTCTGTGTATGTATATATAATATTAATATATATATATATATATATATATATATATATATATATATATATTAGAGGCCCGGTGCATGAATTCGTGCATGGGTGGGGTCCGGCCAGCCTGGCCAGGGGGAGGGGACATGGGCGGTTGGCTGGCCTGCCTGCTGGTCGAACTCCTGGTCAAGGGGACAATTTGCATATTAGCCTTTTATTCTATAGGATATACACTGAGTGGCCAGATTACTATGCGTCAGAGATCATAATAATCTGGCCAATCAGCCGAAACCGGTTTGGCTCAGTGGATATAGCGTCGGCCTGCGGACTCAAGGGTCCCGGGTTCGATTCCAGTCAAGGGCATGTGCCTTGGTTGTGGGCACATCCCCAGTGGGGGGTGTGCAGCAGGCAGCTGATCGGTATTTCTCTCTCATCGATGTTTCTAACTCTCTATCTCTCTCCCTTCCTCTCTGTAAAAAATCAATAAAGTAAAATAAAAATTTAAAAAAATAATAATAATCTGGCCAATCAGTATAGAGACACAATTCACAAAAATTGGGATTTTTTTTTTAAACTAACCACGCCGCAGCACTTTGCTGGAGACCTGGGATGACTTCCCAGTCTGTCACGGCCCCGTGGCTCTCCAGGCCTCGAAACCAGCCTCCCTCATGGTCATCTGTCCGACCCTCACCTGAGCTGAGTGAGAACTCCGCGGAGAAGCAACTTCCTTCAGTGCTCTAAGGAGCAATTGCAGGATGTGGCCACCAGGTGGCACCTGCTGCACCGTTCGACCCCTAGAGCAGTGGTTCTCAGCCTTTCTAACGCCTGGACCCTTTAATACGGTTCCTCACGTGGTGGTGACCCCCAACCATAACATTATTTTTGTTGCTACTTCATAACTGTCATTTTGCTACTGTTATGAATCGTCATGTAAATATCTGTGTTTTCCGATGGTCTTAGGCTCTCTCATTGCACAACCTTTCGATGTCCTCTTCAGGGTAGAAAGCCCCAAACTCTGTGACTAAGCCGACGAAAAGATCGAGCTCTTAGTTCAAAGGCTGTCTTCTGTCTTCTCCGGGGTAGGACAACCCAACTGTGCAAATGTTGTGTGTGTGTGTGTGTGTGTGTGTGTGTGTCTGTGTGTGTGTGTGTGTGTGTATGTGTCTGTGTGTGTGTTTGTGTGTGTGTTTGTGTGTGTCTGTGTGTGTGTGTGTTTTTGTGTGTGTGTCTGTGTGTGTGTGTCTGTGTGTGTGTGTCTGTGTCTGTGTGTGTGTCTCTGTGTGTGTGTCTCTGTGTGTGTGTTTGTGTGTGTGTGTCTGTGTGTGTGTCTGTGTCTGTGTGTGTGTCTGTGTGTGTGTCTGTGTGTATGTGTGTGTGTTTGTGTGTGTGTCTGTGTGTGTGTCTGTGTGTGTGTCTGTGTGTGTCTGTGTATGTGTCTCTGTGTGTGTGTCTGTCTGTGTGTGTGTGTGTGTGTGTGTCTGTGTGTGTGTGTCTGTGTGTGTGTGTGTGCACGCGCACAAAAGTCAAGGAAATGCTTTAGGCACGTTTGCTTTTTTAGGAGATTACAGCCACGATCCTGACCCTGTAGCCAAAGCACGTGGTCCCCGTGGGAGAGGAATGGCCACGGCTCTGCTGCTGGCAGATACCGAGGAACGAGGACGAGGCGTCCCCGTGCCTCCCACACCCTCTCTCTCTCTCTCTCATCAATTAAAACAAAACCAGCCCTCACCGATGTGGCTCAGTGGACAGAGCGTCGGCCTGCGGACTGAAGGGTCCCAGGTTCGATTCCGGTCAAGGGCATGTACCTTGGTCGCGGGCACATCCCCAGTAGGGGTTGTGCAGGAGGCAGCTGATCGATGTTTCTCTCTCATCGATGTTTCTAACTCTCTATCCCTCTCCCTTCTTCTCTGTAAAAAATCAATAAAAATATATATATTTTTTAAAACAAAACAAAACCAGAATAGGGTCGCTCTGAGGAAAAAAGGGGACACTCCTTTCGTTAACTACTAATATTAGGAAAAATGAAAAGTTTCATTTACAACTAAAAAAAACAACAACCCAAAACACTCCCATTTACCATCGCAACAACAACAACATAAGATACCATATGCTGTGCTTCCTGCTGTAAGTGTCTTATTCGAATCACACCCTAGCCAACGATTGTCTGGGAGCTGGGTAACTTACGATGAAATGTTAATATTGTCCCCACCCAACATTACTATTTCCAAATGTGAATTTTTAACTGCGTTTTCTATTGATGTTTGGAAAGAGAGGAAGGGATAGAGAGATAGCAACATCAACCCTCCACCATCTTGAATGGGACTCTCCAAGGATCTCGTTAAGCTGTAACATTTTAAAAATGTATTTTTATTGATCTCAGAGAGGAAGGGAGAGGGAGAGGGATAGAAACATAAATGATGAGCGAGAACCATGGATCGGCTGCCTCCTGCACGCCCCACGCTGGGGATGGAGCCTGCACCCCGGGCATGGGCCCTGACCGGGAATGGAACCGTGACCTCCTAGTTCATAGGTCGAAGCTCGACCACTGAGCCCCTCCGACTGAGCTGACGTGTCATTTTGATGTGGTCATTGGAGGAGGCAAGCACAGCGTTCACCTACTCTGCCATCTTGAACGGGACTCTCCGAGGATCTCTTTAAGCTGTAATTTTACAGGCCCTGCTCAGTGGATTCCCTCTTTGCTTGGCTTCCAAGCTTCCAAGATCTTGGTGGCTGGAAAGTGAGGGGTCTTGAAGGGGGCAGGGTGTGGGCAGGGCAGGAGCAGTGCTTGGGCATTTGATCACGGGAGGAGGGTGTGCTTTAAATTTTATTTTATTTTATTTTATTTATTTTTTAAATATATTTTATTGATTTTTCACAGAGAGGAAGAGAGAGGGACAGAGAGCCAGAAACATCGATGAGAGAGAAACATCGATCAGCTGCCCCCTGCACACCCCCCCACTGGGGATGTGCCCCCAACCAAGGCACATGCCCTGGACCGGAATCGAACCTGGGACCCTTGAGTCCGCAGGCCGACGCTCTATCCACTGAGCCAAACCGGTTTCGGCTTAACGTGGATAGAATTGCCATTCGTTTTTAAAATACTGTTTGTTTATTCTCCTGTATGTTTGAAATATGACAACACTTTTGGAAGCTGGCATGGCTTCAGAAGAGGAACATGGTTAGTGTCAATTAAGCGTGGAGTGGATTGTAGGCCTGGTTGCGTTAAGGCAAGGGGTGAGCATCTGCCAGTAATGGGGTTCTAGAAATCACATCTCTTGGGGTTCTATCTGGACCCACCTATTTCCTAAATATCGATCATCATGTAGAGTTTGCTTCGTTGGGAACACAAGAGCCTCAGGAAATCCAGCCTGTGCACCCGATGCAGACGCGTGAGGCCGTTACTCCCACGGGAAGAGGCCTGGGGGGATCCCCGCCATCTTCTCTTGGTAAACTTTATCGAAGGCTTCGCTCTGGGCCACTGTGAAGTGATTTTCCCAGTCCCCGACGATTCCTGTCCAACAAAAAACATGAGTCCGGATCGGATTCAGAAATAAGGTCTCGGGACTTGGACGTCTCTGCCCGTCTCTACCGTGAATCTATCTTACACGTCAATACAAAACGCCCCCGTGTAACCAAGTAGTTCCTGCTCCCCGTCTGGATTCAGATGCAGGAACTACTTGGCTTCAATGCCAGACTGCTAGTTGCCTAACCATGTAGTTGAGTTCACAGTTTGCTGTCTGTTTAATAAGACTGTCCCCAGCCCTAACCGGTTTGGCTCAGTGGATAGAGCATCGGCCTGCAGACTGAAGGGTCCCAGGTTCGATTCCAGTCAAGGGCATGTACCTTGGTTGCGGGCACATCCCCAGTAGGGGGTGTGCAGGAGGCGGCTGATGGATGTTTCTCTCTCATCGATGTTTCTAACTATCCATCCCTCTCCCTTCCTCTCTGTAAAAAATCAATAAAATATATTTTTGAAAATTCCTAACTAAAGGTGAGTTATGGGGGGTAGTCAACTCCTAGGCCTGTAGTACCTTCCTTGGCAAAGGTCCATCTTTAATTTAAGTGAGACTGTTTATCGTCTGTTTGCATCTAAGATAACATACCTTTGGAATGCCAGAGCAAACCCCCCTCCTTTTTTGCCCCAAAGCCTTTACAGCACAAGATCACAGAAATCTTCATTGTTTCTTATTCCCTGACCACCATCTCTATGGGCTATAAATGCTCCTTGTTAACTATCCTGTACCCACCAATGTAAAAAAAAACAAAAAATATTTGTCTCTTCATTTCACTTTTTATTCAATTCCAGGGATTTCCCCACTTTGCTTTCTTCTGCCTCCCTGAGCTATCATCAATGGATTTTATGTAAACCCCTTTCATCTTCTCCGTTGATTCTGATGTATAAAATAAATTGTAAAATTGCCGTTTTCTGGAGCATTTTCTCTGTCTGTTGAAATTTTGCTTCCTGGCAATTGTCATCAGTTTGGCTCAAATAAGCTCATAAAAATTGTCAGAGAGAGATGTAATTCATCAGCAATGCTTCATTTTCTAAGATTTCTTTACAACCTCAGAAATACTCCAAATTATTCCTTAAACTCTCAAAGTCAGGCACAACTTATGTGATTTTAATCGATTCAGATATTTTCATCATCCCATGTCTTAGTGCATCAATAGAAGCTGGGGAGTTCGCTGTCCATCACATCCATGTTGTAAAGATTAGAGACTCTCTCTTACCTTTTCTCATAAGACACGCTTTGCTGTGATCCATAAGGGTATCGGGGAGTAGAGACAAATTACTCATGTTATTGTCTTTCATGGCCTGGAAGGTCACATTCTTGAGGACGGAGTCCAGTTGTTCTGGGCTTAGCTTGGTGCCCAAGAACTGGCTGATCTTCTCTACGCTGGCTCTTCTGTCCTAGAACGAGAACCGCAACAGAGAAAACGTGAAACTAAAGTACAACAGGGAGAGAGGAAACAGGGAGAGAGTCAGGAGAGAACGAGGGTGAGGAGGAGACAGAAAACGAAGAAAATCAGGAGGAGCATGCACGCGTCGTGTTCATGTAGGAAATGTGAGGTCCGAGTGAGTGCGTGAGTGGGCTTATAAGCAAACTAGAAGCCTGATGCACAAAGATTGGTGCCAGAATGGGCCTTCCCTCCCCTGGCTGCCGGCACCGCCTTCGCTCTGGCCGGAGCCGCCTTTCCACCTTCCCACGCTGCCCAGAGGCCCGGAGCGGCCGGGGGCGGTGCGGAACGCCTGCATCCTAGCCATGGCGACGACGCAAGTGTCCCGCCCCACCCCCAGCTGCTCGGCACCTGAGTATGCAAATTAACCCGCCCTCTTTGTTGGGTCAATTTGCATGCTCACTTCTGATTGGCTGGTGGGCATTGCAAAGGTATGGTCAATTAGCATGTTACTCTTTTATTAGGTAAATGCTCGTTGGAGACAATTGATCGTGAGACTCATGTAAGCCACTTTCTTTTGATGCCAACCTATGCTTCCTATGAATATCGACATAATCCACTCCTACAGGAATCCTCTTTCTGCCAATCAATCTGGGAACACGTCCTTACTTCCTGTACCGGTCCTGACCCAATCACGCCGCACCTTACGTGGGTCCCCACCCGACACTGCCCCCTGGTTCCCAGATTTTTGCCATAGAATCGTTGCTGACCCCCCAGCAAGTACATATGTTGTGAAGCTCTTCCTTGGCGCATGCATTGAGTGTGCCAAAGGATATAAATTAAAAAGTTGAAGAACATGTGCCAACTAATGAGGTCAATGACAAAAAGGCAAGGACCCTACTTGGTCACATTTCTGGGATCAGCTCTGATTGAAAGTGTAGAATGGAAACATTAAAGAATGCAGGGACTGCCCGGCCAGCGTGGCTCAGTGGTTGAGTGTCGACCTACGAACCAGGAGGTCACAGTTCGATTCCCGCTCAGGGCACATAACCAGGTTGTAGGCTCCATCCCTGGTAGGGCATGTACTGGTGGCAGCCAATCAGTGATTCTCTATCATCATTGATGTTTCTATCTGTCTCTCTCCCTTCCTCTCTGAAATTAATTATATATATATATATAATTTTTTTTTAAAGAATGGAGGGATTGCTGGGTCATATGGTAACTCTATTCTTAATCATAGCAATGTACACTTGAAACCTATGTAATCTTATTAATCAACTAGTAGCCCGTTTGCACGAAGATTCATGCAATAGACCTTCATTCACCTGGCTGCCTGCACCAGTTTTCTGCCGGCACCGGGGACCCAGGCCTTGGCTGTGGCCACCGCCTTCTGCCTTTTTCAGGGTCGGGGCTTGGCCCTGGGTGGTGGCCTTGGGCTCGGCGGCACCCAGCGTCCCTGCTACCGATTGCAGGAGCCGACCCCCAGTGGTTTCCTGCGATGGGTGCAGGCTCCCCGCTGGTGCCCAAGGCTGGGAAAGCCTCCGCCCCAGGCTTTCCTGGCCTTGGGCTCGGCCGCACCCAGCGTCCCTGCTACCGATTGCAGGAGCCGACCCCCAGTGGTTTCCTGACATGGGTGCAGGCTCCCCGCTGGTGCCCAAGGCCGGGAAAGCCTCGGGCGGCTTTCCCGGCCTTGGGCTCGGCCGCACCCAGCGTCCCTACAACGGTTTCCTGGTGGGCGTGGCTTGGTTAGTGGGCGTGGCTTGGGCGTAGCGAAGGTGCGGTCAATTTGCATATTTGTCTATTATAAGGTAAGATGTCACCCCCAATAAATTTAATTTTAAAAATAAATACGTAAAATTAACCTATGGAGGGATGGTAGACAGCTATGAATGGAGTTGGAGAGAGTGACATTTTTGGTAGAAGAATTACCTGATGCAGCTCCTCATATGATATAAAAAGGAAATTCTCTTTTCCTCTCATCTGAAGCCAGCCACCAACGTGGTCAAACCATGAGCCGAATGGCACTGCGAGAGAAGCCAGGAGAGAAGGTGACTAGTTGATACTTCTGAGCCCCGTTGCCTGGGCAACTCTGCTCGTGTTGGCCACGCCTTCGGGAGTTGATAAGCAAGTAGGCAACTCTGCACTTTTCCCGAGGCCATAACTATGTGATGAGCAAGTGGCTCAAGTGCTGGAAATTCTTTTTCTCTCATTTGCACGAGAAATAGAATTCTGCATTTATTGCCTAGATGGGCAACCAGTTGGGTGCTCTGTAGGATAACCATATTTAAGATGAGCTCCAGCTCTGCCTGTGAGAAAAGGAGATTTTGAATTTTACAGAGAATTTAGTTGGGAAATGAAAGAACTGAACTCAAATTCCACCTAGTATGGAGTCAATATCTTTGGTGTTTTGTGGGGTGTGTGTGTGTGTGTGTGTGTATGTGTGTGTGTGTGTATGTGTGTGTGTGTGTATGTGTGTGTGTGTATGTGTGTGTGTGTGTGTATGTGTGTGTGTGTGTGTTTCCTGCTGCGATTAAAGTGATGTAACTATGTGTGGACAGCACATGTGTTTGCCTCTCCTTCACCACCCCCTGCCTCTGGGACAGCACATCTTACAGGAATTGTGTCTCTGCCACGCGCTCTCTGTTCAGATGAGTGTAGCTGGGGGATCACAGGTCAGTGCGCCTGTCACTTTGATGTTGTTGATTTGTTCCAAATAAGCTAGTTGGCAAATAAGGACCATTTCAATAGTCTTATATGCTTTTATCCCCACCCCCCACCCCCCACCCCCCACCCCCGCCGCCCCTGTGTGTGTGTGTGTGTGTGTGTGTGTTTTTCCACTGAAGAAGAAGTTACACATGAAAGTGTAAATGCTACATGCCGGAAGCCAATTCCAGCATGTCATAATTAAAAGAGTTTCATCAAAAGGTTGATGGAACTTGGGGACTCAACAAGGGCTGAGTCACATATGTCATCACCTGTTGGAATGGCTGAAAGGCACTTCCCCCAAACCTGAATAGGATGATTGTTTGCTGCCAGACAGCTCAGGGCATCTTAACCTACATGTTATTGCCTCCTACTGGCCAAATACCTGAACAGCCGTAGTGTGTGTCTGTTCAGAAGCAATCTAACAATGCTTCTGTACCCTACCCTCTGAAGTGTATATCTCCACCTTGCCTTAGGACAAATTGTGCTAATAAAAAGCAAGGGTCCTGAGACAAGGAGAACTTAGCTCCTTTAGCTGAAGCTCCTCTGACCCCCAGTGCCTTTCAAAATTATCTTTTGTCTTTGGACTCTTACACAATCTACGCACAACCTTTCTCCAGATTGCTGAACCCTTCTTGATGCTGAAACAAGAACCCTGGCAGCTACAATGTCAGAATTTTCACAGTTACCCTAGATTTGTACCCTTTCCCATCCCATCAGGAACACTTGAGCATGCCTCCTACACAGTCTCATCACCAGACTGTGTTTTGAATGACAGCTGTGATTAGCCAAATAATGGTCCCCACAAAAAGTGTGTATGTCCTAATTCCAAAATCACATTGGAGATGTGATTTAGGATCTACAGTATAGATGGAAAGATTATCCAGATGGAAAGAATGCAATCACAGGAGTCCTTAGAGCCCTGGCCGGTTTGGCTCAGTGGCTAGAGCATCAGCCTGCAGACCAAAAGGTCTCAGGTTCGATTCCAGTCAAGGTCACGTACCTTGGTTACAGGCTCCTCCCTGGCCTTGGCTCTGGTCGAGGCTCATGGAGGAAGCAACCAATCAATGTGTTTCTCTCACATCGATATTTCTCTCTGTCTTTCCCTCATTCTAAAGTCAATGGAAAAATATCCTCAGGTGAGGATTAACAAAAATAAAAATATAAATTAAAAAAATTTTTTAAAGAGTCCTTATAAGAAAGATTCAGAGTGTCAGAATCAGAGAAAGGGATGTGATGACAGTACAGTTGGAAGGATGTGGCCATGTGCCAAGGAATGTGGGCGTCCTCTAGAAGCTGAAAAGGCAGGAAGTGAATTCTCCCCTAGAGCTTCAAGAATGGAATGTACTGAGGCCCTTGAATTACTTTTAGCTCATAAGCATATTTTGGATCTCTGAACTCCAGAACATGAGACAATTTTTAGTTGTTGTTTAAAGCCAATAAATTGGTGATAATTTCTAACAGCAGTGATAGGAAACTAATACACTTCCTGTGTGAGCCACATCCTGCGTGGCTTAGGGTTCGGGATCTGGAGAAGGGCTGTACGCAAATGACAAGACAAGAAATAATAATTTGGAAATTGGGGGCCAGGCGGAGAGTCCAACGCAAGAGGAAGGACTTCACTGGTGCCCAGGCCTTGCCAACCTTTTATTCAATTTTGGATGCACGTCTAGCCCTTAGGCAGGCAATTCCAGTAACAGACAGACTATCTTAAAGGTCAGTAAATATTAGTAAAGATTTACTCTGAGACTATTTGGTCAGAAAATTGCTTGACCTACCATTGTCTCAACTAAACAATCGGTGCATAGCTCTGGCCCTTGCCAGGGCTCAAGGTTCACCAGCGTTCCAGGCTCCTTGTTTACACTTCTCCGATAGTCAAGACAACGGGATAGTTTCCAACAACGTCCCAAGACAATAGGTGAGAAATGATATCTCAGTAGAGTTTAAATTCACACATCTCTTATTTTGAGTAAAGTGAATTACGTTTTTATATGTTTACACTAGAGGCCCAGTGCACAAATTCGTGCACGGGTGGGGTCCAGCCGGCCCGCCCCGATGGGGGCCCATCAGGCTGGGCTGGCTGGGGGGAGAGGCCGTGGGCAGTTTGTCAGCTGGCCCAGCTCCCAGTCGGGGTGTTGGGGGCTGATTGGGAGTGGGGCCAGTCGAGGGGAGGGGCTGTGGGTGGTTGGCTGGTCGGCCTCGCCCCTGATCAAGGTGTTGGGGACCGATCAGGGGCCAGGCTGCCCGGGGGTTACGGGGGCTGATCGAGGCCCGGATCAGGCAGGTTGGCTGCCGCAATGCGTGTCATAGCCACCAGTTGTTCCGGTTCTGGCCATTCCACCATTCTAGTCACTGGGCTTTTATAGATATAGATACTACTTTTAGAAAATGTTGTGGGAGCAAAGCATGTTGACAAAGGTTCTCCGTAAATGGGACTTACTCCGATTCCACAACATTGAGGTCGGATTGCAATGTCGTTGTATAAACCATGAGAAATTAAGGCCTGGATGTGAGGGGCAGGAACTCCACCCTGCCACCTAGCATCCTTATTTTGAGTCACACTCACCATTTCCTTGAAGGAACCATTCAAAATATCCTTCAAATGAGTCTGGATTTTTGGTGACCTTCACCGCTTTCCAGAAATGATAACCGGAAACAAGAATATCTCTGGGGTTTCTCACAATGTAGACACACTGAAATAAGAAGAAAAAAAAGGAGATAAGAAAAATAGGTACCGTATTTTCCGGCGTATAAGACGACTGGGCATATAAGATTTTCCTGGGTTAAAAAATCGTCTGATACGCCAGAAAAATATGGTATTTCCATCTTAGAGGTAAAGTGACTTGTGCTCAAAGCTGCATAGATATTTACCATATTTTCTGGCATATAAGATGACTTTTTAACCCAGGAAAATCTTATACTCCCAGTCGTCTTATACACCGGAAAATATGGTATACTCATTCTCCCTGCCCCGAGATTTTTGCAAGTCAAGAAAAATTCAATTCTCGTTAAAGTGCCGAGTTTCCATCTAATCTTCTTTCATTCTCTCATTTAACAAAATATTGAGAACCCACCATGTGACAGACACTTACTCAGGCTTTACGGAAGGAACAATGAGAAACGTGTGGATCCTTTCGGTTCTCAAGGACATTATGACGCAATGAATGGAGAAGTTTTCTAAAGGTTTCGCGGGGGAGATAATGTTATTCCATTTGGGCACCACTGACTCAGAAGCCCTGAGTGTGAATTAAGCCTCCTGAGTTTTGTTGGGACTTGGACAGTGACAACCCTACTCTGCGTTCTTCCAGGAAGTTCCTGTTCTGGGCTTCTGTTGATCTTCCTAGGAATTCCTACCATACCAGCATTTCCCCGATACGGAAATATTTTTTAATATATTTTTATTGATTTCAGAGGGAGAGATAGAAACACGCATGATGAGAGAGAATCATGGATCGGCTGTCTCCTGCAAGTCCCCCACTGAGGACCGAGCCCACAACCTGGCCATGTGCCCTTGACCGGGGTCGAACCTGGGGCCTTTCAGTTCGCAGGCCGACACTCTATCCACTGAGCCAAACCGGCTAGGGCAGGTCATTTTTTTTTTTGTGAGTTTTTTTGGTCATTGTTCACGAGTCATGAAGGAAAGTTATACGTGAGAGATCATGATGGAAATCTACGCGTGAAAGGCTCAGGTCTAGTAGGATTTGTGTCCCCAGTGAAGAGGAGGGAGAGATACAGCCGAGTGGAGTGCGTGCATAAGAGAGGGCCATTGCAATGAACCACTCAGCACTAACAGGCAACGTTTCTGTTGAGAAATCAATTGATAGTCTTATGGGAGCTCCCTTGTACATAACTAATTGCTTTCCTCTTGCTGCTGTTAAGATTCTCTCTTTGTCTTTAGCCTTTGGCATTTTAATGGTGATGTGTTTTGGTGTTGGCCTCTTTGGGGTCATTAGTTTGGAGCTGTTTGCACTTCCTAGACTTGTATGTCTATTTTCTTCACCAGGTGAGAAAGTTTTCAGTTATTATATCTTCCAATGTTTTCATAATAAATCTGGTAATAGGACATCCCATAAGATGGTTTGAAGGAGTTTCATACAATGTGGATAATATTTTTGGTGTCATATGTTTTAAACTGTAAGCTCAGATGAGGCAAAACGCACATTTATAGCCCAGGATCACGCAAATGTTCAAGTCTTCCTTTCGAGCTCCTAAAATTACACATTAGAGGGCTGTTGATCTACTGAATGGAAACAACTTACCCAACATGGATTGTATCATGATTGGAAAAGCCCCCATTGAGTTTCAGATGTGAGGGCCAAACTCACATGTCCTCTGGAACTTAGGTGCTGGTCTCCGATTGAGATGCCTCCCCCATGGCCATGGCCATGTTGAGGACCTGGGTGTAGACCAGTGGTCGGCAAACACATTAGTCCACAGCGCCAAATATCAACAGTACAATTGAAATTTCTTTTGAGAGCCAAATTTTTTTAACTTAAAAGTTCTTCTAACGCCACTTCTTCAGAATAGACTCGCCCAGGCCGTGGTATTTTGTGGAAGAGCCACACTCAAAGGGCCAAAGAGCCGCATGTGGCTCGCGAGCCGCAGTTTGCCGACCACGGGTGTAGGCGATGCAGCCAGGGTTTTTTTTTTTTTTAACTATAGGCTGAGTATCCTCTGGAGCAATCCCAGGAGACTGTCTGGGAACAAGCCTTTCAGATATCTTCCTTTACCGAGTCACATGTTAGCCGTGTCCTGAGAACAAGGGCATCCCGGACACCCCGCGAAGTGACCCAAACGGACATTGTGTGAGGGGCTCACCTTGGCCTTGGACGTGAAGAACGTCTTGGGGAAGAACTGCACGGGGAGGTGGGAGGTGTAGAAGCGTGCGTCTTTCTGCTTCTTGATAAGTTCAAGCCCAAAAGAGCTTTCTAGCCATGGTGTACGTTCCCAGCTGACCACAGACTGCACCCAGCTGGGATCTCCCCTGGTGCGGATCAGATTGATAATCTCCTTTATCCAGTTGGTTCCTGTATAGCAAAGAACGCAGTGTCACCTATTTCAATCTGACTTTTGACTCCATCACTACATTTTATGTATGTATGTATGTATGTATGTATGTATGTATGTATTTAATATGCACCTATCACTTTGCCATTTCAAAACCTTTCTTGGAATTACATTGTCTTTGGACAATTTCCTAATGCCTTACCATGACTTCAAGATTCCTCATTGATTCCAGCTGGCCTGGCTCGGTGGTTGAGACAGATACATTGAAAAACAGAAATAGCCAACACAGGGAATAGAGTCAGTAATATTGTAATCACTGTGGGTGGGGCCAGGTGGAGACTGGGGATATGGGGGTGGGGGGATCACTTTGTAAGGTATGTAAACATCCAATCACTATGCTGTGCATCTGAAACTAATATACTAATATGTCCCTACCATCAAGAAACGAATTACTGCCCTATCCAGTTTGGCTTAGTGGATAGCATGTCGGCCTGCGGACTAAAGGGTCCCGGGTTCGATGCCGGCCAAGGGCGCATGCCCAGGTTGTGGGCTCAATCCCCAGTAGGGGGCATGCAAGGGGCAGCTGATCAATGATTCTCTCATCATTGATGTTTAGATCTGTCTCTCCCTCTCCCTTCCTCTCTGAAAGCAATAAAAAAAAATATTTATTTTTTTTTCTGTAACCGGTTTGGCTCAGTGGATAGAGCATCGGCCTGCGGACTCAAGGGTCCCAGGTTCGATTCCGGTCAAGGGCATGTACCTTGGTTGCGGGCACATCCCCAGTAGGAGGTGTGCAGGAGGCGGCTGATCGATGTTTCTCTCTCATCGATGTTTCTGACTCTCTATTTCTTTCCCTTCCTCTCTGTAAAAAATCAATAAAATATATTTAATATATATATTTTTTTATTATTTTTTTTTAAGAGCCAGCAAGTGTTGCTCAGTGGTTGAACATTGGCCTACGAATCAAGGAGGCCATGGTTCAATTCCCAGTCAGGACATATGTCTGGGTTGCAGGCTTGATCCCCAGTGTGGGGCATGCAGAAGGCAGGCGATTTATGATTCTCATCATTGATGTTTCTCACTTTCTCTTCCTCTCTGAAATCAATAAAAATATGTATTTTTAAAAATCAACGGGAAAGCCCTAACTGGTTTGGCTCAGTGGCTAGAGTGTCGGCCTGCGGACTGAAGGGTCCCAGGTTCGATTCCGGTCAAGGGCATGTACCTTGGTTGCGGGCACATCCCCAGTAGGAGGTGTGCAGGAGGCAGCTGATCGATGTTTCTCTCTCATCAATGTTTCTAACTCTCTATCCCTCTCCCTTCCTCTCTGTAGAAAATCAATAATATATATATATTTTTAAAAATCAATGGGAAAAAATATTCTCTGGTGAGGATTAATAAAATAATCTACACTAATAAAAGAGAAACACGCTAATTGACCATACCTTTGCAACACTCACCAGCCAATCAGGGGTGAGTATGCAAATTAACCCAACAAAGATGGTGGGCTTAATTTGCATTTGCAAGTGCCAAGCGGCCGGGGTTGGGGCGGATGCTTGTGTCATCGCCATGGCAAAGACTCAGGCGTTCCGCACCACCCCAGCTGCTCCGGGCCTCTGGGCAGCGTGGGAAGGCGGAAAGATGGCTCCGGGCCAAGGCTCCTGGCCAGAGCGAAGGCAGTGCCAGCAGCCAGGGGAAGGAAGGCCCATTCTTGCACGAATCTTCGTGCATCGGGCCTCTAGTAATAATAATAAGATTCCACATTGATTTTTCCATTTAAACACATCCAGCCTCATCTCCTGATACTATACGATTCCTATCCTCCACAGCATTGTTGTTTTTTTCAGGTTCCTGACTATCCCTCCATATATTTCAAATCTAGACCATTCCCCATGTAACCCACCCTGCTCTGTTCCCTCTCCAACTCTGACAAAGACCCTTATCTTTGACCAAACGTTAGCCAGACTCTTCTGAGTCCTCTACATGACTAGATCTTGACAGTCTGTGACCGTCCTTGCTGAGCCAAGTTGAGCAAGAATTCTTATAAGTCAATAATGAGAACCCTTTCACCCTGGATAGCTTATCAAGGTTCCCATCCCCCATCCTTGATGCCCAACGCCTTGGCTTGTCCTAGCCTGGATCTTGTTTAGGCCGTTTTTGCAAGAAATTTCTAACCCTTGATGTCTAATAAAATCCTCGTAGTAATTTTGCATCCACTGACCTCCTCACTCTGCTCATTACCTACAAATCCCCAGCTATCTGTTACTTTCAGAGTTGATTTTAGTCTCTCTCTCTCTCTCTCTCTCTCTCTCTCTCTCTCTCTCTCTCTCATTGCACTAATCTGGAATAAAGTCTTTCTGCCCATTTTATCAAATGTCAGAATATATGTATTTGCTCCTCACAATATTACTTTTGCTGTGGACATCTCAGGATAGATGGTTCCTTGTGCCCAGATTCTCAGGTATGCTGTCTCCTATATTTATTTTTGTTTTGTTTTGTTAATCCTCATCCAAAGATAGTTTTCCATTGATTTTTAGAGGGAGGGATGGAGAGAGAGAGAGAGAGAGAGAGAGAGAGAGAGAGAGAGAGAGAGAGGTGAGAGAGTCACATCGATTGGTTACTTCCCACACGCACCCTGACTGAGGCTGGGGATCATACTTGCAACCCAAGTACGTGCCCTTGACTGGTAATCAAACCCAAGACGCTTCAGTGCACGGACTAACATTCTAACCATGTAACCACACCAGCCAGGGCACCTGTCCCCTTTAAACGCCCAACGCAATCACCTGAATCATCTGCCTTAGCCTCTTCACCCATAAGGCTCTCTATATCTCTACAATGCCCTGCTGGTCACATCCCTTTGTATCATACCTGCCTGCATGAACCCCCTCTTTCTGGAGTGTAACCACACCAGTCACCAAAGCATACTCAAAGGTAAGGCCTAGAGAAGGCACACCTTTGGTGATCCCACTCCCCACCTCCTCAATGTCTCATCCCACTTTCTTACCTGACTTCGGGTAAGAGATTACGATGACATCTTCATCCCTTGCCACAAACTCATCCTGCAAAGATTTGAGGTCTCCAAGGATAGTTGTGGGGAAAGAAATCCCTTCCATCCACACATGATCTCTAGCCATTCCCAACGCCAGCCTTTCAAGCTTGGTCTGGTCCATCTGGCCACAGCAATAGAAGACAGACACTCTGCTTCCTGGTTCTGATTCAGATATTATCTACACTTATAAAAGGTTAATATGCTAATTAGACTGGACATCTTCCAGATGTCCTTTTGGACAAAGCCACGGTGGCAGGGACCGAGGCAGAGGTGGTTAGGGGGCAATCAGGCTGGCAGGGGGAGCAGTTAGTGGGCGATCAGGCCGGCAGGAGAGGGAAGTTAGGGGTGATCAAGCTGGCAGGGGGGAGCAGTTATGGGTAATTAGGCTGGCAGTCAGAGGCAGTTAGGGGCAGTCAGGTCGGAAGGCAGAGGTGGTTAGAGGCGATCAGACAGGAAGGCAGGCAAGTGGTTAGGAGCCAGTGGTCTTGGATTGCTAGAGGGTGCAGGCCGGGCTGAGGGCCCCCCCCATGCACAAATTTTGTGCACCAGGCCTCTAGTATAATATGAAGGGCAGAGCCATCCAGGTTTCCTGGATGACAACTGGGAAAAACTAGGAGGGTCATGGTTATCTTGAATAGTCATGAGCTAACTCGGAATACTGTGTTGAGGACTCATGGATCCATTTCATAAGAGGGGGTCCCCAAAGGCTAACAAGCAAAGTGGGGATAAAACACACATGGAGCCCTGGCCGGTGTGGCTCGGTGGATAGAGCGTCGGCCTGCAGACTGAAGGGTCCCGGGTTCAATTCCGGTCAAGGGCACATGCCTGGGTTGTGGGCTCAATCCCCAGTGGGGGGCGTGCAGGAGGCAGCCGATCCATGATTCTCTCTCATCATTGATGTTTTTCTCTCTCTCTCTCTCTCCCTCTCCCTTCCTCTCTGAAATCAATTAAAAAAAAATGTATATTTTTTAAAAAGACACATGGACGTCTCTTTTCCATTTGTGGGCAGTTTCAGGGAAATTAAAGGTGAGGCTCTTTCTCCTGCCGCAACTGCCTTCCTTGTATGGACACCTTCCCCCAGGTCCCACGGCTGGCCATTGAGTAAGTTGTGAACGTGTTCCATCCAATGGTGCACCTCGAGCCCATGAAAACTGTGACTCACCTAAAGTAGCTTAGATGTGTGTAATGTTTGGTCTGGAAAAACACATTTACCCGCTGTACACCGTGAGCGTCTGGAGACCTTCCCCATGGGCCACGCGTGTCTATTTTTTTTTAAAAAATGTTTTCCCTACATGGCAGCCCTGACCAACTTTAACATCATTTTTTCATGAGAGTTTTCAGCTGAAAATATTCACGAACACCCGAATTGCGAGTAATATATTTATTTTTATCACATTCATCGCAAACTGATTTTCCTTAATTAAATTCAAAATATCGTGGTGTGTGGGGATGGTTTGGATGCGTAGCAGTTAACTTTAAAGCCACGTTCACACTTGATTCACGGTATTTCCAAATGTTCATGATCTGATGACATTGGTAGAGTTTTTGTTTGGTTTTTTTTTTAACATCCTTCTACTATGAAGTGAGCTAATATTGACTTAGTTGTTCCGTTTACTGTGGCGACATTAGACGTTGAGAATCAGGTGGGTCAGCCAACACTCTGTGAGTCCGTGTGACTGCCAACTGCCAATGCCACTGTGTTCATGCCCTGTATATCAGAAGGACTTCAGCATTTGTTCAGACGAATCGATATTTCCAGAAAATAAATTTCATGTTCCTTTTATAATTTCTTTAAGAGTTAAAAATAGGAATCGTTTTCTGTTTGTGTAAATGTTTAACATCAGAATACACAGAGAAAAGTCAGAAAAGAAACACTTGCTTTTCTTTTTATTATGTGTTTATTTGAGGATGATGGGTTATGCATACAGCATAGTTTGAAATCAGAGAGTCCCTTGTAGGCAGCACATAGGTGGGTATTTAAAAAAAAAATCTCTGTCTTTTAATTGGAGAATTTAGTCCTCTTACATTTAAAGTAACCATTGATAGGTCTGGACTTACGATTGCCATTCTTTATCTTGTTTTCTGGCTGTTTTATCATTTCTTTGTCTTTTTTCTCTTGTTCTCTCCCCTTTTGATTTGTTCATTTGCTGTAATGTTATGCTCAGATTCCTCTCTCTTTATCTCTTGTGTTTGCACTATAGATTTTGCTATATGGCAGCCATGTGATATACATGAAGTATCATATGTCTTATCAAATCTCCACCCTTACTCTTCTCCCCCACATTCTATGTTTTAAGGTTACATTATACATTCTTTTACCTTGTGTACCCATTAACTAACTGTTGTGGTTAAAACTGATTTTAATACTTTTGTCTTTGAATCTTCGTACCAGATGTATAAGTGATTTATCCACCACCATTATCACGTTAGAGTATTCTGAATTTTTCTTAAAATTTCTGAATATATCTACATATTTACTTTTGCCAGTGAGATTTATAACTTAATGTTTTCTTATTACTAATTACTGTTCTTTCATTTGAAAAAGTCCCTAAAACATTTCTTATAAGTCTGGTCTAATGACAAATTCATTTAGCTTTGCTTATTTGGAAAAAAATAATCTTTTTTAAAATTCTGAATAATAACTTGATTGGGTAGAATATTCTTTTTTTAATATATTTTATTGATTTTTTTTACAAAGAGGAAGGGAGAGGGATAGAGAGTTAGAAACATCGATGAGAGAGAAACATCGATCAGCTGTCTCCTGCACACTCCCTACTGGGGATGTGCCCGCAACCAAGGTACATGCCCTTGACCAGAATCAAACCTGGGACCCTTGAGTCTGCAGGCTGACGCTCTATCCACTGAGCCAAACCGGTTAGGGCTCTTTCCATTTTTTAGGCAAATGAGTCACACCCTTTTATAATATTAAAATATTTGAGCATTAATATAATTGCAGATTTTTTCTGATCATTTGTATAACTTGATAAATGTGTATGTATTGTATATAAAGTATATACACTCGACATACAAATATATATCTATATAAACTATATTATATCTATCTACACTAATAAAAGAGAAACATGCTAATTGACCATACCTCCGCTATGCCCACCAGCCAATCAGGAGCAAGTATGCAAATTAACCCAACAAAGATAACAGCGGCCACGGAGCTGGAGCAAGCAGGAAGCTTGGGTTGCCCCCAGCGATGGAGGAAGCCAAGCTTACCACCCGCCCTGGCTGGCCCTGGCCTCTTCTCAAGGCTACAAAGTTTCAATTATTGAAGATAAATAAATCCCAGATACCTGCTTCCAGCCGGCCCTGGCCTCCGCTCAAGATGGCGCTGAAAGAAAAATGAAGGAGGGGCTGGGAGCCATCAGCCCCTCACCAAAGCTGGCCAGGCACCCCAGTGGGGACCCCTACCCTGAAGGGGGTGTGGCCAGCTTGAAAACGGCCCTCAGCCCCTCACCCAGGCTGGCCACATCCCCCAGCGGGGACCCTCACCCCATGGGGGCATGGCCTGCAAACCACCATAGGCCCCTCGCCCAGGCCACCTCATGCCCCAAGGGAACCCCCACCCTGATCCAGGACACCCTTCAGGGCAAACCAGCTGGCCCCCACCCATGCACCAGGCCTCTATCTATACTAATAAAAGGGTAATATGCTAATTAGACTGGGAGACCTTCCAGGAGACCTTCCAGATGTTCTTCTGGACAAAGCCATGGTGGCGGGGCCGAGGTAGGGGTGGTTAGAGGCCAAGAGGGACAGCAGTTGTGTGATCAGGCTGGTGGAGGGCGGGGCCATTGGGGTTAAGCAGACCAGCAGGGGGGCCAGTTGGGGGAGAGCGGGACATGGGTGGGGGTCAGTTGGAGGTGATCAGGATAGCGGGGGGGGGGCGCATAGTTTGGAGTGAGCAGGCCAGCAGGGGGGAAGTTGGGGGCAAGCAGGCCAGTGGGGAGGGAAGGTGAGGGCGAGCAGGACAGCAGGGGGCAGTTGGGGGCAAGCAGGCAGGCAGGCAGGTGAGTGGTTAGGAGCCAGTAGTCCTGGATTGCGAGAGGGATGTCCAACTGCCGGTTTAGGCCCGATCCCTGTAAACCAGCAGTAGGACATCCTTCAAGGGGTCCCAGATTGGAGAGGGTTCAGGCCGGGCTGAGGGACACCCCTCTCCCCCGTGCACTAATTTTGCACACCGGGCCACTAGTATATATATAAAAACCTAAGCAACCAGCCGACCATTTGACTGTTTGACCATTTGACCATTCAACCGGTAGGTATGACGCGCACTGATCACCAGGGGGCAGACGCTCAATGCACAGGCATGGAAACATGGAACAGACTGATGAATCTCAGAGGGAAGAGGGGAGAGGGGAGAGGGGAGGGCGGGAAGAGATTAACCAAAGATCTTATATGCATACTAGAGGCTCGGTACACGGATTTGTGCACTGGTGGGGTCCCTTGGCCTGGCCTGCAGGGATCGGGCCATAACCAACAGTCTGACATCCCCCCAAGGGGTCCCGGATTGTGAGAGGGTGCAGGCCAGGCCGAGGTACCCCCCACGGGTGCATGAATCCCTGCACCGGGCCTCGAGTTGCTATCTTAACAGCATAATATGTATAGGTACAAACATATATGATTCATAGAAAGAGTTTTGGCCCTAACTGGTTTGGCTCAGTGGATAGAGCGTCGGCCTGCAGACTGAAAGGTCCCAGGTTCGATTCCGGTCAAGGGCATGTACCTTGGTTGTGGGCACATCCCCAGTAGGGGGTGTGCAGGAGGCAGCTAATCGATGTTTCTCTCTCATCGATGTTTCTGACTCTCTAGCCCTCTCCCTTCCTCTAAGAAATCAATAAAATATATTTTTTTTAAAAAGAAAGAGTTTTATATTGCTGGTGGAGTTTTAGACAGTTTTCCTTATTTCATATTTTAACCTCAACTCTCAGAGGATGGACTATCGCCTGACATGTCCAACACCTGGTTTTCACATTCTTAGCAGATTCTCCTCAATGGAAATGCTGCACATTTTATCTTCCAGAGCAGAATATTTCTCGAAGTCTGTTTCTCGGGGACGGGGGTGGGGGGGGGGGTGATCCCGCCTGTGGTAGACTCAAAGTAAAGAAAGAAAAAAAAAACAAAGAATATTATCCCCAGCAAAGTTATCTTTCAGAATTACAAACAATATATATTTTTTCCAGACAGGCTATAGCTACATGATTTCATCACCACTACACAAGACTTATAAGAAATGTTAAAGGGACTTCATCAAGTTGAAATGGAAGAACACTAAATAAGTAACAGGAATACATGAAATTATAAATCTCATTATAGTAAAAGTAAAGATCTCAGTCCAAAATAGGTAGATAAATTCAGAATACTCTAATGGTGCAATGGTGGTTGATAAATCACTTACAACTCTAGTATAAAAGTTAGAATACAAAAGTATTAATCATAGCTGTGACAACAATAGTGAGTTAGTGGATACACAAGATAAAAAGATGTAAAATGCGACATTAAAAACTTAGATGTGGCACAGCTGGTGTGGCTCAGTGCTAGAGCATCGACCCATGAACCAGGAGATCACAGTGGGATTCTTGGTCAGGGCACATGCTGGTCAGGGTATATGCCCAGGTCGGGGATGTGCAGGAGGCAGCCGATCGATGTTTCTCTCTCATCGATGTTTCTATCTCTCTTTCCCTCTCTCTGAAATCAATGAAAACGTGTTTGTTTGTTTTTAATTTAATATGTGGGAGGGGGAGAGTAAAATGTAGAGCTTTAGTATGCATTTAAAATTAATAAGTCATGCCCGTCTGGTGTGGCTTAGTGGTTGAGTGTTTACCTGTGAACCAGGAGGTTACAGTTCGATTCCTGGTCAGGGCACATGCCCGGGTTGTGGGCTCGATCCTCAGTGTGGCGTGTGCAGGAGGCAGCTAATCAATGATTCTCTCTCATCATTGACATTTCTCTCTTTCTCTCTCTCTCCCTCTCCCTTCCTTTCTGAAATTAATAAAAAAAATATTTAAAAAAATAAAGTTAATAAGTCATAACCTGTTTTATGTAAGCCTCATGGTGACCACATAGCAAAACCTCTGGCAGATAAAGAAAAGAGAAAGAGAAAGAAATCTAAGTATATCACTTCAGCAAATCATCAAGTCACAAGGAAGAGAAATGGTGAAGGAATCATAAAACAGCCAGAAAACAATGAACAGAATGGCAATGGCAAGTCTATCACTATCCATAGTTACTTTATTTTTAAAATATATTTTATTGATTTTAGAGAGGAAGAGAAAGGAGAGAGGAGAGATAGAAACATCCATGATGAGAGAGAATCATTGATCGACTGCCTCCTTCACAGCCCCCACTGGGGATCGAGCCCACAACCTGGGCCTGTGCGCTTGACCGGAATCGAACCTGGGACCCTTCAGTCCGAAGGCCGATGCTCTATAGGACTGAGCCAAACGGACCAGGGCTCCGTAGTTACTTTAAATGTAAAAGAACTAAATTCTCCAATCACAGGACACAGAATGGCTGAGTGGATTTAAAAAAAAAAAAAAAAGACCCACATATTTGCTGACTCCAAGAGACTCACCGATTTCAAACTGTTTGCTGTAGGCTTAACACATCAATACTAGGAAGCAGGAAGTGGTCAAGGAGTACTCCGTTGTGTAAATGTCCCGCAGCTTTGTATCCTCTCATCTACTCACAGGCCCTCGGGCCGCCCCCAGTTCTGACTACTGTCAATAGCACCGCAGTAAACCCAGGGGTGGATGTATTCTTGCCAATGAGTGTTTGGGTTTCTTCAGAATAAATTCCCGGGAGGATGTATCAGGTAGCGTGATCCGTCCAACTCGGTTCCTTTTCTAGATTGCTACTGCTATTTGGGGTCTTTTGGGGTCCCAAATAAAATCTGGAGTATTTGTTCCAGTTCTGTGAAACACGCCATTGGCACTTTGCTAGGAATGGCGTTGCACCCAGAGATTGCTCTGGTGGTATGGACATTTTCATGAGGTTAATACTTCCTATTCATGGCCACGGTTTAGGCTTTCATTTATTTGTTATCATCTTCAATTTTTTTTTTTCTTCAGTATCTTACCCATTTCTGAGCATAGGCCATTTGTTGGCTTGGTGACGTGTATTTAAGGCTGAGTCACAAGGCAGTCCCGTTTTTAATTTTTTGAGGGCCCTCCCTTCTGTTTTCCGTAGTGGCTGGGCCAGTCCCCGTTTCCACCAACAGTGCATAGTGACCCCCTTGTTAACGAAAAAAAGCCATTGAAACCTGTAAAGAATTTCTGTGAGTTTATTTGAGCCAAACTGTCGACATAGGCCGGGAAGCAGAACCTCAATGAATTGAGATAATGCTCCGGAGAATGCAGGGTCACATCTATATTTATACATTGAAATCAAAGGAAAGGGACGTAGGTGAGTTACATGAAATCCATTGGTGACAGATTAGGGAGGTGGGACAAAGCAAAGCGGGGAAACCTCTGGGATAGGGTGAAAAGCGAAATGATGGACAGGTGCTTCTCTTACAGAGATGGATACAGGATACTTTAACGTAATTAACAGTTGACAATTAACTTGATAACAGTAACAATGAGGGAATGTCCCGGTGCCATTTGCTGTGCCCTGAGGGGTCCGGGGTCAAAAGGAAGTTACAAGTTACCCAGACATCTCACAGATATGTTATCTTAGAGGCAAAAAGGCAAATGGGCTCAGTAAAGAAGATCTAAGTTGATCTTTGTCAGGGAAGATATCAGCTTAGGAATGACTGCCCACTATAACCTGTTTGTAGTTAAATATTTAATTTTCAGACCATCTTTTGTGGTTATTTTAGGTCTCTGAGTTTTCAAGACCGCCA
The DNA here is from genome assembly GCF_951640355.1 of Cnephaeus nilssonii. Lineage (NCBI taxonomy): Eukaryota > Metazoa > Chordata > Mammalia > Chiroptera > Vespertilionidae > Cnephaeus > Cnephaeus nilssonii. The sequence goes on from NC_137091.1 coordinate 50,371,205, forward strand.
CACAGGCCTCCCCTGAGCTTGTCAGGTTAGCAAGTGGCTTCTTTCGTTCACACCCTTTTCTCCACATCCTCACCAGCACTTGTTGTTTAGTAATTTACAGATGACAGCCATTCTGACAGGTTCTGACAGGTGGTATATCCTCGTGGTTTTAATTTGCATTTCTCTGACAATTCGTGGCATTGAGTATCTTTTCATACACTGAGTGGCCAGATTATGATGACCTCTGAACACATATATCAGAGGCCCGGTGCATGAATTCGTGCATGGGTGGGGTCCGGCCAGCCTGGCCAGTGGGGAGGGGACGTGGGCGGTTGGCCGGCCTGCCTGCTGGTTGAACTCCTGGTCGAGGGGACAATTTGCATATTAGCCTTTTATTCTATAGGATAGACACAGAGTGGCCAGATGATTATGTGTTCAGAGATCCTAATAATCTGGCCACTCAGTGTGTATCTATTGGCCATCTGTATGTCCTCTTTGGAGAAGTGGCTATTCAGGCCCATTGCCCATTTTTTAACTGGATTTCTCATCTTTCCTTTAGTTGAGTTGTATGAGTATTTATGTATTTTGTAAATTAACCCCTTATCAGATCTACCATTGGCAAATATGTTCTCCCATTCAGTGAGTGATCTTTCATTTTGTTGATGGTGTCCTTTGCTGTGAAAAAAAAAAACACAAACTTTTTTGTTTGATGCAGTCCAATTTGTTTAATGTTCTTGTTGTTGTTTCCTTTGTCCAAGGAGATATATCGGAAAGAAATATTGCTAAGAGAAACGTCAGAGATTTTGCCGCTTATGTTTTCTTCTAGGAGTTTGATTGTTTCACGTCTCACACTTAAGGCTTTTTCATCCATGTTGAGTTTATTCTTGTGTGTGGTGCAAGAAGGTGGTCTGGTTTCATTTTTCTCCATGTTTCTGTCCAATTTCACCAACACCTCACATTGAAGAGACAGTCGTTACCCAATTGTATGTTCTCGCCTTCTTTGTCAGGTATTGATGGACCGTATAGGTGTGGATTTGTTTGTAGGCTCTTGGTTCTGTTCCATGGAGCTGTCTGTCTACTTTTATACCAGTAACCATATTGTTTTTATTACTATGACCCGAAAGCATGGTTTGATATCAGGTAGCGTGATCCGTCCAACTTGGTTCTTTTTCTAGGTTGGGGTCTTTTGGGGGTCTTATGTGGTTCCAAATAAAATCTGGAGTTATTTGTTCCAGTTCTGTGAAATACGCCATTGGCATTTTGCTAGGAATGGCGTTGCATCTAGAGATTGCTCTGGTGGTATGGACATTTTCATGAGGTTACTACTTCCTATTCATGGCCACGCTATAGGCTTTCATTTATTTGTTATCTTCTTCAATTTTTTTTCCTTCAGTATCTTATACATTTCTGATTACAGGTCTTTTATTTGCGTGGTTAAATTTATTTCTAGTTATTTTTTTAATATATTTTATTAATTTTTTTTTACAGAGAGGAAGGGAGAGGGATAGAGAGTTAGAAACATCGACGAGAGAGAAACATCGATCAGCTGCTTCCTGCACACCTCCTACTGGGGATGTGCCCCCAACCAAGGTACATGCCCTTGACCGGAATCGAACCTGGGACCTTTCAGTCCGCAGACCGACGCTCTATCCACTGAGCCACACCGGTTTCAGCTAGTTAATTGTTTTTTTTTAATGAAATTGTAAATGGGACTATTTTCTGGGACAGGTTCTGACAGGTGATATGTCCTTGTGGTTTTAATTTGCATTTCTCTGATAATCAGTGGCATTGAGTATCTTCTCATATATCTCTGTTGGCCATCTGTATGTCCTCTTTGGAAAAGTGCCCATTCAGGTCCATTGCCCATTTTTTAATTGGATTTTTTTTTCTTCCTTTAGTTGAGTTGTATGAGCCCTTCATTATAGTTCATTATTGGTGCATAAAGTGTGATCAATTTCTAAATGTTTAGACTTATTTTGCTACTTTATTGAGTTTATTAGTTTTAGTAGTTTTTTGCTCAACTCTTTAGGATTCTCTATATACAGTACCTTGTCATTGGCAAATAATGACATTTTTACTTGTTCCTTTTTTTTATTTGAATGCCTTTTATTTCTTCTTCTTGTCTTATTACTATGGCTAGGACTTCCAGGACTATGTTGAATATGAGTCGTGAAAGTGGACTTCCCCGTGTCATTCCTGATCCTAAGAAAAATGCCTTGAGTTTTTTCCAGCTGAGTATGATGTGAGCTGTGAGTTTGGCATTCCTGGACCCTTATTATGTTGAGGTATGTTTCTTCTGTTCCTGCTTTGCTGAGAGTTTTTGTCGTGAATGTATGCTTGGTTTTGTCAAATGCTTTTCTTGCATCTATTGATGTGATCGTATGACCTTTATTCTTCATTTTGTTTATGTGGCGTGTCATGTGAACTGATTAGTGTGTATTGTACCAAACTTGCATCCCAGAAACAGATTCAACTGAACCATGGTGTGTGATCTTTTGACTGTATGGCTGAGTTCAGTTTGCTCCTATTTTGTTGAGGATTGAGGCATCTGTGTTACTCAGAGATATTGCCTATAATTTTCGTTTCTTGGTAGAGTCTCCATTTGGTTTGGAAGTGGAATAATGCTGGCCTCAGAACATGTGCATGGGAGTCTTCCCTCCTCTTGAAGTGTTTGGAATCGTTTGAGAAGGATAGGTGTTAGTTTTTCTTGGAATGTTTGTGAAAACTCAGCTTCGAAGCCATCCGGGTCAGGACTTTCGTTTGTTGAGAGATTTTTTTTTAAATTATTATTACTGCTTTGATTTCGTTAGTTGTAATCAGTCTGTTCAGATTTTCTATTCCTTCTTGATTCAGTTTTAGAAATTGGTATGTTTGTAGGAATGTATCCGTTTCTTTCAGATTGTCCAATTTGTTGACATATGGTGGTTCATAATATTTTTTTAATAATCTTTTTGGCCATGACTGGTTTGGCTCAGTGGATAGAGCGTCGGCCTGGGGACTAAAGGGTCCCAGGTTCGATTCCGGTCAAGGGCATGTACCTTGGTTGCAGGCACATCCCCAGTAGGAGGTGTGCAGGAGGCAGCTGATCGGTGATTCTCTCTCATTGATGTTTCTAACTCTCTATCCCTCTCCCTTCCTCTCTGTAAAAAAATCAATAAAATATATATTTTTTTAAAATCTTTTTTGTTTCTGTGTTGTCTGTTGTTACTTCTCCTTTGTCTGATTTTATTGATTTGGAATCAAAGCTTAACATTACAGCAAAGGAACCCAGCAAGAGAAAACAAAAGGGAATTCTGAAACATCCAGAAAGCAATGGACAAAATGGGGATGGCAAGTCCATAACTATCAAGAATTACCTTATATGTAAAAAGACTAAATTCTTCCATCAAACAACATAGAATACCTGAATGAATGATTTTTTTAAATAAAAATTTATGGGGTGGTGAGGGCCTGGGGCAGGGGGACAGCGCCCGGCTGGAGAGGGGTCAATGAAGGGGGAAAGAGGGACATATGTAATACTTTCGACAATGAAGAAGTATTTTTTAAAAATAAATAAAAGACTCATTTATATGCAACCTGGAAGAGACTCGTTTCAGACTATATGCTGTAGGCATAACATGTCCTCCATAAGTAAACACATAGTCACACAAGCAAATGTTTGTTTTCTGAGTACGTACAGACCTTTCACTCAGTGTATCCCAGCGTTAAACATTACACAACCCAGAGTCACTCCTGTCCGTAACTCGGAGAACTTGGGAAAGGATGTCACATTCATGCCTCGGGCTTACCCGTTGGCCTCAGGAAGCCAGTGAGCCCTTCTGATAGAGGATTGAAACGATGGGGTTCCCCGCCGACAGTCCTTTGGGCTCATGGAGTCTTGGTGGACCCACCTGAGTCTCAGCTTCCAGGAGCAAGTAAACTCCTGGAAGGAGAAAAATCGGGCAAGGAAATAATGATGAGCTCGTCTCGTGTTAAAGGACTGTACCCGTTCCGCCCGTGCCTACACACAGGGTCATCGGAAAGACTGCCAGTCATGGGTGGACATGGCTCAGGCATTTCCAACAGGCCAAAGAGAACACAAGTCTAACCTGATTCTGTTAGAAAAATCGCCATTTTCAGGGGCTCTCTAGAAGCCACTTGTTTGGAGGTGTTCACAATTCATTCCATAATTGGCCGTGAACCCGAGAGAAATTGTCCGCAGCATGAGGACATACAGAAAACCGGAGAAGAACCAAGCAACGCTTAGAGAGATGGAGTTACATTTATTACGCGCGGGCCCAGAGGAAAATGTCTCTCAAATTCTGGGCCCCAACATGGAGGAACTTTCCCTATGTATATGTTGTTACCTTCTTTGTCTCCCAAATATGGGGTGTTTCCGGCCCCCTTTGCACGTTCTTAAAGAGCCCCTACGTGTTGGGGCCTTGAGACCTCAGCCAAAGGCCTGGCCTGGTGCCAGCACTGATAACTTCGTCCGGGGAAGGTTTAATGGCCTCTCTGAAGTGGGAGTCGTCTCATTTTCCTTATCATTTAAGCAAGCAAGCATTTCCAGAAGCCAAATCGCAGGGTTAGCATTTCAAACGGCAGTGTTTATAGAGGATGGTGCTTCCAGGAGAATTAGGTGGCAGGGGAAAGAGCTCAGTGTTTTTGTTTCTGTTCCCTCCCCCCCCCCCCACCCCGAAATTGCCGTTAAGGGAAAAGGCGTCCACCTCTCTCTATTCCCTCCTCGTCTGTGAGCCTCCGGGAGCTCCCCACCATGCAGTGGGCGGCTGAGTCTTCAGGAAGTGTTCGGATGACTCACGCTGGGCTGTGACTCTCTCTGTCTCAATGGCCGTCCAGCAGGAGCCTTGGATGGCTCTGCCCTCTATACACTGAGTGGCCAGATGATGATGATCTCTGGACGCATAATCACCTGGCCACTCAGTGTCTATCCTATAGAATAAAAGGCTAATATGCAAATTGTGCCCTCGACCAGGAGTTCGACCAGCAGGCAGGCCGGCCAACCGCCCATGTCCCCCTCCCCCGGCCCGGCTGGCCGGACCCCACCCATGCACGAATTCATGCACCGAGCCTCTGATATATATACACTGAGTGGCCAGATTATTGTGTGTTCAGAGATAAGAATAACGTGGCCACTCAGTGTATTACCATCTGGCTCCAAACTCAGGAAGCAGAGCGGCTGTGTCGGTTGCGCAAACCAGAGACCAAGCTGGGCCGGCTGTGGTGTGGAATGGCCACAGATTACTTGTGGATTGAAGGGATCCCCTTCTACACGATTATCATCAGAGACCTGAGGTCTCTGCAGGACGGATTCGTGGTGAGGGATGAGGATGTCATCACAGTGTCGGGGAAGGTCCCACTGGCAGCCTGGATCTTACAGTCGAGTGGTTGGGGCGAACTTGAAGGAACAATGACACTGGACGACACGCTGGGCTCCCCCAGGGAACAGCATTCACGTAAAGGAAGCTGCAGCTGGGAATTCTGGGTCGTGTCGTTGGGTGCCGTGCCAGGCACAGGCGAAGGGTTGAGGGCCGTTTCTGGAGGAGCAGTCAATAGTAAGATCGCCACGTAACCTATCTGACCCAGGGTCAGAGCGCGTAGGACGAAAGACCCTCCCCTGTCCTAAGAAGTGTCTTGCAGCCGGTGTGGCTCAGTGGATAGAGCGTCAGTCTGTGGACTGAAGGGTCCCAGGTTCGATTCCGGTCAAGGGCATGTACCTTGGTTGCAGGCACATCCCCAGTGGGGAGTGTGCAGGAGGCAGTTGGTCAATGTTTCTCTCTCATCGATGTTTCTAACTCTCTGTCCCTCTCCCTTCCTCTCTGTAAAAATCAATAAAATATTTTTTTTTTTAAAAAAAGAAGTGTCTTGCAGCCGGTTTGGCTCAGTGGATAGAGCATCGGCCTGCAGACTGAAGGGTCCAAGGTTCGATTCCGGTCCCCGCCCTGGTTGGGTTTATGTGGGAGGCAACCGATCGATGTGTCTCCCTCACATGGATGTTTCTCTCTCTCTCTCTCTCTCTTTTTCTCTCTCTCCCTCTCCCTTCCACTCTCTCTAAAAAAAAAAAATCAATGGAAAAATATCCTCAGGTGAGGATTAACAACAACAACAAGAGAGATGTCTTGCATGTTAAACGAGGCAGACGTGTAACATCCAGCACAGGGCCTGGCGTCGGGGAAATGACTGTGTGTTAGTCATCGCTCAGTCCTCACAGAGTCCCAGGGGGCAGGTCCGGGGACGGTCCTGTGAAACAGACGGCAAACCCTGAACTCAGCTACCTGCTTAGGCAGCTAGCAGTCTGGGGCTGGAGCCACGGGCATGTGACCCAGACGGGAGCACTGAGCCCCTCGGCTGTGTGGGGTGCGTTTTTCACGGACGGTGTAAGGTAGATTCCGGTAGAGACGGGCAGAGACGTCCAAGTCCCGAGACCTTACTTCTGAATCTGATCCGGACTCATGTTTTGTGTTTGACAGGAATCGCTGGGGACTGGAAACATCAGCTCACGGTGGCCCAGACGGAAGCCTTCGATAAAGTTTACCAAGAGAAGAAGGCCGGGCTCCCCCCAGGCCTCTTCCCGTGGGAGTAACGGCCTCACGCGTCTGCATCGGGTGCAAAGGCTGAATTTCCTGAGGCTCTTGTGAGCTGACCTGCTCATACAATCCATCACTCACTTAACGAACACCAACCCTTTTCCTTACTGACCTTAAGCCATGTCAGCTTCAAAAGTTATGTAATATTTCTAATGTACAGAATAATAAAGGAAATGATATTTTAATATTTTTTATTGATTTCAGAGAGGAAAAGAGAGGGAGAGAGATAGAAACATCAATGATGAGAGAATCATTGATTGGCCACCTCCTGCACGCCCCCCACTGGGGATCGAGCCCGAAACCCTGGCATGTGCCCTTGACCAGAATCGAACCTGGGACCCCTCAATCTACAGGCCAATGCTTTATCCACTGAGCCAAACCAGCCAGGACAGGAAACAGTATTTTAGAACAAATGCAATTTCACCCCCAGCCAGGTGGCTCAGTTGGTTGGAGCATCGTCCTGCACACCAAAAGAGTGGGGGTTCAATTCCCGGTTAGGGGACATACCTAGATTGCATGTTTGATCTCTTGATCTCTGTTTGGGGTGTGTATGGGAGGCACTGATCAATGTTTCTCTCTCATATCTATGTTTCTCTTTCTCCCTTCCTCTCTCTCTCTCTCTCTCTCTCTCTCTCTCTCTCTCTCTCTTTCTCTCCCAAATCAATTAGAGAACATATCTTCAGGTGAGAACTTAAAACACATACACACAAACAACTAATGCAATTTCTAAACAGGTTAGTAAATAAAGGTCAATCCTTTTATTAACATACATCACAAAGGATTGACCTTAGCCATACATCTAGTTTTTCACCCAGGGACATTGCCCAACAGAGGCATTGCCCCTAACCCCTTCAGGGCACTGTGGTTACCAGTATAAAGGGCTTTCAGTCTTCGCTCCGTGCCTGCATATGCAAATCAACCCACCATCTTTGTTGGGTTAATTTGCATACTCACTCCTGAGTGGCTGGTGGGTGTTGTGGAGGTGTGGTCAATTTGCATATTTCTCTTTTATTAGTGTAGATCGTTAATAATGAACTACAGTGTTCACTAATGACTGATGACTATCATCGTGTTGCATTCATTTCCCTTACGTGCCTTATGCGCAGTCGCACCATTTCTCTCCACTAATACTAATGGCGAATTTTCTAGCAGCCAATGGCCACGTCCTTAGTCTTGGACTGACTTGTTGGGAGTGCGCAACAGGAAATATTTCGCTTTTGGAGAACAAGAAAAATAGGTTATTTGTATGACACTTATTAATCTGTGCAGTTATTCAGTGTCTGGTAAGTTCATGGTCAAGAAAAAAATATTTTTATTAAAATGTTCTATTTTATGTTAACGACGACTCATTTATTTCAGCCCTTTGTACTCAGCACGTCCCTATCGACATAAACCCACGTTTCCACGGAAATGGAAGCTTTTTTTTTTTTTCCCCCGGCCACATCCACTTACCCCTTGTTTAACCGGCCCCTGTGAGCCTGTGAGTGTGACACGCTTGGTCATGGGGAGATTAAGTAGTTTTCATGCGCTACATGGACCTCTGCTGCCACCTAGTGTCAGTCGCTGGGAGAGCAACTCGACTGCCAATCCTAAGCCACAATTCAGAGGACCTGTGGGGAGTTCCCATTTGTTTCCTGTGTGTTGTTTTTGTGTGTTTTTTTAAACAAAGCTCTATTTCTTTAATAGAACTTAATTTCGTTTGTTAATATATATTTTTATTGATTTCAGAGAGGAAGGGAGAGGGAGAGAGAGACAGAGATATCAATGAGGAGAGAATAATCGACGGGCTGCCTCCTGCACGCTCCCCGCTGGGGATGGAGCCTACACCCTGACCGGGCATCGAGCCGTGACCTCCTGGTTCCTAGGTCGATGCTCAACCACAGAGCCACGCCGGCCGGGCATGGGTGTTCGCCTTTGAAACGCAGCTGGGGTCCTCGGACCAAGGCCTCTGTGGTAGGGCGTCCCCTTGCCCGTCAACAGCTCCACACACCTCTGATGCCTAATTCCGGGAGCGCTATAGGAAGGAGGTAGTCTCACTTGGAATATCCCTCGGGATGTGGACCCAAGTCTGTACTCGTCTTCCTTTAAATGACAGGACGTAAAACAAGTTATCTACACTCCACGCATCACTTCCCGGCCATCTTACGTGCTGTGGTAGTGGACGGATGATGAAAATATTCGTATATCAGTGTGTTACGTGTGGAATATGTTACCTGAATACATCGTCCTTTATAATAAAACCCTAATATGCAAATCGACTGAACAGCTGAACGACAGTCCAGTGGCAGTGATGGCGGGGAGCAGGGCTGGCCAGGTAGCACCACCCACCCCCACCCCTCGCCAACGCCTCCTGCAAACCAGCAGTCGGACATACCCCAAGGGCGCAGGCTGGGCTGAGGTACCCCCCCCCCCCCCCGCCCCATGCACGAATTTCATGCACGGGGCCTCTCGTGTAACATAAATGTCATGTACATGTTCATGCATGCTGTACTGTATTTCTATGTGTCTGCTTGTTTTTTGTTTGTTTGTTAAATATATTTTATTGATTTTTCACAGAGAGGAAGAGAGAGGGATAGCGAGTTAGAAACATCGATGAGAGAGAAACATCGATCAGCTGCCTCCTGCACACTCGCCACTGGGGATGTGCCTGCCACCAAGGTACATGCCCTTGACCAGGATCGAACCCGGGACCCTTCAGTCCACAGGCCGACGCTCTATCCACTGAGCCAAACCGGTCAGAGAGTGAACTTTCTCTTACCGTTGGATTCCTGGCTCTGATCTCTTCCTTAGCCAGAACTCCAGCGCCCAGGTTGCTGGACCCCAGTCCCGGCTGACTCCCTCGGTTGGACACCTGGTGCCATTCCTCCATCAACAGATTCAAGATGAAAGATGAAACAGAGGGCCGGAGACCATGGGATACCAGGACACAGGCTTTATTGGAGATCACCCTGCCGGCCGCCTTCCAGAGGGGAAAAGGGGACGGGCCAGGGGTGAGAGCACCTTTTAAGGGGAGGAAAGGAGGGGACGGGGCTTAGGGCACTCAGCACACACTGATTGGTGGTTTCATGTAAGGCACATGATTAGGCACCTAGGGACTTAGGAATTGGGTGCTTAGGGTATTTGGCAGGTGCTGATTGGTGGTTCAATGTACAGTCCATGTAAGGTGTTCAGGAATGTCCGGCTGCAGGTGGAGTTTACATCATACTCCGTCCATCAGTTGGGGGAAGGGAGGATCTATCACAAGACATCTGGGCCCTGGCACCCTGGTCTCTCTGTAGCCATGGAGGTCTCTGATGCATAAGTTTTTCCCTCAGCTTCCCACTCTTTTCCACCAGAGTCCCCCTAAATAGCAGGAAGGACCTAGCTGGTGCGGCCCAGTGATTGAGTGTGGACTTAGGAATCAGGAGGTCACGGTTCAGTTCTGGACCAGGTCATGTGCCCAGGGTTGCAGGCTTGATCCCCAGTAGGGGGCGTTCAGGAGGCAGCCGATCCATGATTCTCTCTCCTCATGGATGTCTCTATCTCCCTCTTCCTCTCTGAAATAAATTTTAAAAATAAATAAAAATATATTTTAAAAAGCCCTAGCTAGTTTGGCTCAGTGGATAGAGTCAGCCTGTGGACCGAAGGGTTCCAGGTTCAATTCTGGTCAAGGGCACATGCCAGGGTTGTGGGCTGGATCCCCAGTAGGGGGCCTGCAGGAGGCAGCTGATCAATGATTCTTTCTCATCATTGATGTTTCCATCTTTCTCTCCTCCCTTCCTCTCTGAAATCAATATAAATATATATTTTTAAAATTCTGTCCGTCCTGACCTGGCCGGTGTGGCTCAGTTGGTTGGGCGATGTCCCGTGCACCAAGTAGGGGGTGTGCAGGAGGCAGCCGATGTGTGACTCCCTCTCCCTTCCTCTGTCGAAGGGAGGAAGGACATTTTTAAAAAATATGTTTTTATTGATTTTTAGAGAGAGAGAGGAAGGAGGGACAGATAGAGACATGGCTGAGAGAGGAACATCCATCCATCGGCTGCCTCCTGCCCGCCCCCTACTGGGGATCGAGCCCGAAACCTAGTGTTACCGAATTTTTGGACTGGAATCCGGATTCTTTCTTCTTTAGAATCGAAGAATGAACCCACGGACAGAAAGTGGGGTAGCAAAGGTGGAGATTTATTGAAGAACAAGTGCAGACTCGCACGTGGGGAGGGGGGAGAGTCCCACAGAATGGACTCCCATGTGGGTAGGGGGAAAAGGGTCCCATTGAGTTCCTTTTCTCTATGGCTTATGAAGGCTGCAGAAACTGGTGCCTGGATATCCCCTCTGATTGGTCAAATATTCCCCTTCAAGTTGATTACTATAGTAACTCCTGGGCTCAAAGGTTGACCCCCCCCCCCCCCCCCCCCCCGCCTTCCCTATTGTTTTCCTATTCCCTCTGGGCTTTCTTCCTCTCCTTCTGAATGAAGGGCTTCCTTCTCTTTATTTTGTAAATAGAGACCTCGGCTACTTCCAGTTCCCTTGTCTTATGCAAATGCAACTGTTGCTGCTTCCTAGTCTTATGGAAATGTACCTTCTCCCTGTGTTTTTTCCTTGGACCCAATTCTAAAAAAAAATTTTTTTTAAATCCCTAAGCCTGCCTAGATCCCCCTAAAATTCCTGCTTCACCAGGAATCGAACCAGTGACCTCCTGGTTCCTGGGTATGGATGCTCAATCGCTGAGCGACAGCAGCAGGATACTTTAAAGATTCTCTAGGTTCCAACGGTCTTGCCATTGTGCAAACGCGGCCAGTAGGTGACGCGTCGCCACGGCAACGGGCCGCAGGGTATCCTGGGAAATGGAGTTCCGGCGCCACGCAAAGGACTCTAGGCTCCTGGATCGATGAAGGCGCCAGTGCGATTCCACTCCGGGCCGAGGACCGTCTCTGCGACCCTCTCCCGGGCCAGTTCGCCTCGGGGCAGAAGAGATCGCAGCCCGCGTCGCCCGGCTCTCCCCACCTCACGCCAGGGCGGGGCCCCCCGGAGCCGCGCGGCGCCCCGGAGGCTTCTGGGAGTGAGTGCGCAGTGCGCAGGCGCGGATGCGAGCGTTAGCATCCGCGGGTGAGCGCGGCTCCCAGTCCCGCTGATTCCGGACCAGGACACGCAGGTGCGGAGGCCGGGAAGGGCGGCGAGGCGGAGGCCGGGTCAGGGTGAGCGGACCAAGGGCGGGCCGCAGCGCCGGAGAGCAGGTACGTGATTTCACCGGGGAGCGCGGCCTGGGCGGTGCGCGCGGCCGGCCTTGCGTGCCACGTGGGTTGGCGCGGAGGCGGTGACGCCCCTGGACGGCGCTGATGGCGTGCGTGCTGGCGTTCGCGGTTACGTAAGAGAGGGGCGGGGCCTCCGGCCGTGGTCCATGGGACGTCCCGGGAGTGATGGAAGCAGAGGCGCTGGAGCCGCGTGGCTTTGTTTAGGGGCGGGGCGAGGAGGTGCTGGGGGCGGTCCCGGCCGCGAGGGGCGGGGCCTCGCGCTCCTGAGGCCGCACGAGGGCGGTCCCGAGCGTGAGGGGGCGGGGCCTCGCGCTCCTGAGGCGACACGGGGGCGGTCCCGAGCGTGAGGGGGCGGGGCCTCGCGCTCCTGAGGCGACACGGGGGCGGTCCCGAGCGTGAGGGGGCGGGGCTTCGCGCTCCTGAGGCGGCACGGGGGCGGTCCGGAGCGTGAGGGGGCGGGGCCTAGCGCTCCTGAGGCGGCACGGGGGCGGTTCCAACCGTGAGGGGGCGGGGCCTCGCGCTCCTGAGGCGGTGCGGGGGCGGTCCCGAGCGTGAGGGGGCGGGGCTGAGGTCCGGGAGGTGAGTGCGCAGGCGCAGGCAGCGCGTGGGCGTTAGCGCTGGAGTCAGGTGGGCGCCGCAGGGAAGCGACCCGGGAGGACGGAGGTGAGTGTGGGGTCCGTGCCCCCGCTGCTCCGTGGGGTCGTAAGGCCGCGGGGGGCCCTGCGCCCCAGGCTGTGTGAGGCTGTGAGCCCGAGGCTGCCTGTGAGGGGAAGGGCCGTCACTGTGAAGCGTGGGATGGCGTCGGTGTGCGGGGAGGAGAGGGCGTGGGGGTGTGACGGGGCCGGCTGTGGGGGGCGCGGGCGGGGGCGGCCCCAGGTCCGTGTAACTTCACGGTGGTCTGGGCTGCTCACGCGGGAGAGCGGTGCCTGCACCGGAGGGCTGGGAGCGGGCCGTGCGTGGGGCCCTGCGGGTGGGGGTGCGCGGGAGGCAGGCAGGTGCGGACCTGTTGCTGTCGCCGCCTGGGGCGGGGTGCGACCGGTGTCCGTGCTTCTGCAGGTGCGAGTGTGCGGGGTGCCGCCCGGGGCGGATCCGCCTGGACCTGGAAGGGGGTCCCCGCGGGGAGGATGCCCAGCGGCCGCGGCGGGCCCTGGTGGTACCGATTTTTTTTTTTAATTTTTGGGCTGGAACCCGGATTCTTTGTCTCCCGGAATCGAATGAATCCACGGACAGAAGGTGGGGTAGCAGAGGAGGAGGTTTATTGAAGAACAAGGACAGACTCCCCCGTGGGGAGGGGGGAGCGTCCCCCTGAATTAATTCCTCTTCCCAACGGCTGAGAGCCTGGTGCCTGGATGGCCCCTCTGATTGGTCACCAGGCCGGTTACCATAGTAACGGCTGGGCTCACCGTGGAACCTCTCGGTAGCACAAGTGAGGGCTCCCCCGCCCCTTCCTCATTGTTTTCCTATTGCCTCCGGGCTTCCCTCTCTTTGTTTTGTAAATGTGACCTTTGGTGGCTGCTCCCAGCGCCCTGGTCCATGGAGATGTACCGGCCCCAGGCTTACAGGTCGATGGAGATGTGCCTTCTCCCCGTCTGCAGCCCCGCGCTTTTCCGTGGACCCCAATTCTAAAAAACCCCTAAGCCTGCCTATGTCCCCTCCAAATTCCTGCTTCACTGGGGAAGGCAGCCCGCGTGTGGCCGTGCGAGGCTTGCCTCCTGGGGGCCGGGGAGGTTAGGCGGGGTCACGGGTGAGACCCCAGCATAGCGCTTGCTGAGCCCTGTGCGGGTGCAGGGTGTCGGTTGTGTCGGTTGTGATGCCCTGCAGAGGCGCGGAGGCAGGGTGCCATGGTGATGCTGCGGGTGGGCGCTCCTCCTTGAAGCTGAGGAGGGTGGCGCCCCGGTAGCCGAGCTGCCGCTGGTTGTCGGCCTTTGAAAGGAGGGTGGCCCCAGCCGGTGTGGCTCAGTGGATAGAGCGTCAGCCTGCGAACAGAAGGGTCCCGGGTTCCATTCCTGGTCTGGGCACATGCCCGGGTTAGGGGCTTGATCCCCAGTAGGGGGCGTGCAGGAGGCAGCTGAGCAATGATTCTCATCATGGATGTTTCTATCTCTCCCTCTCCCTCCCTCCATCTCTGAAAGCAATAAAAATATTTTTTTAAAAAAGCAGAAGACCCCTAACCGGTTTGACTCAGTGGGTAGAGCGTCAGCCTGCGGACTGAAGGGTCCCAAGTTCGATTCCGGTCAAGGGCATGTACCTTGGTTGCAGGCACATCCCCAGTAGGAGGTGTGCAGGAGGCAGCTGATCGATGTTTCTCTCTCATTGATGTTTCTCTCTATCCCTCTCCCCTCCTCTAAAAAAATCAATAAAATATACTTTTTTAAAAAAGAAAAAGAAATATCCATGATGAGAGAATCATGGATCAGCTGCCTCCTGCAAGTCCCCCACTGGGGATGGAGCCCACAACCTGGGCACGTGCCCCCGACCGGAATCAAACCTGGGATCCTTGAGTCCGCGGGCCAATGCTCTATCCACTGAGCCAAACCAGCCAGGGCTGTTATTGACAACCTAACGGGAAGGACGCCCAGAGAGTTTCCGAATTTCCTCGCCTGGGTTCCAGGAGGGCAGAAGCAGGCGAGGGGCGGGGAGGACAGAAGCAGGGCGGCCTCCTGGGTGGAGGTGTCCCTTGGGAGCTCGTGGAGGGGAGACCTGAGCGGGGTCTGGGGGAGGAGGGGTCCCCATAGCATGAGCTGGAGGCAGCTCTGCGGCTAGACCAGTGGTTTGCAAACTCATTAGCCAACAGAGCCAAATACCAACAGTACAGCGATTGAAATGTCTTTTGAGAGCCAAATTTTTAAAACTTAAACTATATAGGTAGGTACATTGTTATTAACTTAATTAGGGTGCTCCTCAGCTGACCTTTGCTAAAAACTCAAGGGGCCAAAGAGCTGCATGTGGCTCTCGAGCCGCAGTTTGCCGACCACTGGGCTAGACCAGTTCTCACTGTGGGTACTTTGGGCCAGATAAGGGGGGGGGGGGTTATGAGTTGTAAGATTGCCCCTGGCCACCAGAAGCCAGCAGCACACGCCCTGCCCCGGAGGTGAAAGCCAGGTGTCCCCAGACGCTGTGGGGGGGGGGGGGAGGCTCCAAGAGGCAGTCACTCAATCTGCAGGCACGTGTCTGCCACGGCCAGGTTTGTGCTGGTCAACGGACAAGACCGACCAGGTTCCTGCTCGCCTGTGTTAGAAGGAAGGGGAGCCCCCCAAGTCAGGGTCCTGGTAGGACACAAAACACTCGGCAGCAGGCAGACGCGCACACACGGTGGTCTGCTGGAGTTTAGCGTCTCTGACTCAGTGACCTGTCCTTTGCTCCTGATTGGAGCTCAGGCACAAGTCGCTCGTGATTGGCTAATTCAAAGGGAGGGGTTGGCCTTTGCTGTTTTAAGATGGCGGCCGATTAAACTGTACTTTGACAGAAAAGGTGACTTCTTTATTCTCACACGTGGAGCTTGCATTTGATAAGGAGACACGGGTTAACCCTGTCACAGGTGGCTCAGTGGCTGAGCGGCGACCTATGAACCAGTAGGTCACAGTTCACTTCCCGGTCAGGGCACGTGCCCGGCTGGTGGGCTCCATCCCCAGTGTGGGGGTGCAGGAGGCAGCCGATCAATGGCTGAAATCAATAAAAATATACTTAAATAAGTAAATAAATCTATGCCAGGGGACAGTGAGTATTTTGAAAAGTAAAGTAGGGCCCGTCCACCTGTGAACCAGGAGGTCGAGGTTCGATTCCCGGTCGGGGCACATGCCCGGTTGTGGGCTCGGTCCCCATTGGGGGGCAGCCGATCAATGATTTCCTCTCATCGTTGATGTTTCTACCTCTCTCCCTCTCCCTTCTCTGAAATCAATAGAAAATGGTTTTAAAAGTAAAGCAGGTGAAGGGATGGTGGGACGGCAGTAGGTGCTGTGCCCAGAGTCAGCTCCCGGCTCCCGGGGGCATCCCAGTTACTGAAGCCAGAATGGCCACCCGCCGTGACTGCCCGCCCTCCAGCTGCTCTGTCTCTCCTCCTCCAGCCCACCTGGCGGCCCAGAGACCCAGGGGGGTGCTAGACGAGGCTCCCCGGGAGGGCCCCTCGGGAAGCTGTAGGGAATAAAAGGCCCAGCTCAGTCCTCGGAGACTCCCTCTGCTGGGCCTGGCGTGGGCACAGCCATCCGGTCATCAGGCAGCTCCCAGGGCTCTGGTGTCACGGGCTCCGCCCGGCCTCTAGCAGCGAAGGACATGGACCGGGGGAGGTGCTTTCAGGATCGGGGTCAGCAAAGGCGGCCTGACCCTGCGCGTCCCGCGGAGGACACAGGCCCAGCCCCGCCCGCAGGCGCAGGCGGGAAGGCTCTCCGTGGGAGGAGAAAGAGCAGGGCCTTTAGAGAAGCGTCTTTGCGTGTCACTGGCCGCTGGGCCGCCGTCAGGGGAGGGCTGGCCTTCCGGTGCTTGCCGGGCTCGGGCTGCCTGTGCGGAAGGGACGGGAGGACTGGCCGGGAGCCGGGAGCCCGCTCGGGGCAATGCCCAGCGGCCGCGGCGGAGGGAGGCTTCCTTCTCCCCATCGCGCAGATGAGCAAACGGAGGCCGAGTCGCTGCCCCGCGGGCGAGCTTCGCGCCAGAACCCCCTCGCATCACTGCCGCCCTCTCCTCCCCAGCGCGGAGGTCCTCGGGGACATTGTCTCGTGGACGGGAACGTGCTGCTCCGGCTCGGCGGCCCATGAGAAACCGCAGGCCCGGCCGGACGCCGCTGCCCGGAGCCACCCTCTCCACCTGAGGCGTCGCGGGGCGAGCGGGCCATGTTCCTCCCCGGTAAGCACCGCAAGCTGCCTTCTCTCCTTCTCACGCTCACACGGCCCGAGCTGCCCTGACTAACACTGTCAGGGCACCAAGCAGAGGCCGCCAGCGGGAGCTTCCCTGCTGAGGCGGCTGCTTTGGGGGTGCCCAGCCCGGAGCCAGGCCCTCCGCCTCCCCTGCTGCTGGAGGGTCCGCCACCGGCTCCCGGGCTCCCGGCCGGTCCGGGCTCCAGGGGAGGAGCGGGAGGCCTGGAGGCGTGTTAACACAGCCCTGGAGAAGGGCCGCCGGGCGTGACCTTAGCCTCTCAGCGCTGCCGTCCCTGCCCTGTTAGACGGGCCACACGGGACTCCGCCCAGCGTGGTGAGGGTCAGGTAGAGTCTGTATGACCTTGGGCCTCCCATGTGCTACGAGTCCGGGCCCTACACTCTCCCCTCGGATCCTCCCTTCCCCTCCACCTTTGTGCCAGTCTCACCTCCGAGAGGCTCACCATAACCTTTGCTTTGTTTTGTTTTGTTTTGGTTTGTTTTTTTGGTCTTGCTTTCAGAGAGGAAGGGAGAGGGAGATAGAAACATCAATGATGAGAGAGAACCATTGATCGGCTGCCTCCTGCACGCCCCCCACTGGAGATCGAACCCACAACCCGGGCATGTGCCCTTGACCAGAATCGAACCTGGGACCCTTCAGTCCGCAGGTCAACGCTCTGTCCACGGAGCCAACCCAGCTTGGGCCTCCCCATAACCTTTCTACTTACTGCTGCCACCTGCCTCTGCCCGCCTACCCACCAGTCCCGGGCTTCCTTATCCAGCCCTCCCTGCTGTCTGACATGCTACATGTGTAACCATAGGGGAAAAAACCAACAGGTTATCTACCACTGGGTCCCAGCACAGGGCTCCCTCACGCGTGTAAATTCCTGAGTGGTAACAGCGTCTTCTGTTTTTTTGTTTTTGTGGGTTTTTTAAATATATTTTATTGATTTTTTTTTTTTTACAGAGAGGAAGGGAGAGAGTTAGAAACATTAATGAGCCGAAACCGGTTTGGCTCAGTGGATAGAGCCTCAGCCTGCGGACTGAAGGGTCCCAGGTTCAATTCCGGTCAAGGGCATGTACCTTGGTTGCGGGCACATCCCCAGTAGGGGGCGTGCAGGAGGCAGCTGATGGATGTTTCTCTCTCATCGATGTTTCTAACTATATCCCTCTCTCTTCCTCTCTGGAAAAAAATCAATAAAATATATTTTTTAAAAAGAAACATCGATGAGAGAGAAACATCCATCAGCTGCCTCCTGCACACACCCCACTGGGGATGTGCCCACAACCAAGGTACATGCCTTTGAGCGGAATCGAACCTGGGACCTTTCAGTCCGCAGGCTGAGGCTCTATCCACTGAGCCAAACCTGGTAGGACTGTCTTCTGTTCTAATGAGGAGACTCTGGGTGGCTCCTGGGTGGGGGCTGTCCCCCCGAAAGACCAGCCACGGTTGGAAGCTTGGCATTTCAGCACCCACTTCTCCAGAGAGGGGAGGAGGGGCGAGAGGCAGTTAGTGATCGATCACACCCATGTGATCCCTAAAGGGGGGGGGGGGGGGTTCAGAGAGCTCCTGGGTTAGGGAACACTTCCCCGCCCCGGAGGCTGAGGCTCCCCGGCCCCCCGGGACAGGCTCCTGTGCGAGGGGCCCTCCCAGCCCTCGCCCTGCCTCCCTGCTCACCTGTGTCTTCTGTCACAGCCTCTGTCATAAGCAGCCACACGGAAGGCATGTTTCCCAGAGTCCTGCGAGCCATTGCACCAAAAGATGGACCCCGGGGAGAAGGTCGTGGGAACCTCGACTTGGCCACGTCGGACAGAGGTCATGGGCCCCCTGGGCTCCTACTGCTGGCCACCGGCATCTGGGTCCAGGTCCCGGTACTGAGTGAGAATAGGGTGACGCTGCAGGACATCCCTCTCCCTGGACACACACGTGCTCACGTCATGCACGCACAGGACGGAGGTGAGAACGCCGGGAGCACAAAGCTCGGCTCGCAGTGTGGAGAAAGACAGCTTTTCCCCAAACACTGCAACCTGCTGACTTACTGTGTTTGCTGCTCGTGGTCTGTCCGCACCAACTCAGGTGCTCCCCGCGGGGGCGAGGCCCCGTGCACCCCCAGTGCCCTGGCCCATGGGGCGGGCTGGCTAAAGCTGCCCCACACAACGGGGTGGCCCCAGAGTGAATACAACTCTCTACCTCGTCCTCGCGGCCCGTCCCAGCCCGAGGCCTGTGCAGGTGCCACGGCCGGGGGGGGGGGGGGGGGGGGCGCGAGGGACTGTGTGACCCCTCCTGTCCTCTCCGGACACTGCAAGCTGACCTTTGGTGCTCTGCGTGTGCGTGCATGTGAGCGCGTGTGTGTCCAGGGCGAGGGGCTCTGGCTCTCACCCTCGAGACTCCAGGACCACCCAGAAAGCCAGCCAGCCCCCTGACCTCTCTTCTCCCGCAGCCCCGCCTGCCCTGCGTGCTGCCCCGCCCCCGACGAGGACGCCCGGTGCAGACAGAAGGATGCCAGCCCTGCGGCTGAAGCCCAAGCCCAGGGTAAGCGGCCATCGCTCTTCCTTCGGGGTGGGCGTCCCTTAGACCCGGACCCTGTGTGTTCCCTCCCGGCCCGGCCTGGTTCCCAGGTCCCTGCCATCACCACGGGGGAGCTCCCGTTCCTTCAGCACCTCGGGGTTCCTGCCGATGCCAAGAAACGCCCTCCCCAGGGGGAAGACAGCAGCCACTGCTTTCTCAGGGTGGTGCGCCCCACCCCCTGGAACCTGCTTCGGGGGGCTCTGTGTTGCGCTCCAGAGCTAACCTCCTAGCATCGCTTTGTCTGTACTTGTACAGCCCATCTTACACGGAGAACCTCTGACTTTAAGAGACTCCATAGCTGCTCAGGCCGCATGCGCTGGCGCCAGGCGCGAGGTGGTGAGGCCGGGCCCTGGACGAGCTGGCTTCAGTCCGGAGTGCTGGGCAGTGCAGTGGCTTTCTGCCGGCGCCGCTCGAGGCGGTTTCTCGTGACCAGCAGCTCCGCCCTCCGCCCTGTGCGTGGGTTCCCTGTGGCTGCACGTGTCACCACTAACTTGGCAGCAGGCGTGCGTTCTCACCCGTTCCTGGCTGGGAGCTGAGCACGGCACGGCCTGGCCTCTGCTGTGGGTCTCACACGGCTGAAATCCAGATGTCGGCTGGCTGCGGCCTCACCTTCTCCCGCTTTCCACGTGGCCCTTCTTCCACCTTCAAACCAGCACCCGCAGGCCCGACCCAGCTCCTGCCTGAGTCTCCCTAGCTCCCTGCCCTCCTCGCCTGTGACTGGCGGGAGAGAAGCCAGCACTCGGGGCCTGTGCTCTGCATGTGCATTGCTGGGGCATCCCGTAAGCATCCGGCCACCTAGACAGCCCTGGCCTTCCTGGCTTCAGGCCACTGGTTAGTAAGACCTTGATGACACCTGCAGAGACCCTTGTGCCGAGGGGGATATACTCACGGGCCCTTTAGTGAGCGAGGAGATGGCCCTGAGCTGAGGCAGGCTGCCCAGCTCCTCCATGCAGGACTGAGAGAGTCACTGAGTCACCTCCTCTTCCTCCCTCCCCCCTCCCCTGGTCGGTCAGTGCTGCCATCCTCTCGGGTTGCTGCGTCACAGCTACTGTGAGCGCCGAGTAAGGCCAGTGCGGACGTGTAGGAGCCTGGGAGGATGCCTGGACTCTGCCCAGAAGTCCAAGTTGACACGCCTTCTGTGCAAGGTTTTTTGTGTGTTTTTTTCATATGTTTGTATTGACTTCCGAGAGGGAGAGGGAGAGAGAGAGAAACATCCATGATGAGAGAATCACGAATCGGCTGCCTCCTGCACACCCCCTCCTAGGGGTCGAGCCCGCATCCTGGGCATGTGCCCTGACTGGGATCAAACCATGACCTGGTTCATAGGTCAACACTCAGCGGCTGAGCCTGCCGGCCGGGCACACAGCCTTTAACACCGGGCCGCGCTGCGCTGTGTTGTGTTATGTTAATTCTCCTGCCCCTTTGGGCTCCGGTCTCCAGGTGTCCTGAGTAGGTTCCTGGCCCCGGTATCTCCGTGTTTGGGACAAGCCCACTGTCTGCTCCAGGTGTGTGGTCGCATGAGCCCACCGTGACCGATGTGGGGTTTTCTGTTGCAGGCGCCAGTGACGTTCGGGGACCTGGCCATCTATTTCTCCCAGGAGGAGTGGGAGAAGCTGAGCCCCGTGCAGAAGGGTCTGTACAGGGACGTCATGTTGGAGACCTACCAGACCCTGGCCTCTCTCGGTGAGCCCCCGCCCCGCCAGCCCTGAGGAACGGGGATCTGGCCGTCGTCAGGGAAACAGAAGCCACCCCAGTTAGGGTTTGCTTTCTCTTTAGCAGCTTTATGGAGATACAGCTCACACACTGTACATGACCGCCAGCACTCACTTCGTGTCCCCACCCACGCCCACAACCCCCCGCTTAGCAAACACTAGTCCCGCTCCCGCCCTAGGACGTGCACAGACCTGGAATCACACAGGACGGGGCCCTTGGTGTTTGTTTCTTCCACGGAGCTCCGTGTGTTCAAGGTTCATCCACACTGTAGCGGGTGACAGGACACTCACAGCACATTCCTGTGTGTGGCCCATTAACATCCCATTGCACAGGCCACGTGTGAATCCATGATGGGTGCGTGTGCTGTGTCCACTCTGCAGCTCTTAGAATATGCCGCTGTGAACATTGTGTCTGAGTTTGGGGGGATGCATATCTTCATTTCTGTTGGGTATGTAGCTAGGAGCGGAATTGCTGGTCAGATAGTCGCTGTGTGTGTAACCTTTTGAGGACGTCGCCTGTGTTGAGAGAGATTGATGAATGTCAGGAAGTCACGTAACAGGCGCTGTTAAAGGGGCCCCGTGGGCGTGGGTGGCACAGATGGCGCTGCAGACGCAGCCACCTCCCAGGGCACGGGCGCGGCTGGGCTCTCGGGACAGAGGGATGCACTGCCTGGCTTTGTACTCCTGAGGGGGCAAGAGAGGGCCAGCTCTGGGAGTGGGTGGGAAAAAGGAAACAAACTATGGAGGCCCTGCTGGTAGACACTCTCGGAGCAGCTGGCGAAGGAGGGGTGTGGGGTGCAGAGCAGACAAGGCTGGTATCGGGAGTCGACAGGCAGCAGCTTAATGACCAGCCTCGAGCTTCTGCTCCAACTTCTCAGGAAACCCGTTGGCTCTGTAGTTAGGAAGGAAGAACTGGCAGCGGTCCCTGGGATTGCATCCTCATTCTCGAGCGGCCCTCTGCCTCCCCCACCCTCCGTTTGTGCCCGCAAATCCCCTTTCCATCGGCACAGGGTGTGGCCCCGGCGCCGTGGCGCCCACGTCATGCTCAATCCCAGTGTTTTCCCGTGTGCAGGACTGTCCGGTCGGAAGCCAGATATGATCACCTTGTTGGAGAATGGGAAAGTACCCTTGACGGAGGGAAGACACCCCGGCCTGGGTGAGTGACAGAGCCTGGGTCTGGAAGTGTGTGCAAGCACACTCCAGAGTGGGAGGGCCACGGGCAGGCTGACATTCAAGAGCCCCTCCCCCACCTCCTGGCCCCAGACCTGTGCGGGATTCAGGCCTCTCCGGTAGGACCGTCGCCCGCAGGGAGAAGGGTACCATTTTATAGGCCCTTCTGGGTACAGACACTTCCCGGTGCAGGCTCCCCCCGCCGTGCTGAGGCGGGTGCTGTGATTCTGGTGCTGTGGGTGAGAACACAGACCCAGCCTTGTCCGCACCCATCACACTCCCTGCCTCAGCATTCACACTTCCCTCAGAGAAAGCGTATTCCCGCTTCTTTAATGACAGCTCTCCAGCAATAATGTTCCAGCTGCACCATTTTCTTCAGTCCTTTCAAAACTTAAAAATCTTTTCCACACTGTTCATTTTGACTACTTTGTAAGGACTTATTCCCTTGTCTAATAGATTCTTCTTTGATTGATCAAGTTGTGTGGGGTTTTTTACACTTCTAAGAGGCTTTTTAGTTGTAAAAAGTATCCTCCTATCCTATATAATAAAGAGCTAATATGCTAATGGTCCTCACGCCGCAACTGCCGATCACCAGGAGGCTGCCGGGACAACAGACGTGTTCGGGGGCGCGGGGCTGCGTGCCCGCCATGGAGGCAGTCCACGCAGCAGAAAATGTCTGAAGAGCAACATACCTCTAATGCTGAAAGAAGGCGGCTTTGGCGACAGAATTTATCTGAAGAGCAACTATTGGCACAACGTAGATCTGCAGCTGAAAGAAGCCGGCGTTACCGACAGAAAATGTCTAAAGAGAAACGAGCCGCTGACACGGAAAGAAGGCGGCTTTGGCGACAGAACTTAACTGGAGAGAAACTGTTGGCGCAACGTAGATCTGAAGCCGAAAGAAGACGGCGTTACCGACAGAAAATGTCTCAAGAGCAACGGGCCTTGGAAGTTGAAAAAAGGCGGCTTCGGCGACATAGAGCATCTCAAGGGGAACTATTGGCACAATGTACCTCATTAAAAATGCAGCTACAGGTGCAAATGTTTCTCGAAAAAATGAGCAGATTGAAAAATTAAATGAAGAAATTTCGGGTATACTCAATGGAGATTTTCACACACATTTGAGTGATGATTCCATTGATTCAACAGATGATGCTGAACGGGAAAATTTCCCTATCGAATTTCTTCATAGTATCACTCCTTCAGGAATGCCGTGTCATAAATTAAAATTGAAAAGTGGGTACAATCATCATGCTACTGAGAAATCTTAGTAATAAATAGGTCTTTGTAATGATCCTCGAGGTATTATCACAAGATTGTGACCTAACATATTCGAATCAGAAGTATTAACAGGATCTGTAGAGGGAGAGATTGTTCTGATTCCAAGAATTGATTTGTCCCCATCAGACACTGGCCTCCCATTTAAATTGATTCGAAGACAGTTTCCCAAGATGCCAGCGTTTGGGATAACTATTAATAAATCACCAGGACAAACTCTAGACAAAGTGGGAATATTCCTACCTGAACATGTTTTCAGACATGGTCAGTTATATGTTGCTTTCTTTTTTGAGTTCAAGGAGTGTGTGACGTTAAAGTTGTAAATATTTCATCACAAGGGATATTAGTCAAGCATTCTGAAAGTGTTTTCACTCTTAATGTGGTAGTATACAGGGAGATACTAGAGTAAGTTTAATTTATCAGTTATTGTTTGTATCAGGGTTATTTTTCTATCATTTTTTGTTTTTAGATCATGTTTTTGTTGTTTTCAGATCATGTTTTTATTATTTTTATATTATGTCTTATGTTGTTTATTAATAAACTTATATATTATTTTCATATACATTTTACTAGTTTTCTTTCATTTCTGACACTTCAATTATAGAGAAAGGGCAAATAGCAATATTAAAATGTTTCCTGTAATTAATTTCCCTTTTACTGTGCACGAATTTCATGCACCAGGCCACTAGTGACATTAAATATACGACCTTAACCGTTTTTAAATGTGCAGTTGAGTATATTCACGTTGTCATGCGGCAGATCTCTAGAATGTTGTATCTTGCAACACTGAACCTCTGCCCTCTAATTGCTGGTCCTCCCCAGCCCCTAGCAGCCACCCTCCTGCTCCATCTCTGCGATTAGGATGACTGTGGCTATTTCATAGGAATGGAATCACAGTATTTGACCTTTCTGACTGGCTTCTTTTTACTTAGCTTAATGGCCTTGAGGTTCATCCCCATTGTAGCATGTGACAGAATTTCCTTCTTTTTAAGGGCTTTAATATTCCATTGTGTATATACAAATTCGGCCTTCTGTATCAGTTCCACATTTGTGAATATAACCAACTGTGGGTTGAGAACGTTTGGGGCAATGAGACAATAAGGACACATACGTAATTATAAATATTCTTTTACCGCATCCAACGCAGCTAGAGAGCGGTCCAGTTCCTGAGTAGTGGTGGCTGGGGATTGAGAAAATGAAAGAGACGGACACAGAAATAGAAGGGAACATATGGGGCCAGGTGGGACAACTGTCCCTCTGATGGAGAGACAGTGACCAAGACCCGGTACAGTGCATTTATTTTATACAGTGAGATACCAGGAAATTTTTACTAAAGTTTAACATAAAGGAAATTATATGCATTCTCATGGCTTCTTTGTAATCGTCACTTCTGGCTGGGCCTGGGAAATTGTGTTCGTTCCTGGTTGCCAGGGGTCTTGTCCAGTATCTAGAAGGGTTCAGGAATCTGGAGAAAGGCTGTGTAAATTATTAAGAGTCCAAAGACAAAACATAATTTTGGAAGGCATTTTGGGGAGCCAGAAGAGACTTAGCTAAAGAAACCAAGTCCTCTTGAATCTCAGACCCCTTGCTCTTTATTAACACAAACTAGAGGCCGGGTGCATGAAATTTGTGCATGGGGATGGAGGGTCCCTCGGCCCAGCCTGCACCCTACAATCCAGGACCCCTTGGGGAACATCTCTCTCACAATCCTGGACCACTGGCTACTAATCACTTGCCTACCTGTGTGGTCACTCCCAATTGCTCCCTCTGCCGGTATTGTTGCCCCTAACTGCCCCCTCCTGCCAGCCTGGTTGCCCCTAACTGCCCCCATGTGCCAGCCTAGTCACCTCTTTCTGCCCCTCCTGCCAGCCTAATCGCCCCCAACTGTGCCCTCCCCACCCCCACTGGCCTGATTGCCCAAAACTGCACCTCCCTCCACCGACCTGGTCACCCCATGCACTCTGTTCAGTCGTTTGGTGGTCCCTCACTAATCCCCCTGCCAACCTGGTTGCCCCACGCAGCCTACTTGTTCAGTCGTTTGGTTGTCTCTCGGGCCGGCCCTGGGCGGCTGGGCAGCCACCACCATCTGAGGCTGGCCCTGGGCCGCTGGGGAGCTGAGGGGACTTGGCGCCGCCATCTTGTGGCTGTGGGTGCTGCCAACTTTGAGGACAGGGCAATCAATTAGCATATTCCCTCCTTATTGGCTGTGGGCACCACCATCTTTGAGGATGGGGCAGTCAATTAGCATATTCCCTCCTTATTGGTTATGGGTGTGGACATCTTTGTGATGGTGTGAGGGTCAATTAGCATATTCCCTCTTTATTAGATAGGATTGTCCTAAGGCCATGGTCGGCAAACTCTGGCTCACGAGCCACATGCGGCTCTTTGGCCCCTTGAGTGGCTCTTCCACAAAATACCACGGCCTGGGCAAGTCTATTTTT
Source organism: Cnephaeus nilssonii (assembly GCF_951640355.1). Taxonomy (NCBI): domain Eukaryota; kingdom Metazoa; phylum Chordata; class Mammalia; order Chiroptera; family Vespertilionidae; genus Cnephaeus; species Cnephaeus nilssonii. The sequence goes on from NC_137091.1 coordinate 50,397,010, forward strand.
GAAGAAATGGCATTAGAAGAAGTTTAAGTTTAAAAAATAGGGCTCTCAAAATAAATTTCAATCATTGTACCGTTGATATGTGGCTCTGTTGACTAATGAGTTTGCCGACCACAGTCCTAAGGCGAGGTAGATATACACATCAAAGGCCGAGGTTTAATATACAGAGGCCTGGTTGGATTGGGGGAACTGCCTACAAGCTGTTCAAGTGTTTGGCCCGTAGGAGGCAATAACATGTAGATTGAAATGCCCTCGACTGTCTGGCAGCAAGCAATCATTTATGCCTCCTTTTCAGGTTTGGGGAAATGCCCTCAGCCATTTCCAGCAGGCAATAACATGTGATTCAACAGCCCTTGCTGAAGTCTCAAGGTCCACCAACCTTGTGATGAACTTCTGGCATTTATGACCTGCTGGAATATCACTCTTTTTTATTTAATAAATTTTAAAATTAGACACATTCATGTTCTTTTAAATTGCTGCTAGGACTTAAAGGAATCTGTCTGCAGTAAGTTTCTCTTTGGGCCAACAGTTCTTTCAGTCCCAATTTCAATGTCCAACAGTTTTTTATGTGTACATGCCAGCAATGATATTCTAGTTCTGGAAGGTGGATAAACGGTGGCATGCACGTCCAACCTTCTTTGCCTTGGTCCTGGGAAACCTGCAGCAACACACGGCTGCTGACTGCTAGTATGGCAAGGCGTCTTCACCATCTCCATTTCTCGACTGTTTCTCCTCTTGTCTTCAGCGTGTTGTTTGGGGTCCACTACTATTCTGTGGCTGGAACAATCTGGTCAGTTTCTCTCTCGAATCCATTGTTTTAAGAATCCACACAGGCTTGGAGGAGTTTTCTGGTAATACACAGCATATTCTCAACCACAGGTTACATTAAGGAATCTTCTATAAACTAGACTTGGGATCCTTTTCATTTTTTGCCCAAACAATTTTCCTTGGGCTTATTTTGACAACAAGGGTGTTTCCATGGGTGTCTTGCCATCAGCATTACAAGTGAAAAAAATGTTTAAAGTGAAAAATTTTCTTGATGTAATGTACTTACAGGGAATTATTCCCCCCTTTTTTGACGTAACTATTAGGAGGCTTTTAGAAATTTTGCAATGCAGTCTTTATAACTTTTAATTTAATTTTTTGCACAGAAATATGACTGCTCTGGATTTATTACATGTTAAGCAGCTTTTACTATGAGATGAACTATCAGTAAAAATTTAATTAATGCTTTAAGAATAGATTCCAGCCGAAACCGGTCTGGCTCAGTGGATAGAGCGTTGGCCTGCGGACTGAAGGGTCCCAGGTTCGATTCCGGTCAAGGGCATGTACCTTGGTTGCGGGCACATCCCCTGCAGGGAGTGTGCAGGGGGCAGCTGATCGATGTTTCTCTCTCATCGATGTTTCTAACTCTCCCTCTCCCTTCCTCTCTACAAAATTAATAAAATATGTATTTTTTTAAAATGACCACATTTTTCTGCTGGGAGAAGCCAGCCTTCATAATTAACAAAGGGTGCAGTCTTTACCTGGGCCTTTTTAATTAATACTAGAGGCCTGGTGCATGAAAATTCATGCACGTGGGGGTGGGTGGGTGGTCCCTCAGCCTGGCCTGTGCCCTCTCGCAGTCCAGGACCCCTTGGGGGATGTCCACCTGCTGGCTTAAGCCTGCTCCCCAAGGGATAGGGCCTAAGCTGGCAGTCAGACATCCCTCTGGGAGCCCTCGGGGGATGTCCACCTGCCAGCTTAGGCCCACAGTTGGATATCCTTAGTGCTGCCGAGGAGGCGGGAAAAGCTCCCACCACCTCTGCTGCACTCGCAGCCATCACCCTGGCTTGTGGCTGAGCGGAGTTGCCCCTGTGGGAGTGCACTAACCACCAGGGGGCAGCTCCTCCATTGAGCATCTGCTCCCTAGTGGTCAGTGCGCGTCAGCGACCGGTCATTCCGGGCGTTCCACCCTTAGGATCCATTTGCATATTACCCTTTTATTATATAGGATATTATTATCTCTGTTTCAACAACTTTGAGATTCAAATCCAATTATAATTATCCAAGACATTCACATCAATGTTTCTCACTCCCTCCCTCTCTCTAAAAAGCAATAAAAATATCCTCTGTGGAAAGGAGAAAAGTAAGAGGGTTTTTTTGGTTTCACTTATTCCTTCAGTGCTCTTCCTTTCTCTGTGTAGGTCCCAGTTTCTGATCTACATTGTTTTCCTTCTTAGAAGGACCTCTTTTCAACAGCTCTTTCAAGGCAGATCTACTGGCAACGAATTCTCTCAACAATTGTTTGTCTGAGAACGCCTTTATTTCTCTTTCACTCTTGAAGGATACAGGCAGTCCTCGGGATACGTCGGACTCGTATGTCATTTCGTGCTTATGTTACCATCTCTGATAAATACTGATAATTCAGTATTTACCCTTGTATGTACATACTAGTAGCCCTGCACGCGAATCTGTGTGCCAGTAGCTCTCTGCCGCCCTCCTGTAGCTCTCCGCCTGCTGTCCCGACCTCCTGTAGCTCCCCCCGCCCCCCTCATAGCTTGCTGCCCTGTCCCCTCCTATAGCTTTTCGCAGCCCACTTGTAGTTCCCTGCCCCACCCTCCTGCAGATCCACGATCTGGTCATTACACGGTCGTTAGGCCTCAAGTCGTCGTAATGGATAATTAGCATATTCCTCTTACTGTATAGGAGGACGTGCTTTATGTTATTTTATTATTTGCCACAAGTAAAGGTCAGGAATTGTTACCTTTCTTTCAAATGTTTTTTTTACTGTTTCACTTCATTACCGCTGTGTATGTGCTCCATGTGAGTGACGTAGGTGCTTAGGGAGGTGGGTTCCGACTTACGGCGAAAATCGAGTTACGTCGGAACAGATCTCCCACGTAACCCGGGGACTGCCTGTATTTTCACAGAGTACAGAACTTGAGGTTACCGGTTTCTCTCTTCAAACGAGAGTTCCCAGTGACTCTTGCTAAAATGAGTATTTAGATAAAAGCCCAGCCTGTCTCCAATTTAATCAGCCTAATGAAATTCAAATTTTTACATGAACATTAATTCTGGGGAAATATTAATTTTTTTCTTAACATTAGTTCTGGGAAAATATCAAAAGGTGTTCAAGTGTTATAGAAGACTGGAGGAAAGCCAAGCAACGCTTAGAGAGATGGAGTGACACAGCTTTCTTACGCCGGCGTTCTCAAACATCTGAGCAAAGCCATCCGGTGGAAGCCTTTCCTTTATACCCTTTTGGCTTCTTTGTCGCCCAAATATGGACTGGGGCTTCCGGACCTTTCGGGGGCTTTGTACAAAGCTCTGTGTGTGGGGATGGGGGTCATGGGACCAGACCTAAGGGCCTGACTGGCGCCAGCACTCACAGCCCTCTCTGGGGTTTGTGTATCGTTTTACGATTTATGGCCTCTGTAACATGTGAGCAAACAGGCAACAAATCTTGCTAGCCCAGACTGCAGGAAAAGGGGCAATAGGTTGTATTTTCCTATCTGGGTTACATTGTTCTGCTTGAGGGAAGTTCCCTTAGAGGGAAACAGACGTTATAGAAAGAATTCGCCTTTAGCCTTCTCATCCCCCCACCCCTTGTCCCACAGACTTTTCTTAGCGGTACGACGACTATGGTATGTTACGATGAACAGGGACGAGGACCGCTCTTGGCTGCGTCCTGCTAATACGGGATGACGACCAAGGGGTTAGCATCCCATTTCTTCCTCGGAAGGGTTTGTAGGGAATTCTTCTGGTTTGTAGGACCATGTGAAGTTTAAAGGCATCTAGGCGAGATGAGATAAAGAGAGTTAAGAAATTTAGAAGCCCTGACCGGTGTGGCTCAGTGGATAGAGCGTCTGCCTGTGGACTGAAGGGTCCTGGGTTCGATTCCGGTCAAGGGCGTGTACCTTGGTTGCGGACACATCCCTATTGGGGGGTGTGCAGGAGGCAGCTGATTGATGGTTCTTTCTCATCGATGTTTCTAACTCTCTATCCCTCTCCCTTCCTCTCTGTAAAAAATCAATAAAATATATTTTTTTTAAAAAAAAGAAATTTAGAAGACATGGTCCTCAGGTTACAGCTATGAGTAGCATTAACAGTGGTCCTGTCAATGGGAGAAGCCATTTCCAGACACCCTCGCACCCCCTAAGCAGCCCAGGACTCAGATAGCTCCTGTCTTCTTTTTGTTGCTCGTTCAATTAGATCCTTAGCCTTATCCCTGACAATGCCTGACTGGTTGGCGTAAAAGCGGCACTCTTCTCCTAGGAAGAGGCAGATTCCACCTTTCTCTGCCGTTAGTAAGTCTAATCCCCTTCTATTCTGTAGTACTACTGTGGCTAAGGAATCAACTTGATCCCGCAAGGTGATTAGGGTCTCAGCTACTCTCTCTCTGTCTTCCGAAAATTCTTAGGTTAAAACCTGATAAGAGGAGACAGAGTGAGCTGTTTCCCCTACCCTGGCTCCTATGTCACCTGCAACTCCAAGTGCTCATTAGAAGGGGAATCACTTGCAGAGCCCTTTTATATCTAAGGGGAATCTCGATGGATTGGTTGTTGGGCATGATAGACATGTCTGGGGTTAGATAGGCAGGAGTGCACACTCCCGTCCAGGTCCAGTTTGCAGGCAGGCAGGGGTAAGCAGTGGTCCCTCACATGTCGAATGTTCCTGCAGGGGGCACCAGGGGTAGGTGGTGTTTTCAGCCTTCAGAGTGGAGTTGCATAGATCATCTGGGAGGCGACCTGTTGGCTGTTGGCCCTGGGTACTGCTGAAACAAACAGGAGCAACATTAGTTAGCTGCACATTGGCCATGACAGGTCCTATTATTTCTTCCGCTACGTTCCCTGGTTTAGCTTTGTTTACCGGGGTAGCCGTTAATAGGAGTGGTCCTGGGGGAAGACATAACCAGCAATCTCTAGCCAAATTAGGGTTGGTAATGTTGAGGAGGTGGTGGGTTGAATCCAGGAGCTGATAGAATCGGGGGTCCACGTCATATTGCCTCTGTGGCAGAGTTCTTAGTCTGGGTACTGGTCGGTACCTTGGATGCTTCCTGTTGTTGCTTGATTGTTTCTAGTCTGAGGGCTTCCCTGGCTCGGGATGGGTCAACAAAACTGGTTCCCCCTCTATGGGCCCAGCAGACGTATGCACTGCTTGAGGATCCCTGACAATGGTTGCAGAGCTTACCTTCCAGTAGACCTGTCTTTTCCATATACAGAGCTTTACTCCAGTGTAGCCCTAGCTCCCCTGATAAGAGGAAAGACAATAGTGTCATCCTGGGTCCTGGTTAAGCAGGGGCAGGATGGATATAGTTGCAAGGGAGAGTGGGAACATACAGGCTATAACTAAGGGAAGTATGTTATTCCCCCTGTTCCTGTTCAGTGGGGGTCCAGAGCAGTGAACCGCTAGAACAAAGAGTAGTAGTATAACTATTCCTGCAAGGCAAATGTAGCCAAGAATGGCACGACAAGGAGTGGTCCAGCAATTCTTAATGAGGCCTTCGTTTCCTTGCTGAGGTGCAGCCGGAGAGGATTTTCAAGATCTGGGGTCACCTTCCACTCAGACTGATCGCACAAGTCTACTGGCAATGAATTCTCTCAACATTTGTTTGAGAAAGTCTTTATTTCTCTTTCACTCTTGAAGGGTATTTTTCACAAAGTACAGAACTTGAGGTTAATGGTTTCTCTCTTCAAAAGAGAGTTCCCAGTGACTCTTGCAAAAATGAATATTTAGTTAAAAGCCCATCCTGCCTCCAATTTAATCAGCCTAATGAAATTCAAATTTCACAGTATTATTTTTTCTTAACATTAATTCTGGGAAAATATGAAAAGGTGTTCAAGCAGTTTTAAATATCTCTTCTAATGTTTTTCACTTCTTTAGCATTTCAAAGAGCTACTTTAGTCATTTTAAAGGACTATTAATTTTGATATTCTTAAGGGACATGTACATTTCAGAAAATGGGAAAAATCAAAATGAAGGAAAATATTACTGCAATCCATTCTCCCAGAAAGGACACTTTCGATTTAGATGCACAGCTTTCAGATATTTTCAACTTTAAAAAATGGGATTATTATTGTGGTCAAGTTTGATGAATTTTTCACTTACATTCTAGGAAATTTTCTGTCAATTCAACTTAGCTTCTTACACGACAATTTTTTTTAAAAAATAAGAAAACAGATGTTTAATTTGTTGATGTCTTTCACACTCAGGGTCTAAATGTGAGACCAAGAAGTTACCTCCAGATCTTTGCAACAAACCTGGGCAAAGCATCTATCAGAAACCAGTTTCTGCATCACGAATAGGTCCCACAGGGAAGAGAGGCTGCAAGAAGAATTCAGCCCTAAAGAAACCCAAGAAAGTGCATCCAGGGAAGAAGTCTTTAAAGTGTAATGACTGTGGGAAAACCTTCCGTCAAAGCTTCTCTCTTAAACTTCATCAGAATTCCCATACTGCAGAGAAACCTTATGAATGTAGTCATTGTAGAAAAGCCTTCAGACAGGTCTCGTCCCTCCTCCTTCATCAGAGAATTCACAACGTAAGGAAGAGCCACGAATGTGATCAGTGTGGGGAAAGCTTCACGCAGAGAACAACCCTTCTTCTACATGAGAAAAGTCACGGTGGGAGAGGAACCTCTGACCGTGGGAAGGCCTTGAGCCCATGTCCAACCCTCAGGATACATCAGAAAACTCTCCTTGATGAAAATGCCCGCCCGTGCAGAAAACGTGGGAAGTCCTTCATTCGAAGGCCACCCCTTTCTCGTCATAGGAAAATCCACAATGGAAAGAAAATCCATGAATGCAGTAAATGTGGGAGAGGCTTCCGTAAGAAATCAGTCCTTGTTCGACATAAAAGAGTTCATACTGGAGAGAAAACTAGTGAGAAGGCCTCGAGTCAGCAGAGCAGCCACCATTTAGAGAATCCTTATAAATGTAGAAAATGTGGAAAATCTTTTAATAGGATCTCATCCATCATGCTTCATCAGAGAATTCATGCTTCAGAGAAACCCTACAAATGTGATAAGTGTGAGAAGGTCTTCCAGCGGCTTTCAACCCTTATTCTACATCTAAAAACTCATAATGGAAAGAAACTGTACAGATGCAATAAATGCGAGAAGGTCTGTAATCGGCATTCATCCCTTATTCAACATCAGAAAGTTCATACAAGGAAGAAGAAACTCTTTGAATGTAAGGAATGTGGGAAGATGTTTTCTGAAACTGCCAACCTTAAAATACATCAGAACATTCATTCTGAAGAGAAGCCTTTCAAATGCAACAAATGCAGTAAAGTTTTCGGCCGCCAGTCATTTCTTATTGAACACCAGAGAATTCATACAGGGGAAAAACCGTACCGGTGCGAGGAATGTGGGAAAGCTTTCAGTCATCGAATATCTCTTACTCGACATAAGAGAATTCATACTGAGGACAGACCGTATGAATGCGATCAGTGTGGCAAGGCCTTCAGTCAGAGCGCGCACCTTGCCCAACATGAAAGGATTCACACTGGAGAGAAACCATACACGTGCAAGACCTGCGGGAAGGCCTTCAGTCAGCGCACTTCCCTTATTCTACACGAAAGAAGCCACACGGGAGAGAAGCCCTATGAATGTAGTGAGTGTGGCAAGGCCTTCAGCAGTGGCTCGGACCTCATCCGGCATCAGAGAAGTCATTCCTCAGAGAAACCCTACGAGTGCGGTAAATGTGGGAAGGCGTACAGCCGGAGCTCATCCCTGGTTCGACATCAGAATACACATTCAGAAGAAAAAACCTAAGGGTGTTACTAAAGCAAAGACCGAGTCTCAAAGGAGCAGGTACAGAGGCCGGGGGGAAATGCATTTGTCTCTAACACACATTTTGTAAAAATGGGGCCGTTTGATGATGCTTTCCCCTCTGAAAGCCAAAGGGCAAAAGTCCTTGATGACTTTGACCTAAGAATCTGAAATTAGCGGAGGCAGTGACCTTATCATAGGTCTTAATTAAGCTCAGCTGCTTGGGTAGGTCATTTCTCATAAAGACAATTCTTCATTTGATAAGAATCACCGATATTTTATTTCCAATGTAGTTTTCCTTTATATGTTTTGTGTTTGGTTTTTTTTTAAATATTTTTTACATCAGAGAGGAAGGGCGAGGGAGAGAGAGATAGAAACATTAATGATGAAAGAGAATCATGGATCGACTGCCTCCTGCATGCCCCACACTGAGGATGGAGCCCACAACCCAGGCATGTGCCCCTGACCGGGAATTGCACCATGACCTCCTGGTTCATAGGTGGACCCTCACCCAATGAGCCACACCAGCCGGGCTCCGGTGTAGTTTTAAAGTTATTTTAAAGTGGAATTGTAGCTATTTTATTGGTCACATACAACAAATAGTGGAACTGTCCATTTTTTTTGGATGGGGCTTTGAGCCTGATTTAACGTCACATGAAGAGTTTGAGTTTGTCCTATAGAATGAGAACTATCACATAAAAGAAGGAACTTCCCAGAAAACCAGGGTACCACTTTCAGCTGACAGACATTTGTGGGTGATAATAAAGAAGAGCGAATCCTGGAGTGGATAATGATGACACAATTAAGCCTCACGGCTAATGAAGGAAAGAAAAACATGACATACTGAAGACTGAGGAACTTCAGAGCAGAGAGAAATTATTTTATTTGAAAATAACTTGTCTATATTTATATGGATAAACATCAGTATTTTCATGTAAGAACACTGGTGTGCAATAAGTAATTGGTGGAGAATGGGTTCTCATGGACTGAATCTCTCCCCTCCCAAATTCATATGTTGCAAGTCTAGCCAACCCCCCAATGGAAACGGGGCCTTTGAGAAGTAATGAGGGTTAGACGAGGACAGGAGAGTGGAGCCGTCATGACAGGATTAGGATCTAAAAGGAAAGAGCACCAGAGAGATTCGCGTTCTCTCTGCCAGGTCTGGACACAGGAAGAAGACAGGTGTCTACAGCCCGGAAGCAGTCCACCATGCCGGCTCCCTGACCTGGGACTCGGCCTACGGAACACTGAGGAATGAGTTTCTTTTGTTGAAGCCTCCCAGTCTGTGGTATTTTGTTACGGCACCTTGGACCGACTGACACACGGGGAAACCCCTGGATTTCTGGACCAGGCTCTTCTCCTGTGAACTGTTCCCCATAATAGCTTTGTCTCCTCCCAGCTTGTGCAGCTTACCTAAGACAAAATCAGAGTTCTTCTTTTGTAAATTGGTTACATACAGTTAGATGCTTCTCTGTGCATTTTCCCTCTGCAAAAGCTGTTTTTTAAAAAACTGTTTTATTGATTTCACAGAGAGGAAGGGAGAGGGAGAGAGAGAAACATCGACAAGAGAGAAACATCTGTCAGCTGCCTCCTGCACACCCCCCACCTACTGGGGATCGAACCTAAAAGCCTTCCGTGTGCCCTGACCTGGAATTGAAACTCCTGGAGCCTGGGACAATGCTCAACCAACTGAGCCACGCCAGCCAGGCTGCAAAAGCCATTTTTGAAAACACCCACATATTGTTAAGACAACTTTGTGGAATGTGTGACCAGATGGGGTAGGGCACTCTAACTTGGATCACAACTGACAGAAAACTCTATCTGTGAAGGGTGACTTCCTTTTTCATTTAAATTTGTCACATCAGTTCTGTAAAATAAGCATAAAACATCTCCCAGATCGCCCTGGCCCGGTGGCTCGGTTGGAGCGTCATCCCATATACCAGAAAGGTTGCAAGTTCAATTCCCAATCAGGGCACACACATAGCTAGGTTTTGGGTTCAATCCCCAGTCAAGGCACTTACTGGAGGCAAATGACCGATGTTTCTCACATTGATGTTTTTCTCTGTCCCTTCCTCTCAAATCAATAAAAACTCGCAAGATCAATTTTTATTATCTTTATTATTTCCATTTTTATGCTAACTCTGATGTTTATTGTTCATTTTCTAAATTGCTAGGGTGGAAATTGAAGTCGCTGATGTGAGAGTTTTGTAACTTAGCAGTTAGTTGTGTATTTCCTTTTAAGCATTGTTAAACTTTTTGATATTCTGTGTTCTTTCATTCAAATATTTTCTATTTTCCCTTAGTGGTTTCTCTTTTGACCGATGGGTCACTAAAAATTAGGCTATTTAGGTCCGAATATTTGGGGATTTTCCAGTTATCTTTGTTATTGATTGTGAATTTAACCTATTCTGGTCACTAAAACATTTTGTACGACTTGAACCCCTTTTAACATGAGACAGGTTTTAAGGCCTGCCATATGGTCTGTCTAGGTCCGTGTGCTTTGTGCATTTGAAAATAATGTATATTCTGTCCTTGGGTGGAATAGTGTCCATTAGGTCAAGTTCGCACGTAGTGTTGTCTAAGTTTTCAATATCCGTACTGACTTTCTGTCTACTTGTTCTATTGAGAGATGCATGTCAAGATCTCGTCATTGGGGATTTGTCTGTTTCTCCTTATAACGCTGTGGGTCCTTTCCTCAATGTCAGGTGATTTCCACGAAGTGATTTCCACACACGCACGTCCTGTTCAGGATGCAGCTAAAAACTAGAGTTTTTACTCAGGTAAAGATGCTGCAGATGTCTGCACTGTTTTTCCTGAAAGAGCCCTCAGGCACTTTATCCTGTGACCTCTACCCACCTCAGCCTCTTCGTCTCCCAGCTGCATCGCCTCCACTCAGAGACCACACATGGCCTTGGAAACGCTGCACGTGGTTCCCTGGGGAAATCATAGTCCGGTATTCCGCTCACTCATTGCCAATGGGCCTGTTTTATTGCCCAGTGACCAGTCTCTTAAACACCAAGGTGTTACATATTTTGTTAGTATTTCAGGTGGGAAGGTAAACTATTCCCTCTAATTCCATCTTCACCAGAAGTGCGGATCTCATAAAGCATTTAGCGAGGGTAGGGACCACTGTGGGTCTGGGATTTATTTTTTTAAAGAAGTGTTGCAATTAACATTCTCCTACATATGCTTTTGTAAGGTTTCACCAATATTTTTGAAGGGTAGATTGGTAGGTCAAAAGATAGACGTATTTTAACAGACATTGCCAACTTGCCTTTGCTCTTCAAACTAGTGTCTAGAATGAAGGATTCTTAGAGGAATTTTAAGCACCTTCATCCCGTTACATCTTGCCCACCGTGTTGGGTTAAATTAGTCTAGTTTTTCAGAGTTTGTTCTGCCGACGCTTTCTCCATTATGCCGCTCTTATCAGAGGGTAGAGAGTGCCAAAGATCCGGGCGTGTTCTTTTAGTGTGGCCCTAACTGCTGTTTCTGTAGTCTACTTTTCATAATGTGTGATATGAGATGGTATCACTTTCCTATTTCAGTGATGCTGGCATGTTTATTTTTATGTAATTTGGGGATTTTTTCCCCCATTTTAGTAAAGGAAATTGGGTAAGACTGACTCTCCCAGTATTCCATAGAGCCTCTGCAAGGCTAGGATTTTAATTTTTGAATGAATAGAGTTCTACCTGATCTAGCCCTTCTTCCTGACCCTCTCTCTTCTGTTTGGTGCCTTTGCCATTCTTGGGAGATAGACTGTGTGCTGTTAACTGCAAAAGAAAATCTTGGCTTGGCCCATGAAAATTCTGGTATCGACAAGTTGCCGTTCACAAAAGGTTATGTAATTCATTTTTCCTCACTCAGCACATAGAAGCATCTCCTTTCATTTGCTTTTGCAGTGTAAATAGTTCACTGGCTTAACTTGTGGTTCTTGTGACCCTACTGAGATTCAGTACTTACCAGTTCATCAGTCACCTGTTGCCTAGTCATACTCTGCCCATGGGGGGAGGGAGTGCCATTTTCTAAGTGATTGTAGGAGCACTTGTGTGTTAAGAATATGAATTTTATGAGTTAATGATTCCCTCTAATCCCCTCTAATTCTAATTCTAATTTTGTTTATTGTCTTTGACTCTATACTTAATAAAGTTCTTACACAATCAAACCTAGAATCTGTGTGTGTGGCTTCTGGATCTCATGTCACTTAGGAAGATTGTTCTCGCTCTATAAAGTATGTCCCGGTGTCCTTCAATCACTGTTTCACATTTGGATAAAAAAAAAGTGAGTGGATAAAAGAATAAGTGGATCGTTTTGTGCAGAGCAGAGTCAATTTGGCCAATACTGTTCAGCCACTGGCATGAATCATCTTTATTATGTATGTCTGATTGAATGTATATGTGTATGTTCACAGAAACAATCTTTCAAGCCTTAAGAAATTCTTATTAGGATTTCATTAGGTACAAGGAATCTGTGGGTGAATTGGGGGCCTACTATACTCTTCCCTGCAGAAGGATAAATGTCTGCTCAAGTCTTTCACCCTCTATTAACTTGCATCATTTTCTTTGTACCTGTATCCATATGGGTTGGTTAATGCATTGCCTGTATTCTCAAAGAGAACACAATATGAAGTGTAAAAGTCAGATATAAGGGAACAGGGAGTGGTTTGAACTGTAGTGAACTGGAAAACACATGCCCACCTAAAGATATTCAGATTCCTTTTTAATTTAATGCATACCATCCCTGGCTGAGTAGCTCAGTTGGTTAGAGTAGAGACCCGATACACCAAGGTTATGGGTTCCCCCCCTGGTCAGGGCACATACAAGAATTAACTAATGAATGCATAAATAAGTGGGACAACAAAATCAATGTTTCTCTTTTTAAAAAATCTATAAATTAAAAAACTTGATGCATACCAAATCAAACATGTTTGTAGGCAGCCTGTTTATGAGTATTGGTCTATATGGTTTTGGTTTCTTTTCCCCTCTAGTTTTAGAATAACAGCTTAGAAGCTCAACTTTTTCTCTTTTAAATGGCATAGGCATAATACAATGCATCCCCCTGGAATTAGGAGCAGGGTCAAACACCCTTTATTTTTCATGTTTCCTTTTAAGTATCTTTTTGCCTTTGTTTAAATGGAAATGAAGACTACATCTCAGTAAGTAAATTCTACTTATCACAAGTTGGTTTTTAAAATCTGACGGCTTAGAATTAAGATGTAATGAAGTTAGTTTTTTTTACCAACAAAGTCATATTCCTAGATGGTCATGCTGAAATAGCAGCCATCATCTTTCTAGTATCATGTACTTGAACATCAATCCTTCTGTATTAGATACCCAGGTCACCCACCTTTAGAACAACGACCACTGTTCCTAATAAAAAATCTCTACAACCTCTCTGAGACTTGAGCTGCTGCTTTTGCTATTTCTCAGCTAATCATTGTTAAGATAATCATGTTTTCTTTGAATACCACAATATCTTTTCATTTTACACTGTTTATTGAGAGACTATGCTAGGCATGCTGCTGGGCCATTTACATGCATTATCTCATTTAACGTTCTCATTACATTTTTGTTGTTAATCTTCACCCAAGGATATTTTTTCCATTGATTTTTAGAGAGAGTGGAAGGGAGGGGGAGACAGGATAACATCAATGTGAGAGAGACATCGATTGGTTGCCTCCTGCACACGCTCCAACTGGAGCTGGGGCTCAAGCCTGCAACTGAGGTACGTGCCCTTGACCAGAATTGAACCCACAACCCTTCAGTCCAAGTGCCAATGCTGTAACCACTGAGCAAGCCGGCCTAGGGCCCATTAACTTTCGAGGTAGTACCATTCATTATTATTTCTATAACATAAAACGGAAGCTTACAAATGACAAAATGTTTCTCCAAAATTAGAAGGCTAAAAAATGGAAGAGCAAGGATTAGAATCAAGATCTATTTGATGCGGGCATGAGTTCCTAATTCTGGATAAGTCTTCAGAGAATGAGATGGATGTTGGCATGAGATGGGGCTTTGTAAGGTAGACTGGAACAAGGTATCGGAGGGAGTTCTTTTAGGCTATTTTGAGGAATGTGTGCTTTCACCTACGAACTATAGGATGCCACGGAGGGCTTTTAATGAGAGGAGTGATATGATCAAACTATTTTTAATAGGTTTGTCTGCAGTGTGACAACGGACCAAGTAAGTGGTAAACACAGTAAACCAGTTAGGAAGCTATTTCCATAGTCCATGTCAAGTAGATTATTGTGCACTGGATGAAGAGGATGGAGTGGAAATGATTAAAAGGAGTGAGATTCAAGGCATACTTAGGAGATAAAACCTATAGCTTTTGGCAAATGACTGGACATGGAGGGTGAGGAAGAGGAGAGATTCAGGAAAGACTCCATAGTGTGAATTCTCTTGTGATGAGCCAAGTGTGCACGCTGCCTGAAAGATTTCCTGCAGTCCTTACATTCATAGGGTCGCTCTCCAGTGTGAATTCTTTGATGCAGGGTAAGAGAGCCACTGTAGCTAAAGGCTTTCCCACACACATTACATTCGTAAGGTTTCTCTCCAGTATGGATGCGCTGGTGCTGAGCCAGGCCTGCATTCTGGCTAAATGTTTTCCTGCATTCCTTACACATGTAAGGTTTCTCTCCCGTGTGACTCCGCTGGTGTTGTGCCAGGGATGAACTATTGCTGAAGGCCTTCCCACATTCAACGCATTCATAGGGTTTCTCTCCAGTATGGACCCTCTGATGCTGATCGAGGTATGCGATCTGGCTGAAGGCTTTCCTACACACTTTACACTCATACGGTTTCTCTCCAGTGTGGACTCTCTGGTGCTGAGCGAGGTGTGCATACTGGCTGAAGGTCTTCCTGCATTCCTTACACTCGTAAGGTCTCTCTCCGGTGTGAATCCTCTGATGCACGATGAGGTAACCACGATGGCTAAAAGCTTTCCCACACACATTACATACGTAAGGTTTCTCCCCTGTATGAATTCGCTGATGCTGAGCAAGAAACGAACCGTTGCTAAAGGCCTTTCCACATTCAATACATTCGAACGGTCTCTCTCCGGTATGAACCCTCTGATGTTGAGTCAGGTGTGCAATCTGGCTGAAGGCTCTCTTACATTCGTTACACTGGTAAGGTTTCTCTCCAGTGTGAACTCTCTGGTGTTGAGCGAGGTGTGCATTCTGGCTGAAGGCTTTCCTACATTCTTTACATTCGTAGGGTTTCTCCCCAGTGTGTATTCTCTTATGTTGAGCTAGGTTTGCACTCTGGCTGAAGGTTTTCCCACATTCCACACAGGCATAGGGTTTCTCTCCGGTATGAATTCTCTGGTGAAGAGTAAGGGATGAGCTCTGGTTGAAAACTTTCTCACACTCATTACATTTCAAAAGTTTCTTTTCTACATAGACTTTCTTGGGCTTCATGTCAACAGATTTTTTTCGGTATTTTTTCTTTTGTGGCTCATGCTTATGTATTCTTTCTTTGGTGGGAAAACTCTGTTTTATAGCAAATATTGCATTCTGGTGGAAAGTTTGCCAAGATTTAGTGTATTCACTACTTTGATCTTCAGAAAGGATTTCCTTATGAGTGATGATCAGTTGACTAGGATGTACCTCCTTACTTTGCAACTTGTTGTTAAAACAATCCCCACTTTTATAGTCTTCTATCAAACTGGGGCAATCAAGGCTGTAACTAAGATGGCTTCTTCCTATTGTCACTACTTTGGATGATTCTTCATAAATAACTTGCTTGGATGAAAATTCACTGTTTTTAAATTCATACTCCCAATCTAAAAGATAGTAAGAAAAACGTCTTTTGTGATTATGCAGAAGAAAAGAACTTTTAAAACAAAAATCAGTGAATAAAATACATAAGAACTTAAATTCATCATATATAATCAGTAAGGTAACTATCATGAAAATTAAATACTGAAGAGGTTATTTAAAATCACAATATATATAAAACAATCTCCAAACACCCTTCTTCTTTTGCCTCAGTTTATCCTGCATTCAAGATACGTTCATTATTTTTAGAAAAACTAATTTCATAATGTCAGTGTGGCTAAAAAACCTCCATAAGATCCCCAGACCCAAAGACACACCAGGCACTATTAGCTGCCTTAGGCTGTACATGGGCTCTATGGTTTAACTTTTCACAGTCTGAAAAATGTCTTCCTGAATATCATTTTCTATGAGATACCTTCCAAACAAATGTAAATTTTCAGTTCATTCCTGAAGCTGAGATGCCTTTATATGGAAGTAATTTTTTATCAAATTTCTTGATTTTAATCTGCCACAGGCCTTAAATTGCCTTTCCCTTTCCATTCCCCAATCAAATCACTTTTTCTTCTGATCCATATTTCTCAATTGTTTCTCACCACTTTTATAATCAACCCAAAATTCCTATCATGGTTCACAAATGTACTAGTTGCACATGAACATAAATATAAAACCTTTAATAACATTACAGCAAATCAGATCCAGGATAATATGAAAGCACAATCATGACCAAGTAGTTTATCCCAGGAATGCAAGGTTGGTTTAATATGTGAAAATCAATGAATGATCATTACATCAGCAGATTAAAGATGAAAAATCAGATGTAGAAAGAGTATTTTACTATATTTATAAAATTTCTCAGCAAACCAGGAATAGAAATGAACTTCCTAAAACTGAGAAAGGGCATCTAAGCAAACTAACATCAACTTAATGGTGAAAGATTGAATACATTTCCCCTTAAGACTGAGAACAGTGCAAGTATATGTGCTCTTACCAATTCAACATTGTACAGGAGACCCGAGCTATTATAATAAATCAAGAAAAACAAGGCATGAGGATCAGAAAGGAAGAAATAAAACTGTATTGGCCGATTATATGATTGTCTATGCAGAAAATACTCAACTACTAGATGAATCTAGCAAGGTTGTAAGATAGTTAATATAAAAATCACTTTATATTCTTGAATACTAGCAGCAAATAACTGGAAGATGGGAGTTTTTAAGAATTCTATTTATAATAGCACACAAAAATAAGACTCAGAAAAAAATTTTTTTTAGATTTTTAAACCACTATCCTGGATGACTATAAAATATTGCTAAGAGAAAGAAAACCTTAACAAATGGCTAAAGAAACAATGATGTTAG
Organism: Cnephaeus nilssonii; assembly: GCF_951640355.1. Classification (NCBI taxonomy): domain Eukaryota; kingdom Metazoa; phylum Chordata; class Mammalia; order Chiroptera; family Vespertilionidae; genus Cnephaeus; species Cnephaeus nilssonii. Next base: position 50,413,892 of record NC_137091.1, read on the forward strand.
GATGTCAATTCTTCCCCAAGTTGATGTAGATGTATCATAATCCCAAATAAAATCCCAGCAGGCTTTTTGAATACTTTTTTTTTATACATGGATATGCAAATGCTCTAACGTAGCCAAAGTGATTTTACAAATTGCACTATCTGATATCTAAATTTACTAGAAAGCTACAGATACCAAGACAGTATGATACTGGTGAAAGGACAGATGTAGATCAATGGAACAGAACAGAGTTCAGAACTAGACCCCTGCATTTACGTTCAATTGATTTTCAACAAGGGTACCAGCAAAGTAATATAATGGGGAAAGGAAAGTCTTTACAATAAAGAGTACGGGAATAACTGAATATCCAAAGGGGGTAAAATGAACCTTAATATTTATCTCTCCCAAGAAATTAGCTTAATGGATCATTACTCAAATGTAAAAATTAAAATATAATATTCCTAGGGGAAAAAAATAGAAAATGATGGTGACCTGGGGGTAGCAAGAATTTCTTAGAGATGGCACAAAAGCACCAACCAAGACAAATAAATTGGACTTTATGAAAATTGAAAATTTCAAATGTGCAAAAGACAGCAGTAGAAAAACAAAAACGCCAAACCACAATTGGCATACATATATCACAGTACATACAAATGACAAAGGACTTGTACTAAGACTATCTAAAGAAAGAACTCTTGCCGAAACTGGTTTGGCTCAGTGGATAGAGCGTCAGCCTGCGGGCTCAAGGGTCCCAGGTTCGATTCCGGTCAAGGGCATATACCTTGGTTGCGGGCACATCCCCAGTAGGGGGTGTGCAAGAGGCAGCTGATCGATGTTTCTCTCTCATCGATGTTTCTAACTCTCTATCCCTCTCTCTTCCTCTCTGTAAAAAATCAATAAAATATATTGAAAAAAAAGAAAGAACTCTTACAACTCAATAAGAAGAAAAACAACCCACTGAAAACCTGGGCCAAAAAAAAATGGAACACTTCACAAAAGATATATGAATGGCCAATAAGTTCATGAAAAGATGCTCAGCAGTGTTAGTAAAATAGTGAAAAACTAAATGAATCAATCCTTCAACCAAAAAGAAATGAGTGACGAAAGGGAAAATAGAGGCATTGTTGTGTCTGGATATTTTCATGTGTTGGAGCGACTTGTGCAAAACTAAAAGGCAAGGACAAGGACAAGGATACCCTGTGAGAGAATGTATACCAGGAGCGCAAGTTGGGGAGCTCATGCTAAAAGATGTCTCGAGGTGTGTCCCAGGCCGGGAGCCTTTAAGGAAGCCCCCAGACAATACCAATGGCAAGCTGGACCCCTTCAGAATGGCAGAGCTTGGTTTCCCGGCAGTGGCCTCCACCTCCCTCGTCCTCTCCCACTCACCAGAGCACGTGCCTCCTGGCCTGGCCTTCGTCACCACCCAGGGCTCTCTTCCTTGCTCCAGGAGTGAGATCACCTCTGGCTTAGAAACTGAAACTCCTGAGTAGAAGAAATAAAGGGGGAATTAGCCAGGCCCTGAAATCAGAGGAAGCCCTTGGTCCTCAGGAGGGGGGTGGGGGGACATGAGAGAGAGAGTTAAGGAAGAGGAAGTGTTTTGAAGAAAGAGGAAGTTGTAGGGATAGTCTAATGAAGCTGCCAATTCTACAAAACTCGGCCTGTTTTGGGGAGCCCCAGGAAGAGAAACTCAGTGCAGTACATCAGAGGCTTCCCAAACATTATGTGAGGGAGCAGGCCCTATGGGGAGATTCTGAATTACGGGGAGACCTTACCCAGCGATGCCAGGTTCCTGTAGTTCTCCAACATCACCTTCCTGTACAAATTCCTCTGAGCAAGATTTAGCCATTCCCACTCCTCTTGAGAGAAATCTATAGCCACATCCCCAAAGGTCACCAAATCCTGAAATGACATTAAACATATTTTTGTCCAACTGGTGTTCTCACCCTCACACGGGTGTAGTGTGAAGAGCTAAATCGCTTCTACTGCTGGAGAGAAATATGACACAGAGTGAAATTCCTGGTAGCATCTTAGGTTCTGAGCAACACGTGTCAAGTAATCCCTGGATGACTTCTCTGTGCTTAGTGTGGATGCTAAGGGTACGATTTCCTAGTCGCTACTGATGGAGAAAAGACTTGTAACACGCAAAAATGGGCAATAACAACACCAAACAGTCAAGTGTAAAATAATACGTTTTTCATACTAAATGCTAGAGCGTTTCTCAATATGGAAAATCAAGATAGACCGTGGAAGTGAAGAAAGGCTTCAAGGGAAAGACAGGAACGTGAGTTAAGCCTTCCAAGATGTACATGGTCTAAACCAGCATTTTCCCACGAACTCTATAGTGGAATGTCCCAGATATATCAATAGAATGTTCCAGACATATCTATATATACATCCTATATATACACATACATATCCTATCCTACTAATGCTTATAATTGTGATTTTCTAAAATTATATATGTAATAAAATAGTAAACAAGTTTTATAGTCATTTTGCAAAAATATAATTCGGCTCGGTGGATAGAGGATCAGCCTGCAGACTAAAGGGTCCCAGGTTCGATTCCGGTCAAGGGCACATGCCCGGGTTGCGGGCTCGATCCCCAGTGGGGGGGCGGTGTGTGCAGGAGGCAGCCGATCAATGATTCTCTCTCATCATTGATGATTCTATCTCTCCCTCTTCCTTTCTGAAATCAATAATATATATATATATATAAATAATTTAAGCCAATGTACGCCATCACAGAGAACAGAGGCAACAAAAGATTCTCTAACAGCTCTTGATAACCCCACTGAGTCTCAAAGACAATTGGTAACCTATCTGCTACCTAAGGGACAAAATAAGAGTAATTTTAAGCACTGCTAACTAACTTAAATAGTGAGCATTTCCCATGTGATCGTGAGGTGCATAAAAAATACCCACAGCTCTCGCTGGAGGGGCGCACACAACTTCCCACGAGCGAGAGAGTTCTCACTGTTACAGGACAGCTGGCTCAGCTCCTGCGTGTTGAGTTAAGGATCTTTGTAACATGGGACAGGACCTAGTATGTTCCCTAGAAATTCAAAACGTACATCCTTCCTAAGGGACGCATCGGCTCCAGCCTCACCAGCTTGCTGCTGGTCTCGGCCACGCCCCGTAGGGGTGGCATGTCACAGCCATGCCCGCTCTTAGCTGGGCTGTCGGACGGATGGCACTCAATGGGACACTTGTGGACAGCTGACCTGGCGGGTGAGATGCTGAAGTCCCACCACACAGCTCAGTCCTGAGCCCTGCTGGCGCCCATGCCAGCTCTCCCCTCAACCCAGCAATGGACGGGGAGGCCCAACGTGGCAGCGGCCTCTGGGACCCCAGTGGAGTCAGTTCTGGGGTGTTTCCGGTCTTCGTGGTCGTCAAATACAAACATCACTCCTATTCTTCCCATAGTTCTCCCACTGAAGATGTATTTAAGCACCTCAGTGATTTTAAACAAAAACTAGAGGCTCGGTGCACTGATTCGTGCACTGGTGGGGTCCCTCGGCCTGGCCTGCGGGATCGGGCTGAAACCGGCTCTCCGACATCCCCTGTGAGGTCCCGAATTGCGAGAGGGCGCAGGCCAGGCCGAGGGACCCCACCGGTGCATGAATCTGTGCACCGGGCCTCTAGTATGCATATAAGATCTTTGGTTAATCTCTTCCTGCCCTCCCCCATCCCCCCTTCCCTCTGAGATTCATCAGTCTGTTCCATGTTTCTATGCCTGTGCGTTGAGTGTCTGCCCCCTGGTGGTCAGTGCATGTCATAGCTACTGGTTGAACGGTCAAGTGGTCACTCAGGCTTTTATATATATAGATGGGGTGGGGGAAATGAGTCAATATATGAGCCGCTACTGCCTGGGACATGGACAAAAATGTTAAGCAGCCTATAAAGGAAAACGAAAGTATGACTCCAAACAACATACGTACATCAGCTGCCATCTCTACGACGCTTCATAACCAGGGAGATCGGGGAGTGAGGGAGGCTTTAGGAGGGAAGGGAGCACGAGTCGGGTCCAAAAAGATGAATCTTGTGCTGGACAGTGTGGGCCTGTCAACTATCATCTCTATAAAAACTCGGACTTTTGATACGAGCGCCTTAAAATTTTGTGTAAAAAAAAAACCTGTTCCTCACACATTTCCTCTGTAGATGGTGGTGAGCTGAGGTAGGTTTTGCCAGATAAAATTCTTAGGAGACATTTTTACGCTGCACATACAAACAGATGGATTCCAGGTTCCGGTGATCTTACTGACATTTTTCTCCTGGCCAATGAGACCTGACTGCCTTTCAGATATTTTTATACTTATTTTGATGTGATAAAACAGGATTTTCATACAATTTTGTCATCATTAAGGGAACTCAGAAAGTAATATTCAGTATGTCTACCTTCAGTGAATGTTTTCCCTTTTTAAGTTCAAGAATTGGAAGCCCTCCACCCCCCCCCCCACACGCACACACACCGACCCACCATGTCCCCCTAAAAGCCATCAGAACTTACAATTGCTAGTTTTGTTGGATGGATAATATTACAAGGTATAAACACGCCATATCGTGGTGACTCACCCTTGATAATTTTCAGTTTTCTGAATCTTCATTTTTTTACTCTGATGCTGTACTGTCTCTATTTTCTTTCTTTTTTTCTTTTTTAAAATATATTTTATTGATTCTCTCATAGAGAGGAAGGGAGAGGGACAGAGAGTTAGAAACATCGATGAGAGAGAAACATCCATGAGCTGCCTCCTGCACCCACCCCCCCACACACTGGGGATGTGCCTGCAACCAAGGTACATGCCCTTGACCGGAATCGAACCCGGGACCCTTCAGTCCTCAGGCCGACGCTCTATCCACTGAGCCAAACCAGTTTCGGCTGTCTCTATTTTCTTAACATAATGTCTAGACTTTTTCTCTCCATTGAATTAGGGATTTCCCAAAATTACTTCACCTCAGAAAAAATTCTAAATGACCCTATTTTGACCCAGCAAGAATAGGAGCTAACGAGAAACCATTCAGGCTGGGAGGAAAGTATTGACCTGCACTCAAAGAAATACCAGAGGGTATTTCTTTGAGTGGGAGAAGAAAACTGGGAGGACATGGAAGCATAAACGCAGGAAGAAGTTAGGAGCCCCCATGCCCTAACGGCTCCAGCGTCCTCCTCCCTCCACCCTCTGCAGCTCCTCACGCACCAGCATCCGTGTTCCTGGCCCCCAGCGCACACACAACTCCCGACAGCCGCCGTCACTAACCAGTGAGGGGACGCGGGCCTTCCTCCCTGGTAAATACATTTTATTGATTTTTTTTACAGAGAGGAAGGGAGAGGGAGAGAGTTAGAAACATCGATGATGAGAATCATGGATCGGCTGCCTCTTGCAGGCCTCCTACTGGGGATTGAGCCCGCAACCCCGGCACGTGCCCTTGACCTGAATGGACCCTTCAGTCCGCAGGCTGATGCTCTATCCACGGAGGCACACCAGCCAGGACAGGAATAAATTTATTTTTTCTCTAAATGAGTAACCCATCCTTTCTCCCCTAATTTCACATCATTACATTATACAGTAAACAAACTATAATCACGGACACATGGCCTCTTGAGAGCTCCTGACCCATCAGCGGCACTAAACTATTTCTTGAATAAAGATGAAAATGCTGCCCTAGCCGGTTTGGCTCAGTGAGTACAGCATCGGCATGTGGACTGAAGGGTCCCGGGTTCGATTCCGGCCAAGGACACATGCCCAGGTTGCAGGCTTGATCCCCAGTGTGGGGCGTGTAGGAGGCAGCCGATCCATGATTCTCTCTCATCATTGATGTTTCTATCCCTCTCCCTCTCCCTTCCTCTCTGAAATCAATAAAGATATATATATTTTTAAAAAATGCTGAGAAGAGGAGGAAGCTCACTGGGCTTAGGGGGACCCCCTGACACCGGACTGGAGAAGCTGAGGGCCAGGTCACTGGTGAAGGGGACCCGGGTAGGCTGGTGAGTTTCAGAACAAACCCAGAATGTTCACCTACAGCCTGAACAGCAGCGCCTTTCGGGGGAGGGAGGAGGGATGCTCCTTACCTCGGACATGGCTTTCGGGCCTGAGGACGGATGGCAGGCAGCGCTCCGTCCTCTCCCTCAGGCTCCTCTCTGGTGGCGGGAGGGCAGTGTCCGGGGAAAAGAGAGCTGGGGAGGGAGAAGGGGACCCTGTGTCACCAGCCTGACAACCCCTCCCCTACCCCCCCCCACCCCCGCAGATGCCGATTAGGGGTACCCGGAATCAGTCACCTGACTGTACAACTCTTTCCCCCTGCACTTTATTTTTATTTTATTTTTTTAAATATATATTTTATTGGTTTTTACAGAGAGGAAGGGAGAGGGATAGAGAGTTAGAAACATCGATGAGAGAGAAACACCAATCAGCTGCCTCCTGCACACCCCCCTACTGGGGATGATCCCGCAACCAAGGTACATGCCCTTGACCGGAATCGAACCTGGGACCCTTCAGTCTGCAGGCCAACGCTCTATCCACTGAGCCAAACCGGTCAGGGCTATTTTTATTAAAAAAATTTTTTTTATTGATTTCAGAGAGGGAGATAGAAACATCAATTAGAGGGAATCATTGACTAGCTGCTTCCTGCATGCCCCACACTGGGGATTGAGCCCGGGACCCTTCAGTCCGCAGGCCGAGGCTCTATCCACTGAGCCACACCGGCCAGGGCTTCCAAGAACCCGATGTACACTTTCCCTGCGTACGCCAGCTCCTCGTTTATGATGATGAACGGTAACAGTCCCTGCCCTTCGGAACGGCACTGACACGGAGGGTTTCCCCTTCACACGGGAAGGCTGGCTCCTCAGGGGAATTATTCAAGGCTTCGTGGCAACAAGTGATGGGAGTCCAACTGGAATCCAGGTCCAACTTTTTTTTTTTTAATACATTTTTATTGATTTCAGAGAGGAAGGGAGAGGGAGAGAGAGAAACATCCATGATGAAGGAGAATCATGGATCGGCTGCCTTCTGCACGCCCCACACTGGGGATGGAGCCCGCAACCCGGGCCTGTGCCCTTGGCCGGGAATGGAACCGTGACCTCCTGGGTCATAGGTCGACGCTCAACCACTGAGCCACACGGGCTGGGCTCCAGGTCCAACCTGTACCCTTCCCGCCAGGTGATGACCTTGAAGGCAAGCACAGCCCCACCCTTCCTACAGAGATGAGAGAGCTGCGGAGCGCCTGCCTCCCTGGGCATCGGAGGGCCGTGTGGTCTGGAGGCGGGTGGACCAGGCAGGACACGGAGCCTCGGCCCTGGCTTAGGGCGAGCTGCCCTGGAAAACCACTCTCTCCACTTTCCTGAGCAGTTCCCCGTGAGGGACTATACCGAGGTCACTGAACCCCTTAATCAGGAGTTATTTCCGGCCCTAACGGTGTGGCTCAGTGGATAGAGCTTCGGCCTGCGGACTGAAGGGTCCCGGGTTCGATTCCGGCCAAGGGCACATGCCCAGGTTGCAGGCTCCATCCTTAGTGGGGGGCGTGCAGGAGGCAGCCGATCAATGATTCTCTCTCATCATGGATGTTTCTCTCTCTCTCTCCCTTCCTCTCTAAAATCAATTTAAAAAAATTTAAAAAATTAACCGATGAAGGCATCAGTAAGTGGGACAAGTCTCTCTCTCTCTCTCTCTCTTTCTCTCCCCAAAGTCAAATTTTTAAAAGAGTTGTTTCCCACGAACCCCTAAAGCAGCCCACTCTGCGGAAGCAGCCAGGTTTGGGGTCACAAGGCTCAGACACCTGGGCGCGCTGCCCTCCCTGGAGCTGGGGACCCGCAGCCCTGCTTCCCCCTCGGAGACAAGGTCGACCCCCGCTCCCTCCCTTCCGCGGCGGAGGGGGGACCTGCACCGGAGGGAGGGCTAGGGAGGCCGGGCCCTGTCTCCGCCCGCCCCGTCCTCCTCCCCAGCTCAGGCCCATCGTCCCCCTCTCCCTGCCGCACCCCCAGACCGCGGGCCTCCCGCCGGCAGCCGGGGGCGGGTCCCCCTCACGCGGGGCACAGGGGCCACCGGGCGCACGGTCCGCTCATTGTCACCCCGGGCCCCGCCCCCTCGGCGCCGGACACACACACACACACACACACACACACATACACACACAAACACACACAGACACACACACGGTCACACACACACATATATATACACACACACGGTCACACACACACAGGGTCTCTCACTGTCACACACACGTCCTCAGTCTCACACACACACACAGGGTCCAACTGTTCACACGGGGACACACACACACACATGCACATACACACACGGCCTCTCACACACACACACGTCCTCAGTCACACACACGGCCTCACACATACACAGGGTGCAAGTCTGTTCACACGGCCTCACACACACGGTCTGACACTGACACACACACACACACGTTCTCATCACAGCCTCACGGTGACACCGGGCCCCACTTTGTTCCCGCGCCCGCGCGGACTGCTCCCCGCCCCCCCCTCCCCCCCCGGCGGGCGAGTACCTCCCTCCGCGCGATGGGCCGGGTCCGGGGGCGCTGCATCTCCGCGGGCCGGGGCGGGACCGGCGGACTCACAAAGGGGCCGCGGCGTTCGGGAAGCAGCCGGCGCCGGCCGCAGTGGCCGCTGGGAAGTGTAGTCCAGGGAGGGACGCGGCGCAGTGTATCTTGGGACTGCAGGCTGGGGGCGCCTCGGTGGCTCCACCTCCGGCTCTTCCAGGGTTCTGCCGGACCCCCACCCTCACCCCGCCCCGCCCCGCCCCCTCGGGCGCCTGTCGCCCCGCCTCCCACCCAGCCCCGCCCATGCCCAGGCGGCTGGCCCGGACTGCGCAGGCGCCGCTTGCCGCGGGGTAGTGGGGGGGGGGGCCCACTTTGCTGGAATGGCCCAGCGGTCCCAGCCCAGGGGTCAGCCTCACGGGCTGTTTCATTGGGGCCTCGGGGCCGGTGACGTCACGTCTTCTGCTCTGAAGGCTCACCCACCACCCAGCGCGGAGGCAGCGCCCCTCCCGGGCTCTGCGCCCCAATCCCAGGCACTGCAGGTCCCCCAGACCGTGTGTCCGCGGCTTGAGGTCTGGAACGTGCCTTCCCCGGGAAAGCCCCTGCGGTTCTTCATTCCCCTTCTCTCGGGGACGGCGCGTTCCGTCTGCGGAGACTCGTTTCTTCCACATTCTTTAGTTTTTTAAAAATACGTTTTTATTGATTTCAGAGAGGAAGGGAGAGGCAAGACACAGAAACATCCATGATGAGAGAGAATCCTGGAGCGGCGGCCTCCTGCCCGCCCCACCCTGGGGATGGAGCCCGCAACCCGGGCCTGTGCCCTGACCGGGAATCGAACCCTGACCTCTTGGTCCCTGGGTCGACACTCAACCCCAGCGCCAGGGCGGCCGGGCCCCATGATCTGGGTTTTTTGTTTACACCCACGACACCATCAGAGTTGGAAGCAGGGACTCCTCCCTGGAGCTTTTTCCCCCCACGGCCTTCCCCCTTCAACCATGGCTGCCACCATCAGACACACAGACAGCGCGAGGGCCCTTTTCCCTGCATCTGCACCGGCCCCCTCAGCGCATCCATTTCCACGGGGGACCCTGGGCGTGGCCCCAGGACACACCGCCACCTGGGCCGGGAGGGACCGGGCACCACGGGGCCTGCCCCGCACCCAGGACCGGGGCCCCGCGGCCTCAGGGACCACGCCGCCCGGGGAGTGCGCCTCCAGGCTCCCCGCGCTCCCACACGCAGACCTGAGCTGCCGGGGCGGAAGGGGACTTGGCCGAGAGGTCACCCCGCAGCAGAAGACGCCTCGACGTCTCGTTCCAAACGTTCTTGCCGACGTGGCCCCCGCATGATGGACGTTTATTTCGACGCAGACACAATGTTCACAACCGGTTCTCCGACCGACCCTTGGGCTTTCTTCCTCCTTCCAAGCCTTCCGGGGTCGTGGCTGCTCCACGGAAATGCTGACTTCAGGGCGGAGACCACTTTTCGCCCCAACATCCCTCGGACCTCAAGTCACACAACCACCGTCGAACGGTCCCCATCAGCGGCCGGGTCAGAACCAAACACGGCGAACACCGTCACAAGCAGCGCCGCACGCGTCGTCACGGCCACGCACACACTCGCACCCGCAACTAGAGAGGCGCGCACGCGCACACTGCACGCCCCACACACCAGAGCGCACTCCCTCAAGTCCCCACCGACGGGCGCGCGCGCGCACGCTGGTACGCATGCGCAGGTGCCGCCCCCTGCGAAACATCGCGAGAACCGGCCTCACGGCGCGCCGCCATCTTTACAGCCTAGAGACTAGGTTTCCCAGAAAACACTGCGGCGCCGTCTCAATCGCTACGCCGCACCGGCGCGGCTCTGTGCGCCTGCGCCATCTTCCGGCTCCAGGCGACGAGTTCGCCGGTACCGACGGGGAAGCTCACCGGGGACGGGCTGGGGGGGCGCAGTGTCGGTGGCACTCGGACCCGAGGAGGCGGCAGGTGAGGGGCTCCGGGGTTTTCCGGGCGCTCCGGGGTCCGTGCGGGAGCGGGCGCCGCGGCCGGGCGGGCCTTGGGCCTGAGGGGGAACCGGAGCGTCTCGCCTTAGTATCGGTCCGCGGCTTCCCGGGTTCTAGACTGCGTTTCCCATCGGCCCCCGCGACGCACGCCCGGCTGGCGTCACAGCTCCTCACTGGGGCCCCCTGACCGCTCCGGTGGGTGAGGAGGGGTCCCGACCCCCTGAAATGGCTCGGTGAAGTGTGGTAGCCACCATCCTGAGGTAAACACTGCTGTTTGGGTTTTAACCCTGCTGCTCCGGCTCCGGCTCCGGCCCGCACTCACTTCCTTACACAGCGGGGTGGTTCCCGCAGCTCCAGACCGGGACCTGGGGGCTCCCCTAAACCCCTCCCCCATCACAGACGCCATTCTCCTGTGCCGGGGACCGGGACCACGGGAGACTGATTCCCGCTGACGCAGCGGCTCCAGGAGGTGACACAGCAGCTGACCTTTAGAGACAACCTGCTTCCGCAAGATAGGGCCGCATTCCAGTGTCCAGCACTTAGAATTTAGAACAAAGGAAATTTTTTGTGGTTTGGACCTTTAAAAAGACTGCCTACACGCCGGAACCGGTGTGGCTCAGTGGATAGAGCGTCGGCCTGCGGACTGAAGGGTCCCAGGTTCGATTCCCTTCCAGGGCATGTACCTTGGTTGCGGGCACATCCCCAGTAGGGGGCGTGCAGGAGGCAGCTGATCAGTGTTTCTAACTATCTCTTTCCCTTCCTCTCTGTAAAAAGTCAATAAAATATATTTTAAAAAAAAGACTGCCTACACCTGGAACGGCGCGGTCGTGAGAGCGGACTCCACCTGCGTGTGGTGCCCTCGCGGCCGTCCTGGCCAGCTCAGTAAATCCTTGCCTGCTTTTTTAATCAATCAGCAGCCTCCGGTGGTCTTACTCTGACTCCAGGGTTCGACCCCACAACATTAGGCTTTTTGCATCGACTCTTACGCATGCCTTTTGTTGTTGTTGTTAAATCTAGGGCGAAATTTTGTTCCATGACGTTCACAAAGAGTTGCAGGACCCCCAAAAATTTAGAAGCGGAGACTTACCCCTTGGGAACATTTTTAGATGATTTTGTTCAAAATCTGTGAGCACCAGTGGGGAAAGGGTTGAGGCAATCCGGGGCCACTCATGTGATAAGGTATGACAGATAATGCTAAAACAGTGGCTCGAAGGAAGGAAAAATTCCCGTTACACGATACCAAGGAACATTCATAATTATCTCACTTATGTATTACTTACAATGCAATATTTGTGAAGAAGAAAAAAAAGATAGAACTATTAGTCACGTGTTGGGCGCTGTCCTAAACTCCTTTATAAACAGCTCAAGAAGCGGTTAAGTGACATCACTCTTAACACTTGGATGTTTCCTATTCCGATCTCTTTTTAAGATTTCCCCCACCCCCGTGTCCGTATTGGGGTGGGTTTGACTTCTTTTGCTGAATGTTCTTACCTGGTACAAAGGGTCCGGTTGTGAATGTCATTCATTGTTGAGCCTGAGGAGGGGCGGTGAAGGATTGAAGAAAAGACAGACAAAGGGAATACGGCTGGGGCTCGGTGGATCGCCCCTGCCTGGATGAGGACACAAAAGACCCAGCCTGCAAGCCAATGCTTTATTTATTTATATTTTTAATATATTTTTTAATTGATTTCTTACAGAGAGGAAGAGAGAGGGATAGAGAGCCAGAAACATCGACGAGAGAGAAACATCGATCAGCCGCCTCCTGCACACCCCCCACTGGGGACGTGCCAGCAACCAAGGCACGTGCCCCTGACCGGAATCGAACCCGGGACCCCCCCAGTCCGCAGGCCGACGCTCTATCTACTGAGGCAAACCGGTTAGGGCCTATTCTTTATTTTATAGTCTGATTAAAACAGGGGTAGCCCTAGCTGGTTTGGCTCAGAGGATAGAGCGTAGACCTGCAGACTGAAGGGTCCTGGGTTTGATTCTGGTCCAGGGCACATGCCCAGGTTGTGGGCTCGATCCCCAGTGGGGGGCGTGCCGGAGGCAGCCGATCAATGGTTCTCTCTCATCATTGACTTTTCTATCTCTCTCTTCCTCTCTGAAATAAATAAAAACATATTTAAAAAATAAGTATATGAAACAAGGGTAGATTAACACGTATACAAATGTTCTTGTTTTGGCAGCACTTGCTGCACCTGCCACAGCCCGTTAGCTACTTAGGAAAGAACGAGGGAGGGCTGCAAGGTCAGGCTTAATTATGCTGGGAGAGCTCTGCCCTCCAGGCTGGGACTTGTCTGTGGTCCCGCCACAGGTCAGCCGAGGCTCGGCCCTAGAGCCGCTCCGTACAGTTGTCTGTGGGCATCGACCAGCTGGCTGGGCCCACATTGATCGGACCACTTGCCTGCTTGTGGGCTGTTCTGTGCTGATTTTCGGTTCTGTTTTCCAGCAGCTGTTAACTGTGCACACAGCTGCGCACAGTGTTACCTCTGCACAGCGGCCTCTTTCTGTGCTGATCATGGAGCGTGGGACCTGCTTCATCTAATCGCCCTCCCCGCCCCCCCCCACCCACCCTCCACCTGTGGACTCAAGGTGGGGCCCACGGAGTGGTGTGTCCGCCAGGCCTTCAGCAGGGCTGCGGGCTCTTTGTGAACTTAGACATCGGGGACTGCCAGGGAGACTTCCGAAGGTGTTCCATTGTGAGTGTGAGAGAGTCGGATGGTCTGGTTTGGGGGAAGACTTGCTTCTTGGCTGGGCTGATCCGGATCAGGCCGGCTCTCTGGGGCTTCCTTGTCTGTGGGATGCCACGTGGTCTTAGTCACTGGACCAGGTCTCGGGGTGTTTCGGGGAAATGGGAGAGAGCCGTAACCAGTTTGGCTCAGTGGATAGAGCGTCGGCCTGTGGACTGGAGGGTGCCAGGTTCCATTCCAGTCAAGGGCATGTGCCTTGGTTGTGGGCGTGTCCCCAGTCGGGGGTGTGCAGGAGGCAGCTGATCGATGTTTCTCTCTCATCGATGTTTCTAGCTCTCTATCCCTCTCCCTTCCTCTCTGTAAAAAATCAATAAAATATATATATATTTTTTTTAAAAAAAAAGGAAATGGGAGAGAAAGGCCACTGGGTCCCTGTGTCCTTGCAGCCGCTGGAGTTGGGTGAGGGCCCCAGTGTGTCCCGTCTCCCTCTCATTGGTCGGGAGGTGGGGCTGAACGGGATGGGACTGGTAACCATGGCGCCCTGGGAGCCGCCAGGCAAGCCCGGTGTTCGCTGTTTCCTCCCCCAGCTCTGCCCTCTCAGGACTCGGGCCTTGGCCCGGAGGAGCCGGGAGGAGGACCCCTCCGCCCATGACATTCTGAGCGTCGCGTCCATGGTGAGTTTCCAGATCCTGTAGAGACTCGCTCTCCTTGTCCCAGAGCTTCCTTCCCGCCTGGTCTCCGTCCCAGAGAGTCCGGCGCTCAGAGCTTCCTGCTTTAGGAGTGAAAGGACCGGGCAGCCACAGTCCTCTCCGTCTCCCTCTTCCAGCAGAAGTTCTTGGTTGGGGTTTATTTTTCGTTGACTCCGTCAAAGTAGAGGTTCCGGGTCGCCCCTGGAGAATTTAGCATGTGCCAAGGTGAGAGTAAGTCACCATTGGGGACACTCCACGCAGCTGGGTTTTAATTTTCACCCCAGACCTGTGTGCCAGAGCTTGGGTGTGTAGTAAAAAGGAGCATCCCAAGAACATTTAAGCCCTGGCTGGTGTGGCTCAGTGGATAGAGTGCTGGCCTGGGGACTGAATGGTCCCAGTTCCATTCCAGACAGGGCACATGCCCGGGTTGCGGGCTCGATCCCCAATAGGGAGCGTGCAGGAGGCAGCCGATCAATAAGTCTCTCTCATCATAGATGTTTCTATCTTTCCTTCTTCCTTCTTCTCTGAAATCAATAAAAATATATTTATTTTATTTTTTAAAATATATTTTATTGGTTTTTTACAGGGAGGAAGGGAGAGGGATAGACAGAAACATCGATGAGAGAGAAACATCAATCAGCTGCCTCCTGCACACCCCCCACTGGGGATGTGCCCGAAACCAAGGTACATGCCCTTGACCGGAATCGAACCTGGGACCCGAGTCCGCAGGCCGACGCTCTATCCACTGAGCCAAACCGGTCAGGGCAAAAATACATTTATTTTTAAAAAAATGATTCTCTCTTATCATTGATGTTTCTATCTCTTCCTCTCCCTTCCTCTCTGAAATCAATACAAATATATATATTTTGAAAAAACACAAAAAAGAAAATAGTCTTTTAAAAAAAGAACATTTAAACTCACACCCGTGTTCTCCTGTCATCGGCTCTCTTCAGAGGCCTCCGCCCCAGCCTTTTCCTGCAAAGACTTCTCCCAGCCCCTCTCCCCCACCCCCTCTCCCCCCAACGAGAGACGTTCCCATGAGGTAGGCGTGTCACACACCTGCTCGTCGTTGCAGGGGTCGGACCTGTTCAGGGAAGTGGCCGTCGTCTTCTCCCGGGAAGAATGGGCGTGGCTGGCGCCTGCCCAGAGGGCTCTGTACAGGGACGTGATGTTGGAGACCTACAGCCACCTGCTCTCGCTGGGTGAGGCGCCCGGCCTGGCAGGGCGGAGGGACCCCGTGGGTGGAGGTGTTCTTGCCTTGTCCATGTGAGGGGTTAAAGGGCAGCTCTGGGCTGAAGCTACCTTGTCCCCAGGCCTCGGGTGACTGTCAGGTTGACCCCTGTCCCTTCCCGGCCTGGCCTCTCATCCTCGACGAGACCGGGTCCTGGGTCTGGGCTCTCGGGCCGCACCATCACCGGGCGTCGTGTTTTTTCTCTCACATCCAGGTCTCGTCGTTTCCAAGCCTGATGTGATCTCCTTCCTGGAGGACGGCGAGGAGCCCTGGAGGGCGGCGGGGGCGGCGGCGGGAAGCCTGTGCCCCGGTGAGTGAGGCGCGTGGGGGAGGAGGGAGGCCAGCGCGGTGACCGTCCAGCAGGTCGGAAGGAAGCCGCCCTTTGAGGTGGAAAGTAGTTCCTCTGAGTCGCCACGCTCAGAGGCCAGGCCGAGGCGTCTCCTCCGGCGGCTTGTGAGCAGCACTTGACAACAGCGGCTCCTCCGGGAGCATCCCCTGCCTCTTGCCCCTCCGCCTCTCTGACCCCCTCAGCCCCCGCGGGGGGTCCTCTCACCGTCTCGAGAGGTCGGCTCAGACTCGGCCTCTTCCTTCCTGTCCATCTCCCTTCCCCAGGACCTTCTCTGCTGCCAGGCTAAATACCACCCATGCTGGGCTCTCCAGTATGGCGCAGCTGGTGCCACATGGCCATTGACATTTTTTTTTTAATGTATTTTATTGATTTTTTTTTTTACAGAGAGGAAGGGAGAGGGATAGAGAGTTAGAAACATCGATCAGCTGCCTCCTGCACACCTACTGGGGATGTGCCCACAACCAAGGTACAAGCCCTTCACCGGAATCGAACCTGGAATCCTTCAGTCCGCAGGCCGACGCTCTATCCACTGAGCCAAACCGGTTAGGGCAGCCATTGACATTTAAATGAATTACAGTGCGCCCTGCTCAGTGGTTGAGCGTCGACCTATGAACCAGGAGGTCACGGTTCGATTCCTAGTCGGGGCACATGCCCGGGTTGTGGGCTCGATCCCCAGTGGGGGGGCGTGCAGGAGGCAGCTGATCTGTGATTCTCTCTCATCATTGGTGGTTCTCTCTCCCTTTCTCTCTGAAACCAATGCAAATATATTTAAATAAGAAAATAAGTGAAACCCATTTAGAACTTTATTACCTGCGTAGCGGTTGCCACGTTTCAAACGTCCCGGAGCCGCTCCCTGGCTCGTGGCCGCCGTGTCAGGCCCACAGATGTGGAACATCTCCCCTCTGGCAGCCGGGTCTGTCGGAGAGCGCAGATGGCTGCCGCTGCCTCCGCGTCTTCCTCCCACCCCAAGGACACTTCCAGCCGCCTCCCCATCCGCTCACCGGGCACGTCCGGGTTAAAGGTCCCAAGGGGAGCCCTGGCAGGTCTCTCCCTGTCCCTGCACTTCGGTAACAGGACTCGATTCTTCAGCTTGCTCAGGTCAAAAACTCTCTCCCCCCCACCCACCCCCACCCCCTCAGATATTTTTATTGATTTCAGAGAGGAAGGGAGAGAGAGAGAGAAACATCAGTGATGAGAGAGAATCATGGATCGGCTGCCTCCTGCACGCCCCCTACTGGGAGTCGAACCTGCAACCCCGGCATGTGCCATGACTGGAATTGAACCGTGACCTCCCGGTTCATAGGTCGACGCTCAGCCACGGAGCCACGCCAGCCCGGCTCAAAAACTCTTGGCAGGTCCCTGGCTTTCCTTTCCCACACACTAGGTTAGTCTGTCAGCAAGTCCTGCTCTCTCTGCTGCCAAGTGTACCCAGAGTGGAACCACACAGCCAGCACCACTGCCACCCCGCACCCCCATCGCCTCTGGCTCGGGCTGCCGCAGTGCCTCAGAGCTCTCTCCTCCTCGCCGTCCCCTCGGCCTGGGTGCTCCTGCTCTGGGTGGGATTTCTCGAGCCCAGCGGTGTCGGCATTTCGGGCAGGGTCATTCTTTGCCATGCTGGGGCCATCCTCGGTAGCCTCCCAGTGGACCCTTCCCCTCAGTGGTGACCACCAGATGTCCCAGGCGGGGTCAAGTCTTCCCTGATCGAAAACCCGAGTGACGCCCTGGCCGGGTAGCTCTGTTGGTTAGAGCATCGTCCCAATATGCCAAGGTTGCAGGTTCGATCCCCAGTCAGGGCACATACAAGAATCAACCAATGAATGCATAAATAAGTGGAACAACAAATCAATGTTTCTCTCTCCCTTCCTCCCTCTCTAAAAATCAATAAATAAAAATTTTAAAAAAGAAAAGCAGAGTTAGAATATGACGTGACACTAAAAAAAATCCAACATACCAATAAACAGTTTCCCACATCCGTGCCAACTCTTGTTACGGTGGTTTTTGGTGTGTTTTTCTTCTTTTTTCAATAGTGGCCACCCTCGTGGCTGCGAGGTAGGATTTCATAGTTTCGATTTGGATTTGTCTAGTGCGTCCTCAAACTACGGCCCGCCGACCACATGCAGGTGTTATTTTTTTACTTCAAGATAAGATATGTGCAGTGTGCATAGGAATTTGTTCATAGTTTTTTTAAACTATAGTCCGGCCCTCCAATGGTCTGAGGGACAGTGAACTGGCCCCCTGTTTAAAAAGTTTGAGGACCCCTGGCTAGTGATTGGTGACGTTGAGCATCTTTTCATACGCTCATTGACCGTTTGTATGTCTTCTTTGGGAAACTGTATATTTAAGTCCTTTGCCCATTTTTTCATTGGGATGGGTTGCTTTTGTCATTGAGTTGTGGGAGTTCTTTATATGGTCTGGACATTAACCCATTATAAGATATATGATTTGCACATATTTTCTCCCATTCTGTAGGTTGCCTTTTCACTCTGTTGTTTCCTGTAAATATTTCTCTTTTCCGAGTCCAGCGCAGCTAGAGAGCGGGTCCAGTTCCTGAGTAGGGGCGGCTGGGGATTGAGAAAATGAAAGAAAGAGACAGACAGATTTGAAGGAAAAAGCTGGGGCCGGGTGGGACCACTGTCCTCTGACATGGACAGGGACAGGAGCAGTGACCCAGAGCCGATGCAGCGTGTTTATTTTATACCCCAAATACCAGGAAGTTTTACTAAAGGACAAGGAAAAGGAAATATGTGCATTCTTGTAGCTTCTTTGTAAATCGTCCCTTGTGGGTGGGCCCTAGTCAGATTTAAAGAAATGCCCATGTGCCTTCCCAGGCGCGCTCTACAGTTTCCTTGGACGCCCAGTCACTAAGTTTGATGTGGTCCCACTTGTGTATTGTTGCTTTTCTGGCCTGTGCTTCTGGCGCCGTCTCCAAGAAATTATTCCCAAGTGCGATGTCCTCGAGCGCTCCCTTCTGCTTGCTTCTGGGAGCTTTCTAGCTGTTGGTCCCGTGAGGGTCTCCGTTCCTTGTGAGCTCATGTTGGCAGTTGGCGTGAGGTCAGAGTCTTGCTTCCTTCTTTTGTATGTCGGCACCCAAGTTCCTCAGCACCATTTATGGAAAAGACTGTCTTTTCTTTTTCTTTCTTTTTTAAAATATATTTTATTGATTTTTTACAGAGAGGAAGGGAGAGGGAGAGAGAGTTAGAAACTTCGATGGGAGAGAAACATCGATCAGCTGCCTCCTGCACACCCCCTACTGGGGATGTGCCCGCAACCAAGGCACATGCCCTTGACGGGAATCGAACCTAGGACCCTTCAGTCCGCAGGCCGAGGCTCTAGCCACTGAGCCACACCGGTTAGGGCAAGACTGTCCTTTCTTCATTGTGTGGTCTTGGCACCCTTGTCAAAGATCATCTGAGTATATGCATGAGGGTTTATTTTGGGGCTCTTTCTTTTCTCTTGGTCTGCATATCTGCCTTTAGGCTAGGACCACGCTGTTTTGATTACAATAGCTTTGTCATATGTTTTGTTTTTAATATATTTTATTGATTTTTTTACAGAGAGGAAGAGAGAGGGATAGAGAATTAGAAACATCGATCAGCTGCCTCTTGCACACCTCCAACTGGGGATGTGCCCACAACCAAGGTACATGCCTTTGACCGGAATCGAACCTGGGACCCTTGAGTCCGCAGGCCGACGCTCTATCCACTGAGCCACACCGGTTTCGGCTTGTCATATGTTTTGAAGTCAGGAAGTGTGAGACCTTTGTTCTTCCCTTTTTTTTTATATTTATTTTTTTATTTTTTTTTCTAATATATTTTTATTGATTTCAGAGAGGAAGGGAGAGGGCTAGAGAGATAAGAACATCAGTGATAAGAGAGAATCATCGATTGGCTGCCTCCTGCACGTCCCCCACAGCCTGGGGCGGGGGTGGGGAGGATCAAGGCCACAACCCGGGCATGTGCCCTCGGCCGGAATCGAACCCGGGACCCTTCAGTCCACAGGCCAGCGCTCCATCCACTGAGCCAAACGAGCTAGGGCTTTGTTCTTCCTTTTCAAGATTGTTTGGCCATCTGAGATCCCTCAAGTTCCGTATGAGGAAACCAGAACATTTAATGCTAAGACGATACATAAGATTTTTAGACATTATTTCTTTGGTTGTCCAAATAATTAACTGTAAAATACTGTGTCTAGGCCTTGGCCGGGTAGCTCAGTTGGTTACAGTGTCGTCTGGAAGCGCCAGGATTTCAAGTGTGCTCCCCGGTCAGGGCACATAACTAGGTTTTGGCCTTGACCCCTGGTTGAGCACATATGGGAGGCAACCAATCAATGTTTCTCTCCCTTCCTCTCTCTCTAAAATCAATGAAAATATATCCTCGGGCCCTGGCTGGTTTGGCTCAGTGGATAGAGCATCGGCCTGTGGACTGAGGGGTCCCAGGTTCGATTCCGGCCAAAGGCACATGCCTGGGTTTTGGGCTCGATCCCCAGTGGGAGGGCGTGCACAATGCAGCTGATCAATGATTCTCATCATTGATGTTTCTCTCTATCCCTCTCCCTTCCACTCTAAAATCAATAAAAATATTTTTATAAAAAAGAAACTATATCCTCGGGTGAGGAGTAAAAAAAAAAAGATAGAGGCCATTTCCAAGCACTACTCTTACAACCTTCCTGATTCCCTCACTCACCTCATTCATGGCATTTTTCTCTTTCTCCGTACGATCCGTCCAGTTTCTCATCACTCACATTCAGGAGCGTATCGGTGTTATCTTCCGTTTTTACTAGACACGTTCCTTTTTCTGCAAAAGGAAAAAAACCAAAACGCATGCTTGCTCTTTCGTTCTTTTTCAGTCTTGGAGGCCCTGTCTGGAACGAAGGCGTCATCTCCAGAGCAGCCCGTTTGTGAAGCACAAACAGCCCGGGCGGAGAGAACGGAAAGCCTCAGGGGTTACGGTCTCGAGCGCTCGCGTTTCCACGACGACTGGGAGTGCGGGAGCCGGAGTGACAGCCAGCAGGGGGGTCCGGATGAATATCAGAGTCCAGTGATCCTCAGTCCTGAAGAAACGCCCCCTTTCGGCCCCCAAGCATCCCTCACTTTTTGTGAGAAAGTCCATCCTGGGGCCGAGCCCTATGAATACGACGAATGCAGAGAAGCCTTCTGGCCAGAAGGCTTCCTTCTTCACCGAGGAATCCACCCCAGCGAGAAACCCTACAAGTGCAAGGAGTGCGGGAAGGCCTTTAAATACGGCTCGCGCCTCGTTCAGCATGAGAACATTCATTCTGGCAAGAAGCCCTACGAGTGCCAGGAATGTGGGAAGGCCTTCAACTCGGGTTCAAACTTCATACAGCACCAGAGAGTCCACACGGGCGAGAAACCGTACGAATGCCAGGACTGCGCCAAGGCCTTCAGCCGGAGCTCCCAGCTAATCGAGCACCAGCGCATCCACACCGGAGAGAAGCCCTATCAGTGCAAAGAGTGTGGGAAGGCCTTCAATCGGATATCCCATCTCAGAGTCCACGGGAGAATCCACACGGGGGAGAAGCCCTACGCCTGCGAGGAATGTGGGATGACCTTCAGCCACCGGTCTCAGTTGATCCAACATCAGACTCTTCATACCGGCAAGAAGCTCTACGAATGCAAGGACTGCGGGAAGGCATTTAATCAGGGCTCGACGCTCATCCGGCATCAGAGGATTCACACGGGGGAGAAGCCCTATGAATGCCAGGCCCCTGCGGGAAGGCGTTTCGGGTGAGCTCACAACTGAAGCAGCACCAGAGGACTCACACTGGGGAGAAACCCTACCCGTGTAAGGCGTGCGGGAGGGCTTTCAAACGGCTCTCCCATCTCACCGTGCATCACAGAGTCCACACGGGGGAGAAGCCCTACGCGTGCAAGGCCTGCGGGAAGGCCTTCAGCCACTGCTCCCAGCTGGTTCAGCATCAGGTGGCTCACACCGAGGAGAAGGCCTGTGACTGTGAGGAAGGTGGGAGGACTTTCGGTCATGGTCCAGCCACTCTTCAGCGTCCAAGAAGGCAACGTAGAAAAACACAGGTGAATGTAATAAACGTAGAGAAGCCTTCCTTCAGCGCTTATCCCTTGTTGATCATCAGAGAATTTATGTTAGCAAGCAGCCATAGGAATGGAAGCAGTGGGGAGAGCCCATTGGCTTAGGCCCGTGGTCGGCAAACTCATTAGTCCACAGAGCCAAATATCAACAGTACAAGGATTGAAATTTCTTTTGAGAGCCAAATTTTTTAAACTTAAACTTCTAACGCCACTTCTTCAAAATAGACTCGCCCAGGCCCAGGTATTTTGTGTAAGAGCCACACTCAAGGGGCCAAAGAGCCACATGTGGCTCGCAAGCCGCAGTTTGCCGACCACGGGCTTAGCCTAATCACAGCTTCCTCCTGTCATCTTGCAGAAAGACGGAGAATTTAACAAGCCAGAATGCCTTTATTCAGAGCTGTCCTTCCTCCCGATTCGTACATTTCATACTGAAGAAAATTTTTTATGGGTATAAATTGTTTAGTCCATGATTATCAATGAAGCAAGGAAATTTTGGAAAACATTTTGTCTCTAAAACATTCTTGATTCGGCTTTTCTACCTACCTAGGTAATAATTTTAACATTAGCCAAAGGTTTAAATTTTCCTGGAAATTGAAAAGACGAAAAACAAAAAAGGAAACAGCCAAATTACTCTTGGGTTAAAAAGGAAATAAATATTGCAGTTATAATAAATGGCAAAGAAAAAAATGACAGACGTTGGCCAGGTAGCTCAATTGGGTGGAGCATTGTCTTGTTAAGACAAGGTTTCAGGTTCAATCCCTAGTCAGCGTATATACAAGAATCAACTAATTAGCCCTGCCTGGTTTGGCTCAGTGGATAGAGCTTCGGCCTGTGGACTGAAAGGTCTCGGGTTTGATTGCGGTCAAGGGCACATGCCCAGTTTGCGGACTCAATCCCCAGTAGAAGGTGTGCAGGAAACAGCCGACCAATGATTCTCATCATTGATGTTTCTACCTCGCCCTCTCTGAAATCATTAAAAAATTAAAAAACAAAAAAAGAATCAACCAATAAATACATAAATGACTGTGTGTATGTGGGGGGAATCCATGTTTATCTCTTTCTCAAATTTTTAAAAAAATGACGAAGAGTTTTTTTTAAATCCCAATAGACTTTAAATGTTGTTAGACATGAAAACCTGCAAGATTATTCTCAAATATATACATTTTTATTTTTTTAAATATATTTTATTGATTTTTTTTTTACAGAGAAGAAGGGAGAGTGAGAGAGTTAGAAACATCGATTAGAGAGAAACATCAATCAGCTGCCTCCTGCACACTCAACCCAAGCCAGCGGCACAATCAACAGTCCATACTCTCTGCGCGCATTTGCGCGTGCGCCTCCGGACCTCTGCCTTTCGCCACTCACCTGAGTTTCTGCCTTACAGTCCAGATTCCCCCCGTATGAGCCTGGGTCCCCAGGGTCTCGCCCATAAATGGGGTTCAGTGCAGTCGGAACGGGTTCAGCGCAGTCCGGAGCTTTTGTCTCCTTCCCGCTAGAGAAAGCCAGCCAGGCCCTCAGCCTCCCCGTCCTCTCCGGCTCCGTCCTCTGCACGCACGCGCCCACGTCTCCGAACCTCAGGCTTCCGCGGCTCCTCTGATTCTCCGTATGCTTTTCTCTTCCCTTCTAGTTGTAGGATTTGCAGTCAGCCAGCTCTCCTGCGGTTCTGGATGACGTCCGTTTTGTCTTTTAGTTGTAGTTTTGAAATTGGTGTGCGAGGCAGCAGTTGAGGTGTTTACCTACGCCGCCATCTTGGTTTCTCCTTAATTGAGCTTTGAGATGCACGCACCATGAAATGTCCACATACTCACTGAAAATTAAACTTAAAATCCAAAATTTTGCAGTTACTTTACCCATAAATAGAGGTGTGACATACCTGAACGATAATAAATTAAATGTATGTACATGGTAACGAACCATTTTTCATACAATGCTAAGGAGCGGGGTCACTGAATAGGGAAACAACAGCCTTTCAGTGACATTGGGAACTGAAGTCCCAGATCTGTCTTCGGAGTCCTCAACAGGCCGGCCAGCAGAGGAACGGGTATCGGCCAGCTCTGTTCGCACTTGCTGTTTAGCATCCTTCGTGAGCTTTTTGTGCCATTGGGCCAATTCCTCTCTTAATTTCTTCTATTTCTTTGGCCACATGCTGTTCTTCGTGTATCTGGAAGCATGCCACATCCGGTGTGCACTGCTCATGTGCACCTGTCACTTCGTGCAGGACTTGCTGTAGACTGTTTCTCATTGTCGGGAACACTTTTGTTGCTCCGAACAGGCCTTCTGCGGTTTTCTCACTTCTCACCGCAACTCCACCTTTTGAATCAAAGTCTCTACTTGGTCATTGTATTCGTCCTCAGTCTTCAGCCTTTGCTCCTGCCGCCTCCTGTGGCCGTCTCCAAGCTTCTGGGAAATGGTTTCCACGCAAGCATTGGCTTCCATGACTAAGTTTTCTTTTCTTTGTCAGGAGAGACCTTTTCAGAGAACCTGTGTATTTGCCCAGGATTTTCTCCCGCTCCTCACTCATTTTTCTGTCCTGCCGGTCTGAAGGAGGACTGTCTCCCTGACCCTCCAACTCTCTGTTCATGTCCTTCTTATGGGTCCCTGGCATCGCACAGTGTCCCGGGGTAGTCAAGGGTGTCCTGAGCCTCCAGGCTGCGTTCTCAGCCTGCCTCCTCAGGTACTGAGCTGTCCGTCGACTTTTTATTTCTTCCTGAAACAAGAGTAAACTAATTTTAGGCGATGGTGTCTTAATTCCCACCCCTTTTGATTGTTTTGGGGGGTTTTGTGTTGTTTTTTTAGTTTTATATTTTACAGAGAGGAAGGGAGAGGGATAGATAGTTAGAAACATCGATGAGAGAAACATCGATCAGCTGCCTCCTGCACACTCCCCACTGGGGATGTGCCCGCAACCCAGGTACATGCCCTGGACCAGAATCGAACCCGGGACCCTTGACTCTGCAGTCCGATGCTCTATCCACTGAGCCAAGGCGTTTAGGGCTGTTTGGGGTTATTTTTAAACCTCTGTCACGGACGGAGTGGTTGGTTGCCTGCCTCATAGCCATACTCATTTCTCCTTGCTATCGGTGCATGTGTGTGTTGGCCTTAGAATCTGAAGACATCAGGTGCTGATTTCAGCCTCTGCAGCTCAGGGTGGCCTGTGTATTCCTGGGGCCTGTGGGCTCCTGGGGAAGATTCTCCTCCTCCAGAAGAGACGTGTATTCGGAAGACTCCCTCTCCTCTCACTTCTGCTCTGAGACCTTTCCCTCTGAGACATGACGCCCCAAGCTACTGCAGCCATTTGGGAACCGAGACCACGCATAGAAGCGGGCTCAGCAGCCCTGGCAACATTGAGCCCCGGGACCGCTTCTGAACCTCTGTGATGCCTTGTTCTGTGAGGAAGGGAAGCCTTTCCGCTAGAGGTGATGGGTACACGGGGCCTAGACGTCAACACCTACTGTTTTAAATGCCGACGTGTTTTCCTTATGGCTAAGTACAAGCTCATTTCTGTATATTTCATAACACACACATGTGAGAATCAACAAGTCATCTTTTCCGTCAAAGAACAGTTTAGACAGCCGCCATGTTGGCCGCTTGGTTTGCAGTTCCCCTGGGGGCCGCCATCTTGAAACCGCAAAGGCCAACTCCTCCCTTTGAATTAGCCAGTCGCGGAAGACTTTGCACCTGAGCTCCAATCAGGAGCAAAGGACAGGTCACGTGCATCGAGGATTATAAAGCCGAGCAGCCCGCCTGCTCGGTGTGCACGCGCTTTCAGACCATGTGTGCGCACCCTTCTACATGGAAGTAAATATGTTTGCCTTGCTGCCTGGCTCTCGAGTGTTCTGTATTCTACCGGGACCCCTGACTTGGGGGGCTCGCCTTATTTCTAACATACACACACATTTATTGTTAATCCTTACCCAAGGATATTTTTCCATTGTTTTCTTTTAGAGAGAGTGGAAAGTAGGGGGAAAGACACAGAAAATGGATGTGAGAGAGACTCACTAATTGGTTGCCTCCTGCTTGCACCCTGACCAAGGTATGTGTCCTTGATGCAATGGGACACAAGACCCTTCAGTCCACGGGCTGACGCTCTATGCTCTGTCCACTGAGCCAAACTGGCTAGGGCTTTGGGTGTGTGTGTGTGTGACACAAGATTCTATTTATGCCTGTAAATTATAGTGATAAACTTTCCATGGTCTTATATTATTTGATATATTGTTTCAGAATTTCCTAAAATTGAACCTTTTTGATCAAGATCATGAATTTCCAGAAATTTTTACTTTTAATTTATGTTTGAATGTTACTTAAAGCCCTGTTTATGAACCATACTGTTTATCATTATGTAATATCCTATTCTGCCTGGTAGAGTGGTTAACAAACCAAATCTGGCCTGCTGCCTGTCTTATAAATAAAGTTTTATTGGAACACAGCCATGCTCCTTTACTACTTATTGTCTACAACGGTCAGAGCTGAGTGGTTGGAGGAAGACTGGCCACAAAGCCTGCCTTTGCTGTCTGGCCCTGAAGATAAGTTCGCTGCCTGGCCGGGGTAGCTCTGTTGATTGGAGCGTTGTCCCATACGCCAAGGCTGCGGGTCCAATTCACAGTCAGGGCACATACAAGATTTAACAAATGAATGCATAAATGAGTGGGACAACAAGTTGATGTTACTCCCTACCTAAAATCTACACTAATAAAAGAGAAACATGTAAATTGACCATCCCTCTGCTACGCCCACCAGCCAATCAAGAGTGAGTATGCAAATTAGCCCAACAAAGATGGCGGGTTAATTTGCAGGCCCCGAGCAGCTGGGGACGGGGTGGGATGCTTGCATCATTGCCATGGCGACGGCACAGGCATTCTGCACCACCTCATCCACTCTGGGCCTCTGGGCAGTGTGGGAAGGTAGAAAGGCAGTCCCGGGCCGAAGCGAAGGCCCATTGTTGCACGAATCTTCATTCGTGCATCGGGCCATGAGTTAAATAATAATTTTTGTTAATTTGGCTCAGTGGATGGAGCATCGGCCTGCGGACTGAAGGGTCCCAGCTTCGATTCTGGTCAAGGGCATGTACCTTGGTTGCGGGCACATCCCCCGTGGGAGGTGTGCAGGAGGCAGCTGATCGATGTTTCTCTCTCATCGATGTTTCTAACTCTCTATCCTTCTCCCTTCCTCTCAGTAAAAAATCAATAAAATATATAAAATAATAATAATTATCATTATTATTATTATTGTTGTTGTTAATCATACCTTAAAAACCACATGAACGTATGCACAATGTGGAATCCGGATGTTACTCTTTTTAAAGAAAGTGGACTAAAATGTTGTCTTGGAACTGTAGCGGAAAAGCTCCTTATTCCTCTTCCTGCCAACTAATCAACTCTCCACTTCCCATAGGTAACCAATTCCTTCCATTGCTGAGGCGCTCTCACCACGTTACATATGAAATACACGTGCACCTCTCATGCTGAGTTTCACCCACGGGGACTCAGTTGCCCGTTTCAAACTACACCTCAACTCCCAGTGATTCACAAAGGTGCCTCGTCTCCTCACACGATACGATTTTATTGATTTTTAGGGAGGGAGGGAGGGAGGACCATCAATTGGTGCCTCCCATATGTGCCCGACTGAGGTTTGAACCCAAAACTCACGTGTGTGCCCCAACCAGCAATCGACTCCAACACCTTTCGGTGTACAGGACAATGTTACAACGGAGCCAGCCACCTGGCCAGGTCTGATTGCTTCACTTTTTATCAACCCTGACGAAGTTTAGAAAGTGACCCTGCCTGACTCATGCATATCGAAACAACCTACCCTGAGCCTGCTAATGCTAATGATAGTTCCTGCTTTGCACACGGGTTACAGGAGCATGTCTCCATTTCCCCCACTCAAATGTGAAATGGTTGCAAGTTTCTATGCTTTAAAAAAAGAACGGCCCTGACCAGTGTGGCTCAGTGGATAGAGCGTTGGCCTGCGGACTGAAGGGTCCCAGGTTCGATTCCGGTCAAGGGCATGTACCTTGGTTGCGGGCACATCCCCAGTGGTGGGGGGTGTGCTGGAGGCAGCTGATCGATGTTTCTCTCTCGTTGATGTTTCTAACTCTCTCTCTCTGTCCCTCCCTTCCTCTATGTAAAAAAATAAATAAAATGTATTTTAAAATAAATAAAAAAAAGAACATAGAGCCCAGCCAGTGTGGCTCAGTGGCTGAGCATCAACCTATGAACCAGGAGGTCATGGTCCCATTCCTGGTCTGGCCACATGCCCAGGTTGTGGGCTCTATCCCCAGTAGGGGGCGTGCCGGAGGCAGCTGATCCATGATTCTCGTCATTGATATTTCCATCTCTCCCTCTCCCCTCCTCTCTGAAATCAGTGAAACTACATATTTTTAAAAAAGAACGGAGACAACTGAAGAAAGCTGGCCTGAGACTGCTCCCGTTAGAAAGGCCTTCTCCCAGCATGGGCCCTCGACTGGACCCGTCTTGGTGTTTTGGAAGGTCTGGTCTGAGGTAAGATGGTGGTTACTCCGTCCAGCCCTACTCTGCCACCTGACCGTAATCACATGGGTCTGGGTAGCTTCCTCCATCGGCAGACAGCACCAGCTTTCATCTCGGCCGAAACACAATGCATCGGGTCCGGGCATTTCGGGGGAACCTTAAAAAAATAAAAAAATAAAAGCCCCATTGAGACAGAAGCTCTTCAGGAGGCAGAGGAAGGGGTAACATTTTCCTGAGGGTAGCTCCCACTCCTTCATGTAAAACTGAGCTGACCCTCAGCCCTGAGTATATTGGTATTTTCATTCGACGAGCAAGGCCTTTTGGGCCCCTTGATTTTTTTAAAAAATATATATTTTATTGATTTTTTACAGAGAGGAAGGGAGAGGGATAGAGAGTTAGAAACATTGATGAGAGAGAAACATCCATCAGCTGCCTCCTGCACACCCCCACTGGGGATGTGCCCGCAACCAAGGTACGTGCCCTTGACCAGAATCGAACCTGGGACCCATGAGTCCGCAGGCCGATGCTCTATCCACTGAGCCAAACCAGTCAGGGCAGGGCCCCTTGATTTTTAAAAAATATATTTTATTGATTTTTTTTACAGAGAGGAAAGGAGAGGGATAGAGAGAAACATCAATCAGCTGTCTCCTGCTAGGGATGTGCCTGCACCAAGGTACATGCCCTTGACTGGAATCGAACCCGGGACCCTTCAGTCCGCAGGCCGACGCTCTATCCACTGAGCACACCGGTTAGGGGTGGATCCCTTGATTTCTACTCATTCCGTCTAAGGTGACTGGCCCTTGAGTGGGGATGTCGGGGAAGGAGAATAACTGAGGTGGGGAGGTGTGAGGGGGGCGGGAGTCTCTGTTTCCAGGACATTGATCTGTTGTAGTTGGTGATTCTGTCCACACGATGGCGCTGCTGCACCAGGAAACCATCTCTGGGCACTGGCAAGGGTTGTTTTTGCCAATGTTCTTTTCTCTTTTTCCTCCCTCCCTCTATCCCTCCTTCCTCAGTCCCTTCATTTTTCCCTCCCTCCCTCCCTCCCTCCCTCCCTCCCTCCCTCCCTCCCTTCCTTCCTTCCTTCCTTCTTCCCTCCCTCCCTCCCTCCCTTACTTCCTTCTTTCCTTCCTTTCTCCCTCCCTTCCTTTTTCCCTCCCTCCCTCCCTCCCTCCCTTCCTCCCTCCCTTCCTTCCTCCTTTCCTTCCTTCTTCCCTCCCTCCCTTCCTCCCTTCCTCCTTCCCTCCCTCCCTCCCTCCCTTCCTTCCTTGCTTCCTTTTGTCCTTCCTTCTTCCCTCCCTCCCTTCCTTCCTTCCTTCCTCCCTCCCTTCCTCCCTCCCTCCCTTCCTTCCTTCTTCCTTTTTCTCTTTGATTCTGGGATATTATAGTGTTTTTTATTACATCACCCTGGAGGGGACAGGGATCGCGTCTACATGTGGAAATGTCAGAATAGGACAGGCTCCTCTGGTCTTTGGTGGGCATTTATTCACAGGACAGGCATAAAACCTGTCCATTAAAAAAATGTATCCAACCCTGACCGGTGTGGCTCAGTGGATAGAGCGTCGGCCTGCAGACTGAAGGGTCCCAGGTTCGATTCCAGTCAAGGGCATGTACCTTGGTTGTGGGCACATCCCCAGCAGGAGGTGTGCAGGAGGCAGCTGATTGATGTTTCTAACTCTCTATCCCTCTCCCTTCCTCTCTGTAAAAAAAAATCAATAAAATATATTTAAACAAATAAAATAAAATTAGATTAGGTTACATTACTGTCAAGGAAAGAAACCTAAGCAATACAGAGATTGGTAGTATCGAGTCGGTTTCATGCAACAAATCCTCAGGAAGTGTGGGTTATTATTCAAATGTGGTTATTGGGTGAAATGGAGCAAAGGGCGTTGTGCTCCTTGTTGTATTTTGTGCCAGGAAAGCATGCATGGGTAGTAGCAATCCGCTGTCCTTAAACTAGATCTAGATCACTGTTACCTTAAACCAACAGAAAGAGAACGAGACGTGCCAGTCCCAGGAGTCGGTATGATGCCTGTCAGTAACGGTACTGAGTAATATAACGCAAGAGAAAGAATAACTTAAAGTTTTTTTGCTTTAAGACATGAACTAGAACACAAGCTGTTTTTGAAACACTAGAGGCCCAATGCATGAAATTCATGCACTTGGGGGGGGGGGCGGTCCCTCAGCCCGGCCTGTGCCCTCTCATAGTCTGGGAGCCCTTGGGGGATGTCCGACTGATGGCTTAGGCTGTGGGGATCGGGCCTAAGCCATCAGTCGGACATCCCCCAAGGGCTCCCAGACTGCTAAAGGGTGCAGGCCGGGCTGAGGGACCGCCCCCTTCCCCCCGCATGAATGCTGTGTACCCGGCCTCTAGTATTCTTACAAATGAGTAAACCCCAGTTAATGCTGGATAATGGTATGTAGCAAATTTAAAAGGTCATGAGGGCTGGTGTTTGTGCCAGGGAGGCAGGGTAGCTCTCTCTGAGGAGATACCCAGACGAAAAATGTTGGGACAGCCCTACCCTAACCGGTGTGGCTCAGTGGATAGAGCGCCGTCCTGCATACTCAAGGGTCCCAGGTTCGATTCCGGTCAAGGGCATGTACCTTGGTTGCAGGCACATCCCCAGTAGGGGGTGTGCAGTAGGAAGGTGATCGATGTTTCTCTCTCATTGATGTTTCTAACTCTCTGTCCCTCTCCCTTCCTCTCTGTAAAAAAAATCAATAAATTATATTTTTTTAAAAAGGAAGAAAAATGTTGGGACAAATGAATATTATTTTTTAAATTCAGGTAGTATGGAGTGTTGTGAAGAAAATGAAATCATCCATAATCCTACCACTAGTAACATTTCAGTCAACGTATCTGTATACTGAACTATCCTATATAATAAAAACCTAATATGCTAAGTGACCGGTCGTCCAGTCATCCATTCAACCAAAGGGTAATATGCTAATGATATGCTAAGGCCACTCAACTGCTCGCTATCATGTGCACTGACCACCAGGGGGCAGACACTCTGATCAGTAGGTTAGCTTGCTGCTGGGGTCCGGCCCATCAGGACTGAGTAAGACGGGCTGGACATACCCTAGAGCCTTCCCATGGTCCTTCCCCGGCTGGCCAACCTCCTGTTTCCCTCCCTGCCCCAATCGTGCACCAGTGGGGTCCCTCGGCCTGGCCTGCACCCTCTCACAATCTGGGACCCCTCAAGGGATGTCGGAGAGCCAGTTTCGACCCGATCCCACAGGCCAGTCTGAGGGACCGCACTGGTGCACAAATTCGTGCACCGGGCCTCTAGTTTTTACCAAAAAATGAGATTATAGTATATTATAATTTGTTGTTGTTTTTTAACTTAACATCATGGGTAACTAAATGTCAATAATTCCACGTTATCATTTAAAAAGAAGAAGTAGAAGAAGCAGCAGCTTGCTCAGACCCAGTACAAGGGGAGCCGTCTTGCCCTAGCTGGTTTGGCTCAGTAGATAGAGCGTCTGCCTGCGGACTGAAGGGTCCCAGGTTCGATTCCAGCCAAGGGCACATGCCTGGGTTGCGGGCTTCATCCCCAGTAGGGGGCGTGCAGGAGGCAGCCGATCCATGATTCTCTCTCATCATTGATGTTTCTATCTCTCTCTCCCTCTCCCTTCCTCTCTGAAATCAATAAAATATATTTAAAAAAAAAAAAAAGGGGAGCCATCTTGGGAGGATGGGTGTGGCAGGTGGGGAGAAGGGGCCTCCTGGGGTCAAAGGTGGGCTCCAGGCACAAGAAGACACACTCACACCCACATGCCATCGGAGTCCCTGCGTTGCCCTGCGTTGCTGTTCCCCATTCTGTCGACAACCACACCCCATAGAAGCCCACCTGAGCCCCCCACCCCTACCTGCCCAGCCTAGCAACCGCTCCAACCCAGGCGCCGACTCCCAGAATCCCCTGGGGCGCGGCTCTGTCACTGGGGTGGCCTTTAGTTCCCGTCTGGCCAGGACCAATCGGCCCTGGCGGGAGGGGGGGGGGGGGGGGGTGTCACTGAAGGAGGTAAAGTCAACCCGGGTTGGACCTCCCAGTCGCAGTCTGTTCTGCTGGCTGCCTTTGCAACCTCGGCGGGACTACATTTCCCAGAGGGCGCGGCGGCGGCGGACACGCCCACTTCCGGAGGCGTCGCGCTGTGGGCTCTTGCGTGCCGTGCTGGGTGGTGGGCTGGGCGGCCTGGGTCCGGGCGGGGGCGGGGGCGGGGCCGGGGCCGGGGGCGGGGGGTGGTGCCGCGGTAGCCGGTGGTGCCCCGAGTGGGCAGGGTGTCCGCGGGGTCATGCGGGGCGCAGCGAGGACGGCCGGGAGCGCGGGGGCCCGCGGGCTGGGGTGTCGGGCTCGGGGCGGCGTCCCCCGCACAAAGCCCGGGCCGGGCCGAGGCCCGACGGCGGCGACCCCGGCCCCTCTGGCCCGCCGGGGCCCGGGAAGGCCGCGCTGCGGGAACGGCCTCGCCTCCCCGGGCCAGCGACGAGCGGCGACCGCGGGGCCCGAGGACAGAGGTGAGGGGGACCCTTCCCCCCCTCGCGGGGCGGGGACCCAGAGGTCTGGGCGCTGAACGGGAGCCAGAGCATCGGCTGCGGTGCCGGGAGGGACTGGGCTGGGCCCGGGGTCACCTCGCCAGGCACCCCGATCCCGTGCTCCCGGAGACGGACACCCCGCCCCTCCCTTGGGAGTAACGGCCCCATCCCAGCGGCCCTGCACAGCTGGCCTCATGCTGCTGGTGCCGTGTATTGGGGTCTCCACCTGCCCAAGCCCTTTCTTTTTTTATTAAATATACACGGAGTGGCCAGGTTATTATAATCTCTGAACGCATAATCATCTGGCCACTCAGTGTATATCCTATAGGATAAAAGGCTAATATGCAAATTGTCCCCTCGACCAGGAGTTCGACCAGCAGGCAGGCCGGCCAACCGCCCATGTCCTCTCCCCCTGGCCAGGCTGGCCGGACCCCACCCATGCACAAATTCATGCACCGGGCCTCTAATATATGTGTGTGTGTGTGTGTGTGTGTGTGTGTGTATACACACACACACACACACACACAATATACACACACACACTGAGTGGCCAGATTATTATGTGTTCAGAGATCATAATAACCTGGCCACTCAGTGTAGAGTCCCAGTGCATGAACTTTGTGCACAGGTTAGGTCCCTAGGCCTGGCTGGCGATGAGGGTCGATCTGTGGGGCGACCAGCGGGGCGATCGGCCCCACTCCACTCCCCTCCCCCTTCCCTGGCACCCGCCTTGGCCAGCCTGGCACTGCCAGCTTGCTGGCCCTGCTCCCTGAACGCCCCCTGCAGGTCACCTCCCTCTGCAGGGACCTTGGTTGGCTTGGGGCCTGTGGGCTGGGGGCAGCTCCTGCATTGAGCGTCTGCCCCCTTGGTGGTCAGTGTGTGTCATATTGACCGGTAGTTCCCCTGTTCAGTCGATTTGCCTATTAGGCTTTTATTATATAGGATATTATATAGGACATTTCTATTGATGTCAGAGAGGGAGGGAGAGGGGGAGAGAGTGGGGAACATCCATGATGAGAGAGAATCATGGGTCGGCTGCCTCCTGCATACCCCCCACTGGGGATCGGGCCCACCACCTGGATATGTGTCCTGACCAGGAATTGAACCCTCACCTCCTGGTTCATAGGTCAGCGCTCAACCCCTGAGCCAGGGGAAGCCCTTTCTGAGCGTGGCTGGGGAAGACTCCCCTGGGACCCAGCGTGTGCAGGCTGGTGATTTGAGACCTTGTAGACCTGACCACTCCTTTCTCTCCCCCTCCCCACCCCCCCAGCTCTGCCTTGCAGGGACCCCGCCCTTCTCCAGCCGCGGAGGCTCACGCAGGAGGCTGTAGGGACAGGAAATGACCGCCAAGTCACGTCCCAGGTGAGTTAAGTTCCTGTCTCCTCGCTGAAGCGCACCCTTGCTTTTCTGGACTGCGTACTGTTTATTTTTTTAATTGTTGAGGTCACTTTTTCCCTTTATTTTTCAACTAGAGGCCCGATGCACGAAATTCGTACAAGGGACTCGGCCCCCGCCACTGCGGAAGCTGACTCTGCCTCAGCCCCCCGCAGCCACAGCTTCTTCCGGAACAACGTCCAGTCTAATTAGTGTATTACGCTTTTATTATTGTAGATGACAGTTGACGTGCTCTATAGTATTACTTTCAGGCGTACAGTACAGTGACTAGACGTTTACATAACTTACAAAGTGACACCCCCCACACACACACACACCATTTCCAGTACCCGCTTGGTACCATACATAATTGTTACAATATTATTATTATTTTTTTAAATATATATTTTATTGATTTTTTTACAGAGAGGAAGGGAGAGAGAGTTAGAAACATCAATGAGAGAGAAACATCGATCAGCTGCCTCCTGCATACCCCCTACTGGGGATGTGCCTGCAACCAAGGTACATGCCCTTGACCGGAATCGAACCCGGGACCCTTCAGTCCGCAGGCTGATGTTCTGTCCACTGAGCCAAACCGGTTAGGGCAGTGGTCGGCAAACTGCGGCTTGCGAGCCACATGCGGCTCTTTGGCCCCTTGAGTGTGGCTCTTCCACAAAATACCACGGCCTGGGTGAGTCTATTTTGAAGAAGTGGCGTTAGAAGAAGTTTAAGTTTAAAAAATGGGGCTCTCAAAAGAAATTTCAATCGTTGTACTGTTGGTATTTGGCTCTGTTGACTGATGAGTTTGCCGACCACGGGGTTGGAGCATCAGCGGTTTCTTTTCTCACGGCTCCGGTGGCCACAAGTTCAAGTTCAGGGTGTGTGTGTGGGTGGGGGGGGGCTGGTTCTCCTGGGGCCTCCTTGCTCAGCGTGCAGGCTGCCCCCTCCTGCCGCCTCTGCTCCCTCCTTCCTGCTGCTGCTCCCTCCTCTTCCAAGGACACCAGTCCGATTGCTGATGCCCCGGCCCGTGACTCCACTGAACTTTTCCTCGCCTCCCGGGGCCCTGCCTCACATGCACTCACACTGGGAGGCCTGGGGGTTAGCACCTCCCCTTCGACTCTGGGGGACACCCTGCAGTCCATCGCAGCCCCTGTCACGAGGGGCCCGTGCACCGGCCGAGCAGAAACGTGGTCTGTCCTTCCAGGGCGCCGTGACGTTTGGGGACGTGGCCGTGGCTTTCTCCCCGGAGGAGTGGGCCCGGCTGAGCTGCGCCCAGAAGGCCCTGTACCAAGACGTGATGCTGGAGAACTACCGGAACCTGGTGTCGCTGGGTACGGCCCCCTCGCTCCCACTGCCCCACCCCCTTAGCACCCGCCCGCCCGCCCGCCCTCTCCCCGCGCACACACACACACCCCGCATGACCGCCTCTGCTTCTGTCTGTTCCTCAGGGCTTTGCCGCTCTAAGCCCGACGTGATCTCCTCCTTGGAGCGGAGGGAAGCGCCCGGCGTCGCCAAGAACAGGCTGACAGGAGGCCGGTGCCCAGGTGAGCTGGGGAGACCAGGTGGGGGGCCCCTCCCTGGGGGTCACAGGTCAGCAGCCTCAGGCAGGCGGGGTCAGCAGGAGGCTCCTGAGCTCAGGGCCTGGAGGGCCAGTCAGTCCTCCTGGGACGGACTCCCCCCGCTTTCAGCCGCTGTCTCTGCTCTCCAGCTTCCCCGTCCCTGTAAGCATGGCTGCGTGCCTCCGCTCCCTCCCGCCCTCGCAGTGGGGCTCCCGTGGCCGCTCTGGTCTTCAGAGCCCCTTTGCCTGACGCCGTGTCCTGTTCACTGCCTTACTCCTCTTTGAGGAAGTGGCTGGCTTATGGGATTTTTAAAACAGTTGTCACCGGCCATCCTTCAGAGGGACAGGTGATGCTGACAGGACGGGGCCAGAGGACACCTTAGGGTGGCTCAGGACGGTTAGGGTGGGGGGTTCCCGCAAGGTTTCCATTGTGCAGCCATGGTTATTAGTCATTTTATTAGCAATGAAGCAGGAGGCTAGTGAGCTAGAGAAGACATTTTTGTTGAATAAAATGGAGGAAGAGTCATAGCGAGTGTTGCTGAGTAAACTCAATTAAGAATTAGACCACATTTCCTCCTGTGGCCTCCTCCCTCCCCGTCTGTCCTCCCACACTGCATCTCAGCTGCCCTCTCTGAGCTCTCTGCTCTGACCTCCCAGTCCTCCCTCCTCCCCGTCTGTCCTCCCACACTGCGTCTCAGCGGCCCTCTGAGCTCTCTGCTCTGACTTCCCAGTCCTCCCCACTCCCCGTCTGTCCTCCCACACTGCGTCTCAGCCGCCCTCTGAGCTCTCTGCTCTGACTTCCCAGTCCTCCCCACTCCCCGTCTGTCCTCCCACACTGCGTCTCAGCGGCCCTCTGAGCTCTCTGCTCTGACTTCCCAGTCCTCCCCACTCCCCGTCTGTCCTCCCACACTGCGTCTCAGCCGCCCTCTGAGCTCTCTGCTCTGACTTCCCAGTCCTCCCCACTCCCCGTCTGTCCTCCCACACTGCGTCTCAGCGGCCCTCTGAGCTCTCTGCTCTGACCTCCCAGTCCTCCCTCCTCCCCGTCTGTCCTCCCACACTGCGTCTCAGCGGCCCTCTGAGCTCTCTGCTCTGACTTCCCAGTCCTCCCCACTCCCCGTCTGTCCTCCCACACTGCGTCTCAGCGGCCCTCTGAGCTCTCTGCTCTGACTTCCCAGTCCTCCCCACTCCCCGTCTGTCCTCCCACACTGCGTCTCAGCGGCCCTCTGAGCTCTCGCTGACCTCCCAGTCCTCCCTCCTCCCGCTGACAGCATGGTGTGCCTGCTCGGTCAGCATTTGGGTGCGGAGGCTCACCATGGAGCAGTTAAAGCTCCAGAAACGGGGACGGGAGGTTGGTTACTCAGGGGACAGCTCTCCCCATGATCGCCCCCTGAGGACGAATTCCTCTGGTTGCCGGTGGAGTGCTCCTCACCCTGGCCCCGTGCACGGCCGCTTCCTGTCGGGGTGTCTTTCAGGCGGGAAGGCCCTGCCAGAGGCCCCGGAGGTGCCCGCGGAGGAGGGGCCGAGGGAGAGTCAGCTGTCCAGGGCCGCCTGCCGCCTGCAGGGCTCCGTGCGGGGGCAGCGCCGGGAGGACGAGGCTCTGCTCCGGAGGCAGCCGGTGAGTCAGGCCGCGCGTGGGGGGCAGCGGACGTGGGGGGCAGCCGGCAGGAGGAGGCGTGGGGGGCGGCAGAGAGGGCTCCCAGGCACAGCTGTCGGACCCCCGGAGACAGCGTCCTGCGCCGGAGGGAGGAGGGAGGAGGGAGGAGGGAGGAGGGAGGAGGGAGGCCGGGCCTGCCCTGAGCCCGGGAGGCCTCTCCTTCACTGTCGTGGTTAATCCTCGCCCAGGATGTTCCCCATTGACTTTTAGGGAGAGTAGAAGAGAGGGCAAGACAGACAGACACAGCGATGGGTGGGTTGCCTCCTGCAGGCACCCCGACCAGGCCCCGGGCTAGGGAGGATCCTGCAACCAAGGTACCTGTCCTGGACCAGAATCGAACCGGGACCCTTGGGTCCGCAGGCCCACGCTCTACCCACTGAGCCACACGGGCCAGGCGGGAAGCTCTCCTTTGAGTGCAGGCTCCGCCCAGGGGAGGCGGGAGCGGCCCGGGGCCCAGAAAAGCTCAGTGCAGTGAGTCACAGACACGCGCACCCAGGTCAGGCCCGTTCCTCGAGCGGGTGCTGCGGGGAGGGGACCCAGCGGGCTCTCCCCGTCCGCTCAGGCGA
This sequence comes from Cnephaeus nilssonii, assembly GCF_951640355.1. Classification (NCBI taxonomy): domain Eukaryota; kingdom Metazoa; phylum Chordata; class Mammalia; order Chiroptera; family Vespertilionidae; genus Cnephaeus; species Cnephaeus nilssonii. The sequence goes on from NC_137091.1 coordinate 50,451,560, forward strand.
GAGGAGCCCCCAAGCACCCCTGAGTGGGGGAGCTCCTCCTCCTCCACAGGACCACACAGTTCCCACCGGAGAAGCGGGGGTCTCCTGTCCCCCCCCCCCCCCACGTCCGTACTGTAACCGGAGCAGCCACCGTGACCGCAGCCCCGGAACTTGTCCCCCAGGGGCACGGCCGCCTCCCAGAGCCGCGGTGGGGTCCGGGGTCCGGGGTCCGGGGTCCGGGATGGCCTGGTCCCAGCAGCGTCCCTGCCGTTTCAGGGCTTGGCGACCATCACGCCTGCGGCCATGGACTCCTGCCCGCAGCCAGGCCCGGCGCGGGGGCGTGTCTGTGAGGGTGTGACGGGGAGCCGGGACCGGGAGGCCGGTGAGCGCCCCTCCAGCCCACTTCCTCTCTCCGGGTGGCGGATGGCGGGGGGTCCGCGGGCTGAGCCGTAGCTGTGGCTTCTGAGGGTTTGGCTGGCGGAGTGGGAAGGTGTCTCGCTGGCCTGGGGCTCTGAGCTGTGGGCCTCACTTCCCTTCCTGCCCCTCCGTGCGGACAGACACGTCTCTCGGAGCCCAGGGGCGGGTTCCCAGAGGCCGCGCTGACGGACCGTCTTTCCCCGCAGGACGCCGTGTTTCCAGGCCGCACTGGCTCTCGCGGCTGGATCGAGGGCAGGGGCCCCGGCTGGTGCAGGGCGAGCTGGCGGGAGGCCTCTGCTCAGGTGAGCGGGAGGCGGGCATGGGGCGGGGGGGTGCCTTCACAGCGGGGGGCAGAGCGCCCCGGCCGCAGGGTCCATGCTACGCACAGGAGTAACGTTACCCAGGCCTATAGGCTGGAGGGAAAATGAGGCCTGCCTGTTCCAAGTTATTTCCCCCCCCCCACCTCCTCCCCTCCCCCACCTCCTCCCCCTCCCCCTCCCCCTTCTCCTCTTCCTCCTCCTCCTCCTCCCTCCTCCTTCCCCCCTCCTCCTCATCCCCCCTTCCTCCTCCTCCTCTCCCCTTCCTCCTCCTCCTTCTCCTCTTCCCCCTCCCCCTCTTCCGCCTCCCCCTCCTCCTCCTCTTCCTCCTCTTCCTCCTCCCCTTCCTCCTCCTCCTTCTCCTCTTCCCCTTCTCCTCCTCTCCCCTTCCTCCTCCTCCTGGGTGGTGGCTCTGCGGGTAGCCCTCCTCCCGTGTCTGGCCACTCGGACGTGCATCAGCCGCTCTGTTCCTCAAGTGGCCTCTCCTGACCCGTGGGCTTTTGAGCTGTCGTCCCAAGGTTTCCTCCTCCACGGTCAGAGGCCCCGTCACTTCATTGCCGTCCATTCCCGTGAGAACCACAAATGGACAGTTCACTGAGGAGGCCACTCTGCCTGGCACTGGCAGGTGGTTGGAGAGAGACGGAGCTTGCAAATACGTTACTCAGACCATTACTCTAACAACAGGAGGATAAGACATATTCATGGATAACTGGCATGAGGTAGAAATTGCAGAATTTCCCATAAGGCATTGCAGAGGCAAAGGCAAGGATCCGGTAGCGTTCTTGCAGTTGGACAGGGTGGGTGGGAGTCGGATGGCAGGAAGGCATCAGTGGTGGGGAGTCCCTTCCTTGTTGGATACATGAAGGAAGGAAAAGAAATTTCTTTGACAAATAACGGTTTGGAAAATGTAATCCTATCACCTATCTGGATGACCCTGTAAACACAGTGTGTTATCAAAGCAACTTGGACCCCTTTCAAGTCACGATAAGCACATATTTTTAATATAGTGGGAATTGTAGTGTATGCTCAGTCGTGATGAAAATGCTTACTCATTATTTGAAGAAAGATTCTAGCGGAAGTTACTTTTTTATTATGAAAACATTTGAATACTTTCCCTGGATTTGGTTATTCTCTTTATCCTTTTGTAAAATGTTTCTCATTTACACCCACTTATCTATTCATGTCGTTTATAGTCTCAGGGACTTTTCTGTAAAGCTTACTAGTTTTTTGGTGTATTGTCTCAAACTATTTTTCACATCCTATATATAATAAAAGCCTAGCGACCGAACGGCGGAATGACTAGAATGACCGGTTGACCAGTCGCTATGATGTGCACTAACCACCAGGGGGCAGACACTCAACGCAGGAGCTGCCCCCTGGTGGTCAGTGCACTCCCACGGGGGGCCAATCCCCGCAGGCCATGCCCCCACCAGCGCACGTATGGTAATAAGAGTTTTTGTTTTAAGGAGACCTTTTAAAAATGTAAAACTTAGGAAATTTTTACATAGCCTCATGTATTCTTTTATGATATCTCCTTCTGTTTATGTCCTTAGAAACTTGATACACGTAGTTCTTTTTTTTTTAATGGCTGTCTAGTATTACAGTATATAGACACAATTCACTTAACTGACTTACTATTGAGGACATTTGAACATTTAGGTCTTTTCCAGTTTTTAAAAAGTGGTCCTGTTTGCACAGATCTCTTTGCATGATCAAAGTATACATATTTTTAAAGTTTCATGGATATAGTGCTAAACCATTGGTGAGAAACATCTCCCCCAATAGTATTTGGTTGGTTGGTGCGTTTTGTTTTCTTAATTTTTGCCAAGCTGTTGAGTGAACATTGAGTTTTATTTAATATTTATTTCCCAGAAACTCGTGGTGTTGAGAATGTATGTATTTAAATCCATTTGGCGTTCATATTCATTACCCACATTTCTATTGGGTCCTAATTCCTTGCCTTTATATAGTATGAATGTAAGTCCTGTTTTGTGAATGTGATACATTTTTTTCTTAGTTTTGTGTGGTCTCTTAAGTTTGCATGATGTTTCTTGCTGTACAGTAGTTTAAATTGGGTGGTATCTTCATTAATAGAAGCATTTACTCCATTGACTGCTTTTACTCTTAGTTTTTCTTTTTATTAATAGATATAGTAAATAATACATTTGGTTCTTTTTTCCTTTTCTTTTTTACATTTGGTCTCCTTTCTGTTGCTTACTTAATTCTTTCTTGCTCTCTTCCTACCCATGACATATTGTTGAGTCTTCCTATCCATGAACACAGGATGTCTTTCCATTTATTTAGCGCTCCTTAGTTTTATTGAGCAATGTTTTGTAGTTTTCAGCATCAGTCTTGCACATCCTTGGGTAAATTTATTCCTAACTAATTTCTTATTTTAATGCTATTTTTTTATGGAATTGTTTTCATAGTGTTCATTCTGAGTGTATACAAATGTAGTGATTTTTGTGTGTTGCTCTTGTAACCTGCAATTTTGATGAATTAGCTTATTTAACTCTGACACTTTGCTTGTGAATTCTTTAGGGTTTTTTATATATGAGATAATACCATCGGCAAATTTGTTTCTATATCTAATTGTTCTGGCTAGAACTTCCAGACCAATGTGGAATAGAAGTAGTGAAAGAGGCATCCTTGTTTGGTTTGATCTAAGAAGGAAAGCTTTCAGTTTGTTTGTTTTTTATCATTTAAAAAAAGAAGTTTTCCTTTTCTCTATCTTACCATCATCTTTTTACAGACATTTGTCTCTCTGCATCATCTCCCAATACAATTTCATCTATGTATATTTATTAAGATACAAATGCATATACACAATTTTGGGTATATGCTAACTGATTTAGCAAAAGGATTTCAGATATATACATTCCTCCCTATATCCTTAAAGTACGAGATAAAACATACTTTTTCAATAGTATATCTGAGCATAATTAATTATAATATTAAGACTCACCATTATTGTAAAAACAATCTCTTCAAAATGAGAAATTAAATTGCAAGACCCTATCCTTACTAAATGGCCAGGAAAGAAGCGAAGATTTTGTCAGGCTTATGGGAAGTAAACAAATGGTCAGTGGACTGAGCTTTGGCCATCAGCTGGTAATGTCGCTTTTGTTGAAATTACTCAAATAAAATACCGTTTACAGAAGCATCATTTTCTGGTCGTAGGGCAATAATCGGGCTTTCAGATACTCCTAATGCACGCTACAGAGTACAGTCTCTTTTTGTGCGTTTGGCATGTTTCCTAGAACAACTTTTGTGATGTGATGACTGCTGCGGCATCCAAAGCAAGATGGACAGAGAGTGAATGAACTGAAGTCAGTGAGTGTCATAGGGTATATTTTTAGGTGGTGTGATTGCAGAACGTTTTTTCCACTCCCACTCTTTTGATATGTAACCAATCCACATATATATTTTCTTCTACTCATGTCTCCTGAGGTTCCTGTATGGATTCAGTCTGGGGTCTCTCATATACATTGTAGGCTGCATGTTTAAATGCAGTAGCTTTTACAAATGCATAGTATATGTGGTTTAATTCACCATTTAGTGAATCCATTTACAGTTTTCTTTTTAGCATATTTTTTTCTAGTCCATGATAAAGGAACTATTTGTTTTCTTGATATGTTTCAGGCCAACAATCTGTACATGAGACCTGGGAATTATTTCCAAAGCAGGATTTATTTGCTGATGTGGTAACAGACAGAACTATAAGCACTAATCTGGAGTGTTCCACTTTCAGAGAAAATTGGGATTCTGAGGGTGTGTTTGAAAGGAAGCTGGTAGGCCAGGAGACACAATTCAGGCAAGAAACAATCACTAATAGCAAAACCCTCTCTAAAGAAAGAGAGCGTATGTATAACAAATCTGGAAGATGGTTCCCTTTGGACGTTTCAGAAGAGAGAGCTCATAATCATGATTCAATTAAGAAAAGTTTCCCCAAAAATACAGTGGTGATAAAACATACAGGAATCTACACAGGAAAAAAACTTTTCAAATGTAATGAATGTAAGAAAACTTTTACCCAGAGCTCATCTCTTACTGTTCATCAGAGAATTCACACCGGAGAGAAACCTTATAAATGTAACGAGTGTGGAAAGGCCTTTAGCGATGGCTCATCCTTTGCCCGACATCAAAGATGTCACACTGGCAAGAAGCCCTATGAATGCATTGACTGTGGGAAAGCCTTCATACAGAATACATCCCTTATTCGTCACTGGAGATACTATCATACTGGGGAGAAACCCTTTGAATGCATCAACTGTGGGAAAGCCTTCAGTGACCACATAGGACTTAATCAACATAGGAGAATTCATACTGGAGAGAAACCCTACAAATGTGATGTGTGTGACAAATCCTTTAGGTACGGCTCATCCCTTACTGTTCATCAAAGGATTCATACTGGAGAGAAACCATACGAGTGTGATGTTTGTAGAAAAGCCTTCAGCCATCACGCATCCCTCACTCAACATCAAAGAGTGCATTCTGGAGAGAAACCTTTTAAGTGCAAAGAATGTGGGAAAGCTTTTAGGCAAAATATACACCTCGCTAGTCACTTGAGAATTCATACTGGAGAGAAGCCCTTTGAGTGTGGGGAATGTGGCAAATCCTTCAGCATCAGTTCACAGCTCGCCACTCATCAGAGAATTCACACTGGAGAGAAGCCCTATGGGTGTAAAGTTTGTAGTAAAGCCTTCACCCAGAAGGCTCACCTTGCACAGCATCAGAAAACTCATACGGGAGAGAAACCATATGAGTGTAAGGAATGTGGAAAAGCCTTCAGCCAGACCACACACCTCATTCAACATCAGAGAGTTCATACTGGAGAGAAGCCCTATAAATGTGTCGAGTGTGGGAAGGCCTTTGGTGATAACTCATCCTGCACTCAACATCAGAGGCTTCACACGGGCCAGCGGCCTTACGAATGTATTGAATGTGGAAAGGCATTTAAGACAAAGTCCTCCCTGATTTGTCATCGCAGAAGTCACACTGGAGAGAAACCTTATGAGTGCACTGCATGTGGCAAAGCCTTTAGCCATCGTCAGTCCCTTAGCGTGCATCAGAGGATTCATTCTGGAAAGAAACCGTATGAATGCAAGGAGTGTAGGAAAACCTTCATCCAAATTGGACACCTTAATCAACACAAGCGAGTCCACACTGGAGAGAGGTCCTATAACTACAAGAAAAGCAGGAAAGTCTTCAGGCAGAGTACACACTTCGCTCATCAGCGAATTCATGCCGGAGAGTCATCCACACGCCCTTCTTTACCTTCGAGGTCAAGTCCTGTGGACCTGTTCCCCAAATATCTCTGGAATCCATCCTGACTCCCATCACCGGAGACTCAATATCATTCTTTCAGCTAGACTACTCCAGTAGTGTACAGACTGGTCTCTCTGCTCTTTTGTTTTTGTCCTCTACAAGCTTGTTTTTCACATGGCAGTCAGGTTGGTTTGGGTATGAATGTAATTCACTCACTTTTGATGTAAAAACTTGCCACGACACCCTCTAAATTGGTTACTGCCTAAGATGCTCTTAGAACAGTGCCTCGTCCACACTAAGTCTGAGTGACTTTAGCTCCTTTAAGAACATTATTCTGGGACATTGAAGCATTGCCATAGTTAGCTCTGAATAACAATGGTGCATAACACAAGACCAGGCGGAACAAGAGTTTAGATTGGGAACAGGAGTTTGGGGAAGTCAGTGAAGCTTTGCCTATGTTGCTTTAAAACTTGATTCCATTTTGCTGAGTTCGTGTTGTGGGTTTCCACCTTATCTGTATAAATGTAAGGTGCACTTGTTGAGAAAATTCAGCTTTACATCTGACAACAGTCTTAGGAAGTGTGTAGGGAATATGGATGAGTAGGCCACCTGGAACGACCAGAAAAACGCAAGCTTTATATGAATAAAGTTAAAACTACAGACATGTTACTCGAGAACTAGAAAATTTGGCAAGACTTGATCTATTTAAAGTCACCTGGACTCATGAATGAGTTCTCTTAAACTTTCCAGGAACCATTAACCTGAGGTATACTCATTAAGAGTAGGGATCAGCAGCCCTAGCCGATTTGACTCATTGGATAAAGTGTCAGCCTGAGGACTGAAGGGTCCTGGATTTGATTCTGGTCAAGGGCACATACCTCAGTTGCAGGCTCGATCCCTGCACCTGGTCAGGGCTCATGCAGGAGGCAACCAATCAATGTGTGTCTCTCACATCAATGTCTCTCCCCCTCCCTTCCACTCTCTAAAAACCAATGGAAAAATATCCTCAGGTGAGGATTAACAACAACAAAAAAAGAGTAGGGGTGAACAGACTGACTCATGGCCAGAGTCTCACTGGCTGTTTTGGTATGGCCCATGACCTAAATTTTTAAAACATGTTTAAATGGTTGGACAAGTTAAGAGAATAATATTTTGTGACAATGTGACTATTATGTGAAACTTACATTTCAGTGTCTGTAAATAAAGTTTTATTGGCTCATAGCCACACATTTTTTATTTTTATTTTTTACATATTTCCTTTGGCTGCTTTCACTCTACAAGGTCAGAGTTGAGTGCCTGCAACATTGAAAATACAGCCTGCACAACCTCAAATATTTACTATCCTTTTACAGAAAAAGTTTGTCCACCCCTGCTCTAGCCCAGAGAAGTAATATACAAAAGGTTCTAATTATTTCTCCAAATAATTGAAGTCTGTCAAGCGACTTCAAATACAGGTGATAGGAAACTATTAAACCATATTGAACAATATAAAATGTGAGTAAAAAGAAATATATTTTTCTAGGTGTAACACTCGATACTATTAAAATATTTGTAAAGTGTTTTTCCCAACAGAGTCCAAGTAGGATATGTTTACTTGGACAGTTGTTTTTAAACCACACGAGGAAAGATAATTTGTCAAGTATAGCCAGACATTTTAACAATAAGTTTCTTTGCATTTGAGATTTCGGTATGTAAAAAGACTGGTTTTTATTTTTGGGGAAATGATGTTGGACAGTCCATTGTCTACTCTCCAAAAAAAGAAAAAAGAAATTTACACCTTCCAGGGGAATGTAATACAATTGTGTATAATACAGCTGGATTTATTTAGCAGAACATGGAGTCTTAGAACACATTGGTAGAGAGTCAGGTTAGCCCAAATAAAGATGTAAAACTTTAGCATTGAGAAAGGCACCAAAAAGGTATGAAAGACAATTGATAGAAAATATAAATAACTTATATGGAGAAAACAACAACAAACTGTCATTTCGGAGCAAAGTGCTATTTCACATACAAAGCAATGGGAAGAAGTTGCCAGTGTATACCAATAGTCCCGTCACAGTTGAAGAATTCACATGAACAAAATTTGTGAAGCTCTTAACCATTACACATTAAATTGTCTTGGCTCTCAGATGGGTCAGAATCTGAAATTTGGATACCACCAGTACTGGTACCAGTGGGGGGAAAACAGGCACTTGTTCATCATTAGCTGTGTAAGTGAGTCTCATATCTTCTTGGAAAGTAATACAAGACTTATTGACATGAATGTGCATTTCTCTTGAAACTAATTTCTAGATCTGTGAATTTTACCCTATTGGAATAAATAGGGATGTAAATAATGTTTATGGCAGAATGTTTTAATTATGACAAGAAGGATTTCAGTGTCCCACCAAGCAGATTAAATTGTAATTATTCAGTCCTGTATTGTCCAATCAGTATTAAAAGGTTAAGCCCTATGTGTGCTTCTATGGAGAGTTTTCTGTCCACAATCTATTAAATAAAACTTGTGGTTTGCAGAACCTTATGTGTAAAATGATCTTGTAGTTGTAGAGTCTAAATTAATACTGAATATATATATATATGTATAGATATATAGATATATATCTTTGCATGTATATACACTGAGTAGCCAGATTATTATGATCTCTGAACGCATAATAATCTGGCCACTCAGTGTGTGTGTGTGTGTGTATATATATATGTATATTAGAGGCGACCCCGTCAGCAGAGGAGGGCAGTTGGGGGTGACCAGGCCTACAGGGGAGGGCAGTTTGGGGGGAAACCAGGCCTTCAAGGGAGGGCAGTTGGGGGTGACCAGGCCGGCAGGGGAGCAGTTAGGCATTGATCAGGCTGGCAGGGGAGTGGTTAGGGGGTGATCAGGCTGGCAGGCAGAAGTGGTTAGGGGCAATCAGGCAGGCAGGCAGGCGAGCAGTTGGACATCCCTCGAGGGGTCCCAAATGGTGTAGGCTGGGCTGAGGGACACTCCCCCCATGCACGAATTTTGTGCACTAGGCCTCTAGTTTAAAATAACTATGATTAATCCTATATAATAAAAGCCTAATATGCTAAGTGTCTGGTCATCCGGTCGTCTGGTCATTCGTTCAATCAATCAAAGCATAATATGCTAATGGTATGCTAAGGCTGCTCAACCGCTTGCTATGACGTGCACTGACCACCAGAGGGCAGATAGTGAACTGATCAACCAGTCGCTATGATGTGTACTGACCACCAGGGGTAAGACACTCAATGCAGGAGCTGCCCCCAGCCCGCAGGCCTCAGGTCAGTCAAGGCGGGTGCCAGCAGGGGCCCCCCAATCATCCTGCCAGTCACCCCACAGATCAGCTCTGATTGTCGGCCAAGCCTAGGGACCCTACCCATGCACAAATTTTGTGCACCGGGCCTCTAGTCTTTCATAATCCTCTCCCATTGGAAGTGAGCTGGGTCTGGTGACCCACTTTGTGTGTGTGTGTGTGTGTGTGTGTGTGTGTGTGTGTGTGTGTGTGACCCAGTTCTAATTAACTAAATTCTAACCCAGGAACGTCACATCAGTTGTAATATTAGTTTACAAAAAGACTCTGGCGTCCATCTTGGGTACCTTCCCTTGCCGTCTCACTTTTAAGAAAGCCAGCTCCTTGTGAGCTGCCCACGTGGGCAGGAATTGATGTGTCCGGCTAAGTCAGTGCAGCCTTGAGGCTGGCCAACAGTTTAATTGAGTTTGGAAGATGATTCTCCTCCAGTGAAGACTTCTGATGACTACAGCCTTGTAAGAGACCCCAGGAACCAGAGGCACCCCGCTAAGCCATGTCTGAAGCCCTTACCCCCCAAAATTGAGAAATAATAAATGTATGTTTAAGCTTGAGGGTAATTTGTTACACAATAGCTAATGTACATCACAGCTGTTACTCTGATTTGGTGAGTTACAATAGGGATTCTATCAGTAGTCACAGATACCATGTTGATTAGAATTACAGTAGGTGCTATGATGATTAATCCCACTTCTAGGAATGTATCCCAAGAAAACAGAAACACCCATCAGAAAGGACATAGGCACCCCTATGTTCATAGCAGCACAATTCACCATAGCGAAGATTTGGAAACAGCCTCAGTGCCCATCAGCAGATGAGTGGATTAAAAAACTGTGGTACATCTACACAATGGAATACTACGCTGCTGTAAAAAAGAAAAAAACTCTTACCATTTGCAACAGCATGGATGGACCTGGAGAGCATTATGCTAAATGAAATATGCCAGTTGGAGAAAGATAAATATCACATGATCTCACTCATTTGTGGAATACAATGAACAATATAAACTGTACAAAAATAGAACCAGAAAAAAAAAAAAAAGAACCAGAGACATAGAAGCATCAAACAGACTGTACAACCCACGAGGGAAGGCGGCGGGGGGGCGGGGGGAGAGGGGCCACGAGGTCAACCAAAGGACTTATATGCATGCATAGGAGCAAAACCAATGGACACAGACAGTAGGGGGCGCGGTGAGGGCTTGTGTTTGGGGGAGAGGGTGGCGGGGGAGAGGTTAAAGGGGGGGACGGGAAAGGAGACTTGTGCCCTAGCTGGTTTGGCTCAGTGGACAGAGTATCAGCCTGCGAACTGAAGAGTCCCAGGTTCGATTCTAGTCAAGGGCACATGCCTAGGTTGTGGGCTTGATCCCCAATAGGGGACATGCAGGAGTCAGCCGATCAATGATTCTCTCTCATCATTGATGTTTCTATCTCTCTTTCCCTCTCCCTTCCTCTCTGAATTCACTAAAGATATATATATATATATATATATATATATATATATATATATATATATATATATATATTTTTTAAAAAGGAGACTTGCCCTAACCGATTTGGCTCAGTAGATAGAGCGTCGGCCTGCGGACTGAAAGGTCCCAGGTTCGATTCTGGTCAAGGGCGTGTACCTTGGTTGAGGGCACATCCCCAGTAGGGGGTGTGCAGGAGGCAGCTGATCAATGTTTCTGACTCTCTATCCCTCTCCCTTCCTCTCTGTAAAAAATCAATAAAATATATTTTAAAAAAGAATAAAAAAATACTAATCCAATACTAAAACAACAACAAAAAAACAAGTGTCATTACCTTAGCACATAAAAATTTATTTTTCACTCACATAATAACCCATGGCTGGGGTTCTTGGGTGACTTAGGGCCAGAGTTCTTCCATCTTGCATAGGAAAGCAAATCATTCTTTTTAAAAATACAAATATATTATTGATTTTTTTTACAGAGAGGAAGGGAGAGGGAGAGAGAGTTAGAAACATCGATGAGAGAGAAACATCAATCAGCTGCCTCCTGCATACCTCCCACTGGGAATGTGCCCGCAACCAAGTACATGCCCTTGACCGGAATCGAACCTGGGACCATTCAGTCCGCAGGCCGATGCTCTATCCACTGAGCCAAACCGGCAAGGGCAGCAAATCATTCTAGATGCGATTCATCTCCTCCCTGTCTTTCAAACTACAGGTCATAGTAAATGCAGATTTTGGTTACCAACCAAGCAGTAATGGCAGGACTAGAAGAGTGGACTCAAAAATTAAGAGTTTTCCGCCACAGGGGAGGTATGAAAAGGAGAACTGCGAGGGAGGTTTCTTTTCTTTTCTTACTGATTCTTTATAGAGATGAAGGGAGATGGTTAGAGAGTTAGAAACATCAATGAGAGAGAAACATTGGCTCTCAAAAGAAATTTCAATCGTACTGTTGATATTTGGCTCTGTTGACTAATGAGTTTGCCGACCACTGCTCTAGTATATCGTTTTCCTTGGAGAGAAGGACTTTTGTTATGGAGAATGCTCTGAGCTGTGTCAAAATGCTTACTTTTCCCACCCTCTTCCCAAAACAACAAGGTTCTCCCACACCCAGGTACCCTGATTTTCAGTTTGAGAACTTGCGCGATTCCACCTTCGGCCGTGGGTGATGTTGTTGCTGGGGCACTGTTGGCCCCGAACTTGGTTTACTGCACACTTGTGTTTGCGTTCCACACCCTGTATGACAGCAACTTAGCAGAGTGCCCTCTCGCACTCGGGGGATGTCAGAGAGCCAGTTTTGGCCCCATCCCCACAGGCCAGGCTGAGGGACCCCACCGGTGCACGAATCTGTGCACCAGGCCTCTAGTCCTAAATAATAAAAAGCTAATATGCAAATTGAATGGCGGAACAACTGGTCACTATGATGCTCACTGACCACCAGGGGGCAGACGTTCAATGCAGGAGCTGCCCTCTGGTGGTCAGTGTGCTCCCACAGGGGGAGCACAGCTCAGCCAGAAGCCGGGCTCACGGTTGGCGAGCCCAGCGGCAGTGGTGGGAGCCTCTCTGGCCTCCAGGGCAGTTGGACATCCCCCGAGGGCTCCCAGACTGCGAGACAGCGCAGGCCGGGCCCGAGGATCCTTCCCCGCTGGGTGCACAGATTTCGTGCACCAGTCCCCTACTATTTTACAAAACCGTATTCTTCCTGTACCCTTTCTGTGTTTCCATGTGTTGCGATACACACATACTTATAGTGCTATTACAGCTGCCTGCCCTGCACAGTAGCGTGCCATGCCCTGCAGGCCTGTACCCTGGGAGCAGTAGGCTATGCCAGTGGTCAGCAAACCGCGGCTCACGAGCCACATGCGGCTCTTTGGCCCCTTGAGTGTGGCTCTTCCACAAAATACCACATGCGGGCATGCACATACAGTGCGATTGAAACTTCGTGGCCCATGCGCAGAAGTCGGTTTTCGGCCTGGGCGAGTCTATTTTGAAGAAGTGGCGTTAGAACACTCAAGGGGCCAAAGAGCCGCACGTGGCTCGCGTGCCGCGGTTTGCTGACCACTTGGCTATGCCACACCGCCCAGGAGTGGATGTAGCAGGCCGCACCGTCTAGGTTTGTGCCTCTGAGATGGTCATACAGTGAGGAAGTCGCCAACCAAGGACTCATTTCTCAGAACAGCCCCATGTTAGGGGACTCCTGACCATATGCCAGACGCTTTTTTAGTTGGCGGGAAGACGGCCCTAAACAAGACCGGGAAGCTGTGTGCCTTCGTGGGACCCTCATTCCAGCAGGGGGGTGACAAAATGGGCAGGGGGGGGGGGGGTAGATACCAGCCAGGCAGACTGAGTGACAGGTTACCCACACACACTCCCAAAGTCACAAATCACAGTGCAGAAAGCAGCAGGCAAAAGCTGAACCCCCCTGTCCTGCAGGCGCCATCCATCCATCCATCCATCCCCCGGACCAGCCTTTCTGAGTTCCGCCACGGACCGGCCCAAGCGCCCTGTACCCCACTCTCCCGCCCCAGGCCCTGGAGCTGGTGGCTCTCAGCCTGCGGAGCCTGCCCGTGGCTCCCAGGAGCACCCCCCCACCCCCCGCTTGGGGCGGGCACCATGGAGGCGGCCCCTGCTTCTGGGACCCAGTGTCGGGGCTGAGCGGGCTCCAAGAGGTTCTATTCCGGACCCGGAGGCACCTATAGGAGATGGTGATCACTAGGACCCAAGAGGAACCTTGTAGGACAGCTCCGTCGCCTGCTTCGCTGCTGCCCGGCGGGGGACTACATTTCCCAGGGGGCGTTGCCGCGCGAGGACACGCCCACTTCCGGCCAGGGCTCGGAGAACGGGCGTGAGCGAGCGCGTCCGTCGGGTTCTGAGGAGACAGAGGGGAGGGGCGGTGGGCGGGGCTGACGTCGGTGCGTGGCGCGTGCGTGCCGCGGCCGCGCAGGGTAGACGGCGGCAGGTGGGCGGGCGGGCGGGGCGCGCGTCTCGGAGTCGGGGCGCTCCCAGCGGCAGGGGCGGGGCGGGCTGAGGGGTTGGCTCGGGGCTGCGAGCTGGAGCCCCCGCGGGGAGACCGCCCCCTCGGACCCCGCCGCCTCGAGGCCGGCGTGGCGAACCCGGGGGGCCTGCCGGGCGCGGCGGGGCGGCCGAGGCGGCCGAGGCCCGAGGTGAGCGCGACAGGTGGCGGGGGCGCGGCCGTACCGGGGTGAGGGGGGTGCGGGGGCTGGAGGAGGACGTCCCAGGAGCTGGATTGAGGGGGCGGGGGTGTCACCTAACCGCACACTCGTCTTCACGGGCTTCGCCGAGGACCCAGGGGAGACCCCCTCTGGGCGCGCTGTTGCTCTGGGGGCACCTCAGTCCTTAGGTGTCAGGGTCCTGCCCCGCGACGCTGGGGGGTGGGGGGGGCGGGGTCACAGCGCCACCTGGCAGGGGGAGCCCCGTCACCGCTGGTCACCCCGGGGTGGGGAACCCTCCCCCTGCCAAGGGCCCTGTGGGTGTGGGTGGCATCGTGCCCGGCCTTAGAGAATTTCAGCTTAAAAATGAGCCCGCTGGCCCTGGCCCGGGTGGCTCAGTGGGTAGAGCGTCGGCCTGCGGACTGAAGGGTCCCGGGTTCGATTCCGGTCAAGGGCATGTACCTTGGTTGTGGGCACATCCCCAGTAGGGGGTGGGCTGGAGGCAGCTGATCGATGTTTCTCTCTCATCGATGTTTCTAACTCTCTATCCCTCTCCCTCCCTCTCTGTAAAAAAAATCAATAAAATATATTATTTAAAAAATCCCAAATGTCAACTGTCACTGAAAAGTCAGATTTACAAACGGAGAAGAGCTGCTCACAGCCGCGTGCTCCCCTGCTTTTCACTGTGTGCTGTGGTCGCTGATGGTCTGTGGTCGCTGATGGACCCTGCGTGCTGCGGGGGAGACACAATTCTGAGGCTCTGGGGGGGGGGGGTGTTAACCCCAAACCTCAGAACAGGGTGAAGCGGGAACGGCCTTGTCTCCCCTCACAGGTGAGGACGCTGAAGCCTGAGAGGGGAGGAGTAACCGCCCCCAGGAGGAGCCAGGATTCGGGTCCAGGCCCCGCTGCACTGGCTCTCATGCAGTCCCCTGCACCAGGGCTGGAGGTGGGTGCTCTTAAACACCTTTTTACTTTTTAGCACAGTTTGTTCTTGTGTATTATTTCTTTATTATTTCTTTATAGAGGCCTGGTGCACGGGTGGGGTCCCTTGGCCTGGCCAGCAATTCGGCGAATCGGGGCCTTCCAGCTGCGGACAGGTGCCTCCCTACCCCGGCTGCTCGCCAGGACCTCCCTTTTCTGGCTGGCGGGGGGGGGGGGGGGGTGGGGGGGTGGGGTGGGGGGGGGGGCGACAGAGGGGGGGATTCCTTCATTCTGCACCCGCCCCCTGGTGGTCAGTGCATGTCATAGCAAACAGTTGAAGTCCTGGTCTCCCGGTTGAATTCCTGCAGGGACACTTTGCATATAGCTTTATATATATATATATATGTGTGTGTGTGTGTGTGTGTGTGTGTGTGTGTGTGTGTATGTAATTTTCTTTATTTTTGTTTTAGAGAGAGAGTGAAAGAGAGAGAGAAATATCAATGTGAGAGAAACACATCATTTGGTTGCCTCCAACCAGGGACCGGGCTGGGGAGGAGCCTGCAACCAAGGTACGTGCCCTTGACCAGAATCAGACCCGGGACCCTTCAGTCCACAGGCTGAGGCTCTATCCACTGAGCCAAAATGGGTAGGGCTCTTAAACACTTTTGCCCATTGAAGAAACTGATTCTGAGAGAGGTACAATAGCTTCAAGACTTCAGATCCCCAAAACCTCCACTGAACTTTTAAAAAATTTTTATTTATTTTATTTTATTTTGAGGGAGACAGAGAAAACTATCAATGTGTTGTTCCACTTATTTATGCATTCATTGGTTGACCTCCTGTATGTGCCGTGATGGGGTATCGAACCCACAACCATGGTGTATTGGGACAGTGCTCTAACCAACTGAGCTACCTGGCCAGGGCCTCACTTTTTTCCTGGGCCCCTAGATTTTCTGACCCAGTTTCTCATATAAAATGGAGATGAGCCCTGGCTGGTGTGGCTCAGTTGGTTGGGGGCTGTCCTGTGCACCAAAAGGTTGGTGGTTTGATTCCTGTTCAGGGCACATGCCCAAGTTGCAGGCTCTGTCCCCTGTAGGGGACGTGCAGGAGGCAGTCAATCGATGGTGCACTCTCATCATTGACATTTCTCTTTCTCCCTCTCTCTCTAACAATCAATAAAAATACTTTTTAAATTAACATAAAAATAATAAAAAGGAGATGATACCATTCCATACCTCACAGGACTGTTATAAGGGTTAAATGAGCCCATACCTGAAGATATAAGGTGTGGCCCCTGCCACATGGAATGTGCTCAATGAGTGTTCACTCTTATTATTGTCATCACTAGAGGCCCGGTGCACGGATTCGTGCACTGGTGGGGTCCCTGAGCCTGGCCTGTGCCCTCTCGGAGTCCAGGATGTAGTAGTGTGTGAAGCGGCAGGCGGCTGGAAGGAGCCTGAGCGGGCCTGGCCATAGCACTGAGGCAGGAGAGGCTCACACCTCTGTAGCTGTGCTTGCCAGCAGTGAGCCCGGTGTCTGGCGCCCATAGGTCAGCTGAGCGGCACTCCCGCTGTGGGAGCACACTGACCACCAGGGGCACCTCCTGCATTGAGCATCTGCCCCCTGGTGGGCAGTGCACGTCATAGTGACTGGTCAGTCGCTTAGGGTTTTAGATAGATAGATGATAGATAGATAGATAGATAGATAGATAGATAGATAGATGATAGATGATAGATAGATAGATAGATAGATAGATAATGATGCTTTCAGAAAGCCGTGGATTTTAGAGTGAAAATACCGGAACTTTTCCTGATAGAGGAAACTCGCCTCAGGCGAGACAAGGGACTTTATTTCAAAACTAGAGGCCCAATGCACGAAATTCGTGCACTTTGGGGGGGTGCCCTAAGCCTGGCCTGTACCTTCTCGCATTCCGGGAGCCCTGGTGGGATGTCCAACTGACGGCTTAGTGGGCCTAAGCCGTCAGTCGGACATCCTTAGTGCTGCCACGGAGGCGGGAGAGGCTCCCACCACTGCCGCTGTGCTCACCAGCCGTGAGCCCGGCTTCTGGCTGAGCGGCACTCCCCTTGTGGGAGTGGACTGACCACCAGGGGGGCAGTTCCTGCACTGAGCGTCTGCCCCCTGGTGGTCAGCACACGTCATAGTGACCTGTCATTCTACCATTCAGTCATTTGCATATTAGCCTTTTATTATGTAGAATTATTGTCTGTCACAAAGCAAAATGAGAACCAGGGTCTGCTGACAGTTTTCTCCAATGACCTGCAAGCCACATAGACTCTTTCTGGGGAAATCGTTTTTTTTAAATATTTTATTTTTTTAAAAAATATTTTTATTGATTTCAGAGAGGAAGGGAGAAAGGAGAGAGAGACAGAAACATCAATGATGAGAGAGAACCATTGATCGGCTGCCTTTTGCATGCCCCCTACTGGGTATCAAGCCTGCAACCTGGGCATGTGCCCTTGACCAGAATCAAACCTGGGACCCTTCAGTCCACAGGCCAACGCTCTATTCACTGAGCCAAAGTCTCATAGAATCTACACTAATCCTTGCTGGTTAGCTGCACAGGAGGCGTGTTTCCTGTGATATTCTGGTGTCTGCCTGAGCAAAGAGCTTGGGCGGTAGGATCGGGCCCACCAGGCTGGTGACTGGGCTCCGTTATTGCCGAGCTGTGACCTTGCGCAAAAGACTTCCCGTCCCAGAGCTTTCACGTGTGAACTGGTGATGGCATTTCCTGTTTTCACTGAAGGTCGTGAAGGTTAAATCAGAGTGTAAAGGTAGGGTGCCCCCCCCAAAATGAATGCACACACTTTGAATGATTATAGCGGCAGTGTTTATTAACATACGATTCGTTTTCAGAATTGAGCTTTCCACTGTAAAGTGTGCATACATTTTGGGGACACCCTGTATCTGCAGCCCACCTGACACATCCCTGTTGTTGATGGATGGGTGGCTTTGAGGGGGGGGCGGGCATAGGTCGCGCTCAGCCTGAAAACCCGAGCAGAGCAGCGCCCCAGCTGTAACTTCCTGGTCTCCCAGCGGATGCCTGGGCTGAGGGGAGGGTGGGTGGGAGTGAGAGAGGGAACACAGGGAGCTGAAGGCAGAGCTTCTGGGCTGCGATTCTTAGAGCTGCTCAGCCTCTCACTCCTCTCCCCCCCAGCGCGGCGCTCTTGGGGCAGAGCCCTTGGAATGAGGAGCCAGGCAGAGGCGGCCATGGGCATCGCCCTTCTGACATCCATGGCCCCGGTGAGTTCGCACGCCGCCTCCCTCCGTACAGTACGGTCTTGCTCTCTCCTGAAAATGGTCTGCCCACTGGTTCCCCCGGGGGCCTGGCTTCTGCTTCCTCCCTCTCCGATGAGTGCTGGGGCCACGGGCCAGACCCCAGCCGCCCAGTGTCTCTGGGAGCCGCCACTTCTTCCTGTTGGGTGTTCACTCTCCGTTCAAGAAACGACCCACCGGCGCCTTCCCCGCGCTCAGGCTGTTTGTACGCATCTGACTGCACGGCAATGCGGTCCTTAGGGGAATCGGAGAGCCCCGGCCTGCCTGGTTCCCACGCGCCGTCCCGCTCGCAGAGAGCCGCGGCCTGCTGGGGGAATGAAAAGGCAGCAGACATTTATTTAAATGTGTTTTTGTTGATGGCAGAGAGGAAGGGAGCGGGACAGAGAGAGAGAAACATCCATGAGGAGAGAGAATGGTGAATCGGCTGCCTCCTGCACGCCCCACACTGGGGATCGAGCCCAAAACCGGGGCATGTGCCCTGACCAGGAATCGAACTGTGACCTCTTGGTTCATAGGTCAACGCTCAACCACTGAGCCAGGCCAGCGGGGCACAAACATTTATTTACTTATTTAAAAAATTTCTTTATTAAGGTATTACATATGTGTCCTTATTCCCCTATTACCCCCCAACCCCCCAACCCCCCAAACATTTATTTGTACACGTGGTCCGTGCTGTAGGTGGAGAGTAGACTTCCTGTGGTGTGGTGGGAAGGGCCGTTGGGTGCATCTGGAAAACGGTGCTTAGAGAAAGGTGTCTCTTAGGAAAAGGTGAGGCTGTGACAGGCCACACTCTGGCAAGAGGGAATATATATATATATATATATATATATATATATATATATATATATTTTATTGATTTTTTACAGAGAGGAAGGGAGAGGGATAGAGAGCCAGAAACATCGATGAGAGAGAAACATCAATCAGCTGCCTCCTGCACACCCCCTACTGGGGATGTACCTGCAACCAAGGTACATGCCCTTGACCGGAATCGAACCTGGGACCCTTGAGTCCGTAGGCCGACGCTCCATCCACTGAGCCACACCGGCCAGGGCTAGGCACAGCTCTTAACACCTTGAGGACATGAAGATTTCTTAGAACGTGTCGTGTAGGTTGAAATGATGTTCATCAGGTCGGCGTCCTTCCTTCAGACGTCCCCTTACAGTCCCAGAGCTCGTTAAGTCCTCCCTGTAGACGATGACTTAGCTCCGAATACAGATAAAGCATTTAATACTTGATGATACTGTTCTTAATGCAGCCGTTTTTTATACATTTCATAGAATTGCTCCAAGAGCAGAGAATGGCTCTCATATCTTTTATTTTTCCTAATATGTACAATGTAACTAGGCAGAAAAGTTGTCCAGTAACTATGGTAACTCCCACTCATGGGCCAGTTAGACCCCCCATACAATTACTTACACACGTTTCCGGCCCCCCCGCCCCCCCCCCACACACAGTGTGAGCAGCAGAACCTTTACCCTGCAGCCCCCCAAGTGGGGGCGTGAACACCGGCTGAGCAAGATTGCATTTGTGTCATTTCAGGATGCAGTGACTTTCCCAGATGTGGCCATAGACTTCTCCCAGGACGAGTGGGCGTGTCTGAGTCCTGCTCAGAGGACTCTGTACAAGAAGGTGATGTGGGAGAACTACCGGACCCTGGTTTCCGTGGGTAAGAGCGTCCGCCTCCCTCCCCTCCCCACAGGAATCTGTCGGCCTCCGTTCTCTCTCACGCCTTTCTCAGCATTTTCCCACAATGTCCCTCTTCTCTCCGCACCATCTGGGCTGGGTCAGAATTCCGGAATAGCCACAGCACAGCCCGTTTTCTTACCGTTTCCTCTCACAGGTCTTTGCATGTCTAAGCCAGCGGTCATCTCCCTGTTGGAGCAAGGCAGAGAGCCCTGGGTGCCGGATGGCGAGATGGCAGGAGGCTTGTGCCCAGGTAGGTACAGGATGGCTGGCGCTGGGGAAGCTGTTCTCTCCATGTTTCTTCTAAGACTTGGTGGCAAACAACTCTAAAAACCCCTCCCAATGGAAAACATCTTGTTCTAACTCCATTTTAAAAAAAATTTATTGATTTTATGGAGAGAGGATTGGGGAGAGAGAGAGGGATCAATTGGTTGTTCCGCTTATTTATGCATCAATTGGTTGATTCTTGTATATGCCCTGAGTGGGGATCGAACCCATGACCTTGGCATATCAAGATGACACTTTTAACCAACTGAGCTACCAAGTCAGGGCCTCTAACTCCGTTTTTTGAGTCGATCTTCTCTTCCTCACTGGCATGATGTACCACCTGTACCTTCACTGATCTACAAATCCCATAGTCTGTCTCTGGTTATGTTCCACTTATGTTGACCTAGTTTTGCTCAAGTGCAAATCAGCATTTTTGGATTCCTCAGACAAATTTGTGTTTAATTGTTGTAAGTTGTTTAAAACTTTTCTTTTTTTAAAACGTGTTTATGGGATTAACAATCATTATAGCTATGTTCTTCCTTCTACTTTTAATTATTTTTCCTTTGTTGTTCTTGTGGTTATTTCTTCTTGCTTTGTTGTTTATATCTGGTGTTTCTCCTTTCACACCATCCCACCTGTGAATCGGAAAGGTTTTCAGTCCCACAAGGTGTTACCTTTATGTTTTTATGTATTTTTGAATCTACATTTTAAAATTCACGTGAGACTCGGAATACCACCTTTTGATACCCACATGAAAGATGAACAGATTAGCTCACTAATGTTACCTCCTGCCTCTTTATCTTCTCCCACTTTTATAAAAAATACTAGAGGCCCAGTGCATGGATTCATGCACCGGTGGGGTGCCTGGACCTGGCCTGTGCCCTCTCACAATCCAATACCCCTCGGGGGATGTTGGAGAGTGGGTTTCAGCCTGATCCCCACAGGCAAGGCTGAGGGGCCCCACTGGCGCACGAATCCATGCACCAGGCCTCTAGTATGCATATAAGATATTTAGTTAATCTCATCCTGCCCTCCCCTCTCCCCATTTCCCTCTGAGATTCATCAGTCAGTTCCATGTTTCCATGCCTGTGGTTTCCACTCCTGCGTTTAGCGTCTGCCCCCCTGGTGGTCAGTGTATGTCATAGCTACCAGTCAGTTGGCTGGTCGGCTGGTCGCTTAGGCTTTTATATACATAGATATCTTTATTGATTTCAGAGAGGAAGGGAGAGGGAATGGGAGAGAGAAACATCAATGATGAGAGAGAATCATTGATCGACTGTCTCTTATACATCCCCTACTGGGGATCAAGCCTGCAACCCAGGCATGTATCCTTGACTGGAACTGAACCTGGGACCCTTCAGTCTTGCAGGCTGATGCTCTATCCACTGAGCCACACCAGCTAGGGCAATCTTCTCCCACTTTCATTGTAGTCATCAGGGTTTGTGCCCCAGTTTATTTTCTTCAAACTTAATTATGTATTTCCCCCTGCTCCGCGTGAAAGCTGTTTTTCTGGCTTAGAAAACGAGTTAACAGTATATAGATACACATTATGGGGAAATGAGCCTCCGTGAGATGGTTATAGTTTGTTCTGTGGCTGTAGTGTGGCTTTTTCCTGCTGTCAGTTACCATATTTCCAAGAAGAGGATTGTCCCCCTGGCTGGGTAGCTCAGTTGGTTAGAGCCATGGTCGGCAAACTGCAGCTCGCGAGCCACATGCAGCTCTTTGGCCCCTTGAGTGTGGCTCTTCCACAAAATACCACGGCCTGGGCGAGTCTATTTTGAAGAAGTGGCGTTAGAAGAAGTGTAAGTTTTAAAAATTTGGCTCTCAAAAGAAATTTCAATCGTTGTACTGTTGATATTTGGCTCTGTTGACTAATGAGTTTGCTGACCACTGGGTTAGAGCATTGTTCTGAGACACCAAGGTTAGGGGTTCAATCCCTGGTCAGGCACATACAAGAATCAACCAATGAATGC
This sequence comes from Cnephaeus nilssonii, assembly GCF_951640355.1. NCBI lineage: Eukaryota > Metazoa > Chordata > Mammalia > Chiroptera > Vespertilionidae > Cnephaeus > Cnephaeus nilssonii. The sequence continues at coordinate 50,473,615 of NC_137091.1, forward strand.
ATAAATAAGTTGAATAATAAATAGATGTTTCTCTCTTTCTAAGAGTAAGTGTATTAGAAAACAGTAGATATGAAATTTAGTTGCTTCTTTAGAAAACCAATAAAACATAAACTGTGAGGACAAATGAAAGAAAACACACAAAAAAATAATAGTAAATAACCAACAGTACATAAGTACTTAAAAGAATCATGTGAAATCTATTTTCCTCAACTCTCTATAGATAATTTGAAAACTTAGATTAATTAAATGCATAATACTTTCAGAAAGCATACATGACCACAACTGATGCCAGAAGAGAGAGAACTTCCACAGACCAGTTACAACAGGAGAAATGTAGACAGTCATCGAAGAACTGCCTCCCCTAAGAAAAGCAGCTACTCCAAATACTTACACAAATAAATTCCATAAAAACTTTTAGGAAAAGTATCACCAACGTTAGTTCACATGTTTTGTGACAGAATAAAAAGAACTTAAAAAAAAAAGTGTCAATAAACACAGCATAACATTTGATACCAAAATAGTACCAAGAAAAGAAATTACAGAAAAATCTCAATTATAAATACTGGTATAAAATCTTTAATGAAGAAATAATACACCATAGCCTGACTGGTGTGGCTTAGTGGTTGAGCATCGATCTGTGAACCAGGAGGTCACAGGTGGATTCCCGGGCAGGGCACAAGCCCAAGTTGTGGGCTGTGCAGGAGACAGCCAGTCAATGATTCTCTCTCATCATTGGTATTTCTATGTGTCTCGCTCCCTCTCCCTTCCTCTGAAATCAATTTAAAAAATATTTTTTTAAAAAAGAAAGGTTTTTTAAAAAAATAATAATATACCATAGCCAAGGAGACGTTGTTCCAGAAATGTCAAATTAGGCTGCGTTGCTTGACTTCATCTAAGAACTGTCAGAACATTAACCTCAGTGGGTTTCAGTAATTGTTTGACACCCCTGGTCTCATTTGAGAAGTTTTTTTTCTTCTAGCATTAAATAAAGGAGACATTTGCTTTCTTACTGTCTTTCAGACTTGGAGTGTGTGTGGATGACCAAAGAATTATCTCCAATCCAGGACATTGATGAAGAAAAATTATCCCAGGTAACGATAACGGGAAGACTTACAAGCTATGATAACTTGGAGTGTTCCACTTTAGGGGAAAAGTGGAGAGGTGAAAACCTGTTTGAGAGGGACCTGGTACGTCAGCAGCCACAGTTTAGGCAAGAGACGGTCAATCCACAAGTTGCACTCATTGAGAAAAAGGAACACTCTAACAAATCTGGGACAGGTTTTCATCTGAATACATTTTCTTACGTAAAACACATATTTCCCATTGAAGAGAGAATATACAATTTTGACACAGATAAGGAGAGCTTAAAAACGCATGCATTTGTTAAAAAACACAAGCAAGTCTGTGGAGAAAAGAAACTTCTGAAATGCAAAGACTGTGAGAAAACTTTCAGCAAAATCTCAACCCTTACGCTTCATCAAAGAATCCACACCGGAGAGAAACCCTATGAATGCATTGCGTGTGGAAAAGCCTTCAGCCAGAGTGCCCACCTAGCTCAGCATCAGAGAACACACACGGGAGAAAAACCCTTTGAGTGCGCCGAGTGCGGGAAAGCCTTCAGCCAGAACGCGCATCTCCTTCAGCATCAGAGAGTTCACACTGGAGAGAAGCCTTACCGGTGCCAGCAATGCACCAAAGCCTTCAGCCAGCTGGCACACCTCGCTCAGCATCAGAGGGTCCACACGGGAGAGAAACCCTACGAGTGCATTGAGTGCGGGAAGGCGTTCAGTGACTGCTCGTCCCTGGCTCACCACCGCAGAATCCACACCGGAACGAGACCCTATGAATGCGCTGACTGTGGGAAAGCCTTCAGGCAGAATGCGTCTCTCGTTCGCCACCGGAGGTACTATCATACCGGAGAGAAGCCCTTCGACTGCGTCGACTGTGGGAAGGCCTTCACAGACCACATAGGGCTCATTCAGCATAAGAGAGTTCACACCGGAGAGAGACCTTACAAATGTGACGTGTGTGGGAAGGCTTTCAGCCATGGCTCCTCCCTGACGGTGCATCAGAGAACTCACACGGGGGAGAAGCCGTATGCCTGCGCGCTCTGCGAGAGAGCCTTCAGCCACCGCGGCTCTCTCACGCTCCATCGGAGAGTTCACACCGGGGAGAAGCCCTACGAATGTAAGGAATGCGGGCAGGCGTTTCGGCAGAGCACACACCTGGCTCATCACCGGAGGGTTCACACTGGAGAGAAGCCTTACGCGTGTCAGGAGTGCGGCAAGGCCTTCAGCCAGAACGCACACCTCGCCCAGCATCGGAAGACACACACCGGAGAGAAGCCTTATGAGTGTGAGGAGTGCGGCCGGGCCTTCAGCCAAGTCGCCCACCTGGCCCAGCACCGGCGGGTTCACACGGGCGAGAAGCCTTACGCATGTGCGGCGTGCGGGAAGGCCTTCAGCGACGGCTCCTACCTGGTCCAGCACCAGAGACTCCACACGGGGAAAAGGCCGTATGAATGCCTCGAATGTGGGAAGGCGTTCAGGCAGAGGGCGTACCTCATTAGTCACCACCGGTGTCACACGGGGGAGAAGCCCTATGAATGTAACGTGTGCGGGAAAGCCTTCAGCCACCGTAAGTCCCTTACTCTGCACCAAAGGGTTCATACGGGAGAGAAGCCGTACGAGTGTCAGGAATGTAGCAAGGCCTTCAGCCAGGTAGCACATCTGACGCTGCATCGGAGAATCCACACCGGAGAGAGGCCCTACGGGTGTGAGGAATGCGGGAAGGCCTTCCGGCAGAGTGTACACCTCGCGCATCACCAGCGAATTCATACCGGAGAGCCGCCCTCCTCCTCCTCCTCCTCCTCCTCCTCCTCCTCCTCCTCCTCCTCCTCAACTCGTCCCTCCTCCTCGCCCACATGCCACCGAGTCCTCTAGTTCAGTCTCCCAAGGCCTCTAGAATCCACCCACTCTCCCCCGTCTATGTCCCGTCATCCTAGTCCGAGACTTTTGCAATAGCATTACAGCCATTTTCCCTCTTGCTCCCCTCAAGTACATAATTTTAACACTGTAGCCAGCTTAACCTCTTAAACATTAAAATGTACTCATATTACTGTTCCATTCAAAACACATGTTTTGAAGACTGTTAGGTAATCCATTTAAAGGGCTCAGCACATAATCCCTGGCACATAATTAGTGCCATTGGAGTAAAGGTTGCCTTACGGATATGTTCAGCTGCAAGGAAAGTGAACCAGTAGGTCAAGGTGAAGAAACCCGCAGTTTTCAGAGCAGCCAGAGGGCTCTCTACTCTGCCTGTAGGTACGGAAGATGAACACTCGGAATTGAAAGCGTCTGTGATACACAAGGTGACATGGTGGCTTACCGCTCCCTCTGTGTGAGTAAATGTGAATAGCATTGATGAGGAGGAGCTCTCAGCTGCACTTAGAAGTGAGAATAGGCCAATTAGGACAAAATTGTTGGGTAGAATGGAGGACTAGCCAGGGGAGAGTATTTTTTTTTAATATATATTTTATTGATTTTTTACAGAGAGGAAGAGAGAGGGATAGAGAGTTAGAAACATCGATGAGAGAGAAACATCGATCAGCTGCCTCCTGCACACCCCCCACTGGGGATGTGCCCGCAACCAAGGTACATGCCCTTGACCGGAATCGAACCTGGGACCCTTGAGTCCGCAGGCCGACGCTCTATCCACTGAGCCAAACCGGTCAGGGCCAGGGGAGAGTATTAAAAACAAACTCAAACAAGCTGGAAAACTCAAATAGATTCATAGCATGAAACTAACTGAAAAAGGCAGTTCAATGCTGTGACCTATAGAAATGCCTCATGGACAATTCTGAGATATTTATATTGTTCTAGAGCGTAAAATAAATATAAATCTTCCCATCTTGTTCTATGGAACTGAAGACTGATCCCAAAACAGAAAAACGTATATTGCAATTAGTGTATAAATGTACACGCTAGACAGACTCAGTCTTAGAAAGATATTTCTCCCCACGTTAAATATGTGAATTCACTGATGTTCCAATAAAAGTCCCAGTAGATTTTAAAGGCGGCAATAGAATTGTGATAGACAAGGAACGTAGTGCTGCATTGGGAACGTAGTACTCATCCCACTAACCTTAATTGAGCACTGACTCACTGTTTTAGATGCTGAGGATACAGTAGGGTGCGAAATGGACAGAGAATTTTTGCTCTGACAGATCAGGTGGGGGAAGGCACAGAAGTGAAACACACAGTATGTGACGAGCATGTGACATGTACCATCATGAGAAATCTAAAGAAGGCGCTCGGGGCCCTGGCCGGGCAGCTCAGTTGGTTCAAGTGTCATCCCGACATGCCAAGTTCAGGTTTGATCCCCAGTCGGGGCACATACAAGATTCGACGAATGATGCATACATAAGAGGATCAGCACATCGATGTTTCTCTGTAAAAAGTCAGTGGATTTTTTTAAGAAGGAAGGAGCTAGGGAGTTCTGGGAAGAATACCTTAGTACCCCCCAGAATGTGTGGGCAGTAGCGGCAGGGGAGGGGGAAGAGCAGGTGACTGTCAGACACAGAAGGCATGAGGAGAGGAGTCGCGATGGTCCAGGGCAGAGTGTGACGCTTCGAGTGCTGCGGGAAGAGGATGGATGCTTTATTCTCTTTAGCAACAATGATTTAGAGGTTTTTTTTTTTTTTTTTTTTTTTAAAAATATATATATATATATTTTTAATTGATTTTTTACAGAGAGGAAGGGAGAGGGAGAGAGAGTTAGAAACATTGATGAGAGAGAAACATCAATCAGCTGCCTCCTGCACACTCCTTACTGGGTATGTGCCCACAACCAAGGTGCGTGCCCTCGACCGGAATCGAACCTGGGACCTTTCAGTCCTCAGGCCGACGCTCTATCCCCTGAGCCCTGCTGGCTGGGGTGTGAGAAGAGCTCTTACCCGGAGGACACGGCCCCTCCACTTTGGCAGAGAAACTGCAAGGAAACTGCAAAGAACTGCATTCCTTGTTCTACAGGAGGTGGGCGCGGGCTTCTCCGGCCTGTGTGGAGGGTTAGACCCTCCTTATATACATGTGGTCAGAAGCATGCTTCATTGCAGGGGGAGAAATGGACAAAGCCAACAGCCAGGTCAACGAAGATGAAGTAAAACAGCTAATGGAAAGAACACAATATCAATGATATATTCCCTTTTCCCCAATAGATGGATTTTAAATCACAGAAGAGTGATAATACCCAAGTTTGGTGAAAGTGTGAAAAGACCGTTCCATGGTCAGTTATACAAGTTGTCATCTGTGCATACTATTTGAGTCAAAATGCCTCAGTAACCAAAGTGTGCAAAGGTAGGTGAATATATGATGGCAAAAAAAAAATGTTTAAGTGGTAAATTATTAGGGTAATGGGTAAGTGGGTAAGTTAATGGTTGTGTATTCATTCAATAGAATTATGCAGTTGTTTTAAAAATATGTGTATATAGGCAAAGAGAAATAACTGTGCCATACTAAATGAAAAAAATTTTTTCAGACCTGTATTCTAGCATAAACTCATAATTGTGATATCAAAAATAAAACCTAAATTATATACTTTTCTGTCTTTCTCTGCCTGTTTTTTCTTGCCCCCTTCTTACGACTACACCATCCCTCCTTTTCTTTTGAGTAACTGGCCAGCCCTGCCATCTGGTTCTGATGGACCTAGCCCAGTGGTTGGCAAACCGCGGCTCTTTGGCCCCTTGAGTGTGGCTCTTCCACAAAATACCACGGCCTGGGCGAGTCTATTTTGAAGAAGTGGCATTAGAAGAAGTTTAAGTTTAAAAAATGTGGCTCTCAAAAGGAATTTCAATCGTTGTCCTGTTGATATTTGGCTCTGTGGACTCATGAGTTTGCCGACCACGGACCTAGCCGATCACGGTTTCTGGAGTCCGAAATGCAGTGTGTCTGTGTCACGCGGTGGAAACGCCCTAAGGTGCGAGGCTGGTATTCTTTGGAGCCGCCCTGGGCTTTGTGCTTTCCAAGGTGGTGATCCCTCAAACCACCCATCATCCTCCCAGCACTTCATTGCTGGCTCATGGTCCTCACTTTACTGCAATGCGGCCGGGCGGCCTAGTGGGCTCGGGTCACTGTCCAGGCGGAGCCGCGCGGTGAGTCCCCTGCGGGCGGGCGGGGCGGGAGGAGAGGGGTCCGAGAAGGGCTGAGGGGAGGTGTGCGGGCCCAGGTGCGGGGCGTGCAGGTGAGGAGGGGGCGGGCAGGTCGGGAAGGGGAGCGTGGGCTGGGAAGAGGGTGTGCCGTCCCCCCCGCCGGGAAGTGCTCACGGGCCCGGGGAGGGGGTTGGAGGCAGGGGAGGAGAGGAACGCTGTTCCCGGTGGCGGGATCTAAGGGGATGGGGGCGAAGGTGACGCCTGGGCCTGTGTGTCCGGGCGTCTGTCTACCTTTATTTATTTCTGTCCCTGGTTCTCCCTGTGAGGCGGCCACCCAGGTGTCCTGTGTCTAGATAAGAAAAGGGACTCATCCAGCCGGGATCATGCAGGGTGTACCCCCCCAAAAGGCATACACATTATTTTAAAAAATACATTTCATTGATTTTTTTTACAGAGAGGAAGGGAGAGGGATAGAGAGTTAGAAACATCGATCAGCTGCCTTCTGCACACCCCCCACTGGGGATGTGCCCGCAACCAAGGTACATGCCCTTGACTGGAATCAAACCCGGGACCCCTCAGTCCGCAGGCCGGCGCTCTATCCACTGAGCCACACCGGTCAGGGCCACACTTTTTTTCTTGGATAGCTCAATTTATGTTTCTTTTCAGATTTAACCCATCGGAATGAATAACTGTTCCAAGTTGGTATACGTTTTGGGGGACACCCTGTATTGGTCCTTACAGCAGCCCGCTCACAGCGATAACTTTTTGGTGCACAAGTCAGCGCTCTAACCACTGGGCGCACCAGCCGGGGCACCACAGCGGTATTAACACCCGATACGGGACCGGATCTTACTGTGTGGTGCAGGGCCCCAGGCCCCCTACAGGTATCTGATCATTGAGCCTCACAGTAACCCCGTGAGATCTGGGGGAGCCCCAGAGGGTGGGGTAGTGCTGGGGTGTCTACTGGGGCCTGGGGCCAGCACTGAGACCCAGGGAGGGGGCAGAGGGTCCCGTTCCTCCAGGCTGCCAGCTAGCACATGGACCCCGACTCGCTCAGCCGCACCCTAATCCCAGCTCTCTCCTCTCGGGCTTATTTCTTTGGGCCTCGGTTTCCTCGTCTGTGAAATGGGGTGAGTGGGACTAGCACCCATCTCGTAGAGTGTTGGAGGATTAGATCAGAGACATTGTCGAGTGCCTTGGGTGCCACGGGCCCCCCGTGGGTTCGCTGTTATCCTGGTGAGTGTCCCGCTCTGCCAGTCTCCTAGTGGGGCGGGCGGGCTGTCTATCCCCTCGGCATTGTGGGGCGGGCGGCCTGGGCCCGTTCTCTCACTGTGCCTTTCTCTTCCTCTCCCTACACACAGCCTGCCCGTCCCCTGGTCGCCGTGGGCAGTGGACGGATGGCCACCCAGCTGCTGACGGACAAGGCCCTGGTGAGTAACGTCTCCCTCTAGCACTTCCTTCCCAAGGGTCAGGCTCTGGGGCAGGGACAGCCCTCTGCTGATCCAAGCCCCCCTCAGGCCCGGGCCCCCCGCCCTGTCTCCTAGGGGCTGTGTCCAGCCTGAGGGGGGAGGGTACGGCCCCGACACTGGCTTAGGAGTGACCTGCCCGGCCCTGGGGGATCTCGGGAGACACAGGTGTGCACCTGGGAAGTGGCGGCTTAAACTCGTTCCATCGTGTGTGACAAAGACCCCTGCAGAGGCCCGGGCGGCCCAGTGCCGGACAAGCGGCCTTCCGAAGCGGGCAGACGGCCCTCCATGTCCAGGGGGCAGGAGGAGGCCGCCTGTGGGGAAGGACCCGTGAATATCACCCTGGAGGTTTGATGATGTTTTAATGGGCGGCTGCGTGTGGTATTTCCCTCTGAACTTCCTTTTATGCAAGAAATATTTCACAATAAAAAAAAATAGCCCTAACCAGTGTGGCTCAGTGGATAGAGCATCGGCCTGCAGACTCAAGGGTCCCAGGTTCGATTCTAGTCAAGGCCAACCCTAACAAAAAAGATGACTGGCACATCTCTTCAGCTAAAGCGATACTAAAATAATAAACACAGCTTACAATTTACACAATTGGTCGTATTAGAACGTACGGATTTTCAGGAATTTTTAAATTGCAAGGCTTCTTGTCATTTCAAAAAAAATGCCATTCAATATCATCATTTCAAAGTTTGTAATTCAAGTTAGCATAAAATATAGACATGCCGTATTTTTATTGTTTTTTTAAAAAAATATTTTATTATTTTACAGAGAGGAAGGGAGAGGGATAGAGAGTTAGAAACATGGATCAACTGCCTTCTGCACACCCCCAACCAGGGATGTGCCTGCCACCAAGGTACATGCCCTTGACCGGAATCAAACCCGGGACCCTTTAGTCCGCAGGCCGATGCTCTAACCACTGAGCCAAACCGGCTAGGGCTGTATTTTTATTGTTGATGGTATTATCAATGTCCTCCATTTCCCCCTCCTTTGCCGCCCTCCACCCAGCCCCTGCCCCACCCCAGGCCTGTGTCCTATTTGTATAAACACACAACAATATTCTAGTGACCCAACCTCACAACCTAAAAACTAGAACCTTGCCATAACGCACATATAGTGATATAGAACCGCCTCCCGCATCCTCCAACCCAAGGTAACCATCAACTGAATCCTGATACATCTGTCTCCTGTTTTTCCTTTTTGGGGTACATTTTCCTACAGAAATGGCTTCTAGACTCTGTGTTAATAATCACAGTCAGGTTGTAGCCAGGCCCTGCCGTCCTAAGAGCCAAGGCGGCCTCCTAAAAGTGACGGTGCAGTTTTTGCCCTCATCTGCTTCATCCCATGCTCCCCACAGCCCAGAGAGCTTTGTTTCTAGGCAACAGCAGGGCTTTCCCCAGGCGGCTGGGTTCTTTGAAGACGTCAGAGATAGAGAGAACTGTGCATTCTGCCTAGAGAGTCAGCATCACAGATGGGTCCCCCCAAGGAGGTACAGCGCCATGGCCAGGTCTATGGGGAAAGGGTTCTGTACCACGGACAGCTCAGTCCCTTGGGCGGGCCTATCTGAAATGGGTTTCAGCACTATGGACAGGGTCACGTGGGGGAAGGATAGCTCGGTCTGTCTGGCTTGGCTCTACAGACAGGTCTATATGAAATGGAGTTCAGCACCACGGGCAGGGTCTGTGGGGAAGGGGGAGGGGCACCACAGACACGTCACAAGGTCAATCCGGAAGAGGGTTCAGTGCCATGGCCAGGTCTATGGGGAAAGGGGTTCAGTGCCATGGACAGGTCTGGGGGGGGGGGGGAAGATGGTTTTCAGCACCACGGACAGGAGCCTTGGGCATCTGTTTCAGCCGTGCGACAGGGCCGTGTGGTTCAGCACCATGGACAACACAGCAAGACACCATTGCAGTATAGACAGGTCTATGGGAGATTTCAGCACCACGGACAGGTCTATTGGACCGAGGGCCCGGTGCCGGCCGGATCTATGGGAAAATGGTTTCAGCACCACGGACAGGTCGTCACAGGAGAGGTGGTGTCAGAACCACGGACAGGTCACGGGAAAGGTGGTGTCAGCACCATGGACAAAAAAACCTTGGGCATCTGTTTCAGCCTTGTGGACAGGGCCGTGCGGTTCAGCACCATGGACAGCACAAACCGGACAGGCCTATGGGAGGTTTTAGCACCACGGACAGGTCTATAGGACCCAGAGGTCAACGCAGGCCAAAATCTATGGGGGGCTGATTTCAGCACCACGGACAGGTCCTCGGAGGGCTGGTTTCAGCACCACGGACAGGGTAAATGGGGGAACCGGTTTAAGCACCTCGGACAGGACTTCAGCACAGACAAGTCTATCTGTATGACGTTCAGCACCGCGGACAGCGCCAGGGCCCTGCTTTCCCCCAGGCCTTCTCTTGCTGCCTGTGCTCCTCTGAGCAGATTCCTGACCAAGGCCGCTCCCCACCCTCACCCCAGAATCTCCGAATGCTGGCACCTCAGAAACCCAGGCTCTCCTGGTGTGAACCTCAGAAACACAGGACTGAACACTTCCCGTGCCCCCGAGGGAATCCGGGTTTTCTCCATGCACACACACAAAACTGACCCTGCCTCCTGGGCACTCGGCGGCACAGGCTTCAAGTCCAGAAGTCTCCCTTGAGTTCTTCCCTCTCACCTCTCACGCCCCGTCCATCCGCGAGTCCTCTCAGCTCCATCTCCAAAGTGTATTCAGAATCGGTCCCCTGTGCCACCCCCTCATTCCGGCCACCGTCATTCTCATTCTCACCTGGTTTATTGCAACCGCCTGGAACAGGGTCCTTCCATTGTACCCGGTGCCCCTTCGTGAGCCCCTTCTCCCAACAGCAGCTTCAGTGATGCCTTCAGAATGTCAACCAGGTTATGTGATCCATGGCTTCCCAGCGCCCCTGCGATCACATTTAAGATGTTCCTGTGGCTTTCAAGACCCCGGATACCTCTCTGGTCTTATCTCCCATCACCCCCTTTCTTGCCTGAACACTGGACACGCAGGCCGGGAGAAAATACCTCCAGACAAACAGGCAAAGGAAATTGATATCCAGGACACACACACACACACACACACACACACAGAGTGGCCAGATTATTATGATCTCTGAACGTATAATCATCTGGCCACTCAGTTTTCTTCTCTTGAGTAACCCATTTATTTGACATCAAAGATACTATAAATCATGCAACTGATCAGTTTTTTCCTTTGCACTGGCTGATAGAAAGCTCAGGGCAAATAGGTGGTTGATCTCCAGAATACTTCTGGTGCCCATTTGAGATACAAATACACTGAGTGGCCGGATTATTATGCATTCAGAGATCATCATAATCTGGCCACTCAGTGCATGGGATGATGTTCAACCAGCTGAGCCACACCAGCCCGGGCTATTTTATTTCATTTATTTTATTTTGATGTAGCCTCCATGAGAGCAGTTTGGAGGTAGTCGCTGCATTGTCCAAGGTGAATAATAATAATTAGAGCCACTATCAGATAACAGCTATTGTCTATTAAACAGTATATAGGCACCCTAGCTGGTTTGGCTCAGTGGATAGAGCATTGGCCTGCGGACTGAAGGGTCCCAGGTTCTATTCCAGCCAAGGGCACATGCCTGGTTGTGGGCTCGATCCCCAGTGGGAGACGTGCTGGAGGTAGCTGATCAATGATACTCTCTCATCATTGATGTTTCTATCTCTCTATCCCTCTCCCTTTCTCTCTGAAATCAATAAATAAATATATTAATCCCTAAACGGTTTGGCTCAGTGGATAGAGGGTCGGCCTGCGGACTGAAGGGTCCCGGGTTCGATTCCGGTCAAGGGCATGTACCTTGGTTGGGGACACATCCCCAGTAGGGGGTGTGCAGGAGGCAGCTGATCGATGTTTCTAACTCTCTATCCCTCTCCCTTCCTCTCTGTAAAAAATCAATATATTTTAAAAAATAAATATATTTTTAAAAACACGTATATAGGCATTACTTATTTTTTTTTTTTATCTTCACAGCAATCCTGCGAGGGAGTAAGCATATTACTTCTGAACAGAATGGGAAACTGAGGCACGGAGATGGTAAGTGGCAAAGACACAGTAGCCAGCCTCTGACCCAGGGTCCCCAGGCTGCCACGCTCCCGCCAGCGCCTCCCTCCCCCCTCCCTCTACCCCCCCCCCATCCCCCGCCATCCCCGTCACTGCCGCTGCTCCGCTCCCCTCCCCACACCCTCCCCCCGGCCCGGCGCAGGCTCCCCGCCGGGAAGGAGGAGGGGACTAGCGCCCCCCCCCGCCCCCCCCACCCGCAGCCTCCGCGCCTGCGCAGCCGTGATTCCTGCCGCGCCATCTCTGCAGCAGCGCCTGGACCGGGTCTGCTGGCGGAGGGTGAGTCCTCCCAGGGGCCCCGCGGGGGGAGGGGGCGGGGGAATGGGGCTGGGGGCGCGGAGGACGGGAACGAGTGTGCCCGGGGCGCGGGGCCGGGGCCGCGGCTCGGGGAGGGGCCGGCAGCCCGTGGTGGCTGCGGGCTGGGTCGGGCTGTGTCTGCCCAGCCGCCGGTCCCCGGCCCGGGCGTTGGCTGCCCCTGAATTCCGGCCCGGACGCCGGGAGGGCGGGAGCCCCGCGCTGCTGTCCCTGCGTCTGTCTGCGCGCGGCCGGTCGCGGGCTCCGTGTCCCGTGCGCCTTCCCCGCGCGCGTGCGCCCCGGGTGTGTCCGGGTCCGTGTGTCCCGCTCCCCCCCCCCCCCCCCCCCGCAGTGGCTGGGGTTCGGGGCGGGGAGACGGGGTTCGCCTCCCGCCCAGCTCCGGGGAGCCCTGCGGCCCTGACCGAGGGCCTGGCCCTCCGTGCGCGCGGGGTCTGCCGGGGCCGCGGCCGCGGGGCTCAGCCACAGACGCGCGTGCGCAGCGCCTGGCCCAGCACCGCAATGCGGACCGGCCGCGGGGCTGCGGTGACGGTCGTGGTCGCGGTTGTTCCCGCCCCTCCCCGCCCCTCCCCCTCTGATCTCCCCGCCCCCTCCCATCCTCCCCCCTCCGTCCCCCCCCCCCTCCATCCAGCAGATCCAGCTCCTTCTGACCTGGACCCCCGGCTCTCGGCCTCTCCCTCCCTCACGCCGCTCCCCTGCGTTTCCCGGATTAAACACACGACCCGGAACGCCTCCCGCTGAAAATAAAGCAAAACCAGAAACGAGCCAGCACCCCCCGACCCCCCCACCCCTCCCCAGCGCGCTCTCCCCTCTTTCCATCCAGGCAGATTCATTTCGTTTTGGTTTAATTGCTGGCACTGTTACCTGATGTCCGCCTCCTGCCCCTCCCCCTCCTGCCCCTCCCCCTCCTGCCCCTCCCCCTCCTTCCCCTCCCCCTTTGCCCCCCTCCCTCCCTCTCCCTCCCCCCCTCCCTCCCTCTGGCCTTCACCACACTGAAGTCTGGGTTTTCTTATTTTTTTTTTTTTAATCCTCACCCAAGGATTTGTGTTTATTGATTTGAGAGAGAGAGAGGGAGGGGGAGAGAGAGAGACATCCATCAGTTGCCCTCCCGCATTTGCCTGGACCAGGAATCGAACCCCCAACCTGGGTATGTGAACTGACTGGGAATCGAACCCGCAACCTTTTTGGTGTGGAAGACGATGCTCCAACCAGCCGAGCCACCAGGCCAGGACTCGTCTGGGCTTCTTGGAAACTGTGTCCATGCTGGTGGCTCCTCCCCCAACCCCCTGCACCTCCCCCAACCCACAGTGCCCTGCACACCCCAGCCCAGGCCTAACCCAGCCCACAGCCTGTGCTCATTGGCTCCTGTCTTCCTTCTACTTTTTAATTTTAAATAAATAAATATATTTAATTTAAATATGTGTTTTTATTGTTGACAGCATTACAGATGTCCCCCATTCCCCCGTTAGTCCCCCTCCACCCAGCCCCCACCCACCTCAGGCCTTCACCCCACTATTGTCTGTGTCCATGGGTCGTGCATATCATATCTAATAAAATGGTAATATGCAAATTAACCGTCACTCCATCACAAAGGATGGCGGCGCCCAGTCCTCTCAGCCCGCCGGAGTCCCCCAGTCCCAGGGGGGCGGCCGCTGAGAGTGGGCAGCGTGAGTGGCCTGGCGGAATGCTTGCTTTGTCGCCGCGGCGATGAGACACGCGTTCCGCCCCCGGCCGCGGATGGGCCTCTGGGCCAGGCCCCGCAGAGAGCTACTGGCGCACGGATTCGTGCACAGGGTCACTGGTCTGCACAGGAAAAGCCTAAGTGACCCTTACGGCAGAGTGACCAGAACGACCGGCCGCTGTAATGCGCACTGACCACCAGGGGGCAGACGCTCAATGCCGGAGCTGCCCCTTGGCGGTCAGTGCGCTCCCAGAGGGGGAACGCCGCTCAGCCGGAAGCCAGCTCTCAGCTGACGAGTGCAGCAGCGGTGGCGGGAGCCCCTCCCCCCTCTGCGGCAGCGCTAAGGAGCAGCGAGCAGGCAGGTGGTAAGGATCGAGGGCCTAAGCCGGCGTTCGGACATCCCCGAGGGGTCCTAGACTGCGAGAGGGTGCAGGTCAGGCTGAGGGATCTCCCCCTCCCCCCGGTGCATGAATTTCGTGCACCGGGCCTCTAGGATGCACATAAGTTCTTTGGTTAATCTCTTCCCGCCCCCACCCTTCCCTCTGAGATATATCAGTCTGCTGCATGCTCCGGTGTCTCTGGATCCATTTTGTTGTGGGATTGTTTTGTTCATTAGATTCCACATGAATGCGATCGTGGGATATTTGTCTTTCTCTGACTTATTTCACTCAGCATGATGCTCTCCAGGTCCCTCCATGCTGCCCCAAAGGGTAAAAAATACTTCTTTTTTACAGCTGCCTAGTATTCCATGGTGTAAATGTACTACAGGTTGTTGTTTTTTTATCCACTCCTCTACTGATGGGCATGTGGGCTGTTTCCAGACCTTAGCTATTGTAAATTGTGCTACTATGAACGTAGGGGTGCATACATTCATTCTTCTGATTGGTGTTTTGGATTCTTAGGATATATCCCTAGAAATGGGATCACTGGGTCAAATGGCAGTTCCATATTTAATTTTTTGAGGAAACTCCATACCATACTGTTTCCCATGTTGGCTGCACCAGTCTGCATTCCCACCAGCAGTGCACTCCTGGGAATATAGCCTAAGAACCCAAAACACCAGTCAGAAAGAATGAATGGATGCACCCCTGTGTCCACAGCAGCACAATTTACAGTAGCCACGATCTGAGAACAGCCCACGTGCCCATCCGTAGGTGAGTGGATAAAAAAGCTGTGGTGCATTGACAACATGGAATACTATGCGGCTGTGAAAAAGAAGGATTTCTTACCCTTTGAGACAGCGTGGAGGGACCTGGAGAGTATTGCGCTAAGTGAAATAAGCCAGTCAGACAAACTCATCTCTTAAACAACAACAAATGTGGACATTTTCTTACATACCTATATGGCCATTTCCATAATAAAAAAATCAATGAGAATTCCTTGATGTCATAGACTGCTCAGTCCAGAATAAATTTCCTTGCGTGTCTTATTTTAAAAATTGTTTTTTACATCAGGTGCCCTTGAACGAGGCTCCAGACATGGTCGCACAGGCATTTGATTGTGGAGTTGCTCACATTTCTTTGAAGCAAAGCATCTGCCTTTGGTGTGTTTTGTACTTATTTTATTTTTTTTGAGAGAGAGAAACATCAATTTGTTGTTCCACTTATTTAAATATATTTTTATTGATTTCAGAGGAAGGGAGAGGGAGAGAGAGATAGAAACATCAATGATGAGGGAGAATCATGGATTAGCTGCCTCCTGCACGCCCCACACTGGGGATCAAGCCCACAACCAAGGTACTTGCCCTTGACTGGAATTGAACCTGGGACCGTTCAGTCCACAGGCTGATGCTCTATCCACTGAGCCAAACTGGCTTGGTCTCTCTCTCTCTTTTTTTTACAACAAAGCAGAAAGCCAGGTCTGCAGGCGGCTGGTGGGGGGACAGACCCTTTGCTCTGCAGCCAGAGGGATTCTGTGTGTGAGTGTCTCCCAGGAACTCCTGGCCCTGCCTTGGCTCATGGAATGAGTGTGTGTGAGTGTGTGTGTGTGTGTGTGTATGTGTGTGAGTGTGTGTGTGTGTATGTGTGTGTGAGTGTGTGTGAGTGTGTGTGTGAGTGTGTGTGTGTGAGTGTGTGTGTGAGTGTGTGTGTTTGTGTGTGTGTGAGTGTGTGTGTGTGTGTGTGAGAGTGTGTGTGTGTGTGAGTGTGTATGTGTGTGTGTGTGAGTGTGGCTTTGTCTGTCTCCAGAGCACACACCATCGTTCCGCACACTGTCGTCTCTCTCCCCGCACTAGACCGTAACCCCAGGAGGGGCGGGCACGGAGCTCCGCTCCCCTCAGCGGGTCCCTGGGCCCCCAGGGCGCTGGATGACCGAGTGTCTGTTGGTCCTCAGGTTCCGAAGCCTGCGCCCGGAGGACCCGACGGGACCTTGGGACTGAGGAGAAGGCCGCCTGGGAAGGCCCCCCTGGAGACATGCAGAGTCTGAGGCCTGAGCAGCTGCGGGGGATGATGCAGCCCGAGATGACCCAGCTGCTGCTGCCGCCCTATGAGAGCAGGGTGCCCTATGAGACCAGGGTGCCCTACGAGACCAGGGTGCCCTACGAGACCAGGGTGCCCTATGAGACCAGGGTGCCCTACGAGAGCAGGGCCTGGGACCGGCGCGCTGCCTTCCTCCAGGACTGGGTGGCGGTGAGGGTGCCCGCCAGTGCCGGTGACCAGAAAGGTGAGGGCGTGGGTCCTGCGAGAGGTGGTGGGGAAGTCGGGGCAGAGCCCAAGGAGGACGAGACAGTCGTTGCTTCACTGACCCATTCAACACGTTTTTCAATTTTATTTACTTACTAGAGGCCCGGTGCATGAAATTCGTGCACGGGGGCTGGGGTGTCCCTCAGCCCGGCCTGCACCCTCTCCAATCTGGGACCTCTTAGGGGATGTCCAACTGCTGATTTAGGCCTGATCCCTGTGGGATTGAGCCTAAATTGGCAGAGGGACATTCCTCTTGCAATCCAGGACCGCTGGCTGCTAACTGCTCAACTACCTGCCTGCCTGATTGCCCCAACCACTCTGCCTGCCATCCTGATCGCCCCCAACTGCCCTCCCCTGCTGACCTGATCGCCCCTAACCGCCTCTGCCTCGGCCCCACCACCATGGCTTTGTCCGGAAGGACATCCGGAAGGTCTTCTGGAAGGTCTCCCGGTCTAATTAGCATATTACCCTTTTATTAGTATGGACTAGAGGCCAGATGCACGAAATTCATGCAAGAAGAGGCCTTCCTTTCCCTGGCTGCTGGCACCCGAGGGACCCAGGCTTCCTTTGCAGCTCCGGCTTCATCCGGAAGGTCATCTGGAAGGACGTCCAGTCTAATTAGCATATTACACTTTTATTATGATAGATTTTTATTAGTCCTCACCCAAGGATATTTTTTCCATTGATTTTTATTTATTTACTTTCTTTTTTTTTCTTTTCCATTGATTTTTAGAGAGAGTGGAAGTGAGGGAGGGAGGGAGGAGAGAGAGAGAAACACCGATGTGAGAGAGAGCAAGCAGAGCCCTCCAGCTGTCCTGGTCTCTCGCCCACGGCTCCTTTCTCTCCCCCCCTCACACAGACATGTCTTCTCAAGAGACCAGGCTCCCCCAGGAGTGGAAAGCAGTGGAAGAGGAGTCGGAGGAATCCCGGGTAAGTCGGGTTCCCGCCTCAGTCACAAACGTCCACCGACGACCTCAGGGGTCGTCTCACTCCCTTCCTGCCGTTTCCCTGCCCACAAGCGTCTGTTGTGGGTGGGAGCCCCATGAGGTCGCCCAGGGGAAACAGAACACGTCTATGGCGGTCAGACATGGCGTGGATGGTGCCATGGGGTGTGTGACTCCAACCACGAACACCTTCCACTCTTCACTCATAAACTCATTATAACTAACCACTCACTCATCTGTCCCCTCACTCAGCCACCCTAGCCTTCATTTGTCTACTCGTTACATACCCATTCCAGCCAGCCATCTATCCACTCTCCATCCATTCATCCAGCTCTCCATCCATCCATCATCTATCTACCCATCTACCCATCCATCCATCCCATCTGTCCATCATCTAGCCATCTATCCACCCTCCATCCATTCATCCAGCTCTCCATCCATCCATTTACTTATCCAGCTCTCCATCCATCCATCCATCCATCATCTATCTACCCATTCACCCATCCATCCATCCCATCTGCCCATTATCCATACATCCATACATCCATTCATCATCCATGCATTTATTCATCCATCCATCTATCCATCCATTCATCATCCATCCATTTATTCATCCATCCATCCATCCACCCACCCACCTTGTCTGTCTATCCACTTCTCCATCCATTGACCCTCCCATCAACTCACCCTCCCATTTACCCATTGAACATCCACCAACCATTCAATATCACAGGAGGTATTTAAAATGGTGAGACTATCACTTGGGAATTTTCCTCCCACGTTCCGATATTTCCTCTCTGGGGCGTAGGGATGCTACATCCTTTATCTTCCATCCGTCCCCTAATTCCAACAGCTCTTCCGTCCACATGCGGGTCAGTCCCGTGGCCCGGTTTCCCCGCAGTAACCACGCTGGCCCCGCCCTTTCCACATTCATCCTTTTCTCCCCCGTCTGTTTCAGGGCGCCGTGGAGTGGCCGAGACCCCCCCAGCAAACGACCTTACTCCTGATCGTGTGCGGGCTCTTCCTGTTCCTGGTGCTAACCGGGATGCCCGCGGTGTTCTACATCTGAGCCCGTTGGGAAGGCACGCCCTGCGTCCGGTGAAGGAAGCGCCCGGATGATCTTTTGAGAGAGAGATGGAGGGAGGGAGGGACAGAGAGAGAGAGAGAGAGAGAGAGAGAGAAACATGGATGTGTTGTTCCACTTACTCATGCATTCATTGGTTGACCCTGGTGTGAGCCCTGACTGGGAATCGAACCCCCAACCTTGGTGTATCCAGACAAAGCTCTGACCAACTGAGCTTCCCAGCCAGGGAGGGCTCCTGGTCCCGTTTTTGAGCACTTCATTCATTTACAGTTTCTTTTTACAAAATCACTTGCTCTAATAGTAGACGTAATCGCACCGACGTGCTTCTGATCCTAGCCGTGGCCGAGTCGTGAAGTCCGATCATTTCGTGTCCTGTTCGGTAGGTTGTCCTGCTTCAAAACTCGGTGATTGGGTTTATTTATCTGGTACAACCCGTGTTGTGTCCGTGACTTCCTGCCTGGTGGACAGAGAACATGGCCTGTGACAGCTGTGTTTCCCACACCTTCCCAAAGCTTTCACCGTGGCCGGAACGAGTCCGATGCTTGTGCACGATCCACGGGCATTTAAGAGGAATCCGTGGCTACTGTCCGTGGAACTGAAAACCCTGTTAGTCAGCTCAGTCTCACCAGTCCTGTTGTTTGGAGCCAGGCGCCGTGTAATGGTGGCCTGAACCCCAGGGAGGTCATGCGGAAATCTGTTCGTGCAATCCTGTGTGCCAGTGTAGTCTTTCTAGCCGCTGTCTGTGTTCGTCAGCTGTGTACTGCGGTGCCCACGTGCAGCATTGTGACGTCTTTGCCAAATAAATAAAGAACTCGTGGTCACACACGTGCCCGGCATTTAGGAGGAGCTCAATAAACGGTAGTGAAAACCCGACTGCGAATCTTTGTCGAACAGGAAAAGATCGTCTTTAACCCGTTCAGTCCTTGGCCTTGAATTCTATCTTGTCTCATTACAGTCCTGATTTTTTAAAAATATATTTTATTAATTTTTTACAGAGAGGAAGGGAGAGGGATTGAGAGTTAGAAATATCGATGAGAGAGAAACATCCATCAGCTGCCTCCTGCACACCTCCTACTAGGGATGTGCCCAAAACCAAGGTACATGCCCTTGAGCGGAATCGAACCTGGGACCCTTCAGTCCGCAGGCCGACGCTCTATCCACTGAGCCAAACTGGTTAGGGCACAGTTGTGATTTTTAAAAATATATATTTTATTGATTTTTTACAGAAAGGAAGGGAGAGGGATAGAGAGTTAGAAACATTGATGGGAGGGAAACATCGACCAGCTGCCTCCTGCACACCCCCATGCCCTTGACCGGAATCGAACCTGGGACCTTTCAGTCCGAAGGCCGATGCTCTATCCACTGAGCCAAACCGGTTTCTGCAGTCATGATTTTTTTTTAAAGATGTTTTAATTGGGGCAACCGGTTTGGGTTCCCTCCCTGCAGCAGGTAGCTTTCCTGTAATGAAACTGCTTTTGCTTAAAAAACAAACAAAACAGATTTTTAATTGATTTTTTTTTCTTTTTTAGAGAGAAGAGGGAGAAAGAGTGAGACATCGATCAGCTGCCTCCTGCTTGCACCCTTCCCCCGCCCCCACGGGGATCAAGCCTGAAACCCCCAGGTGTATGGGATGATGCCCAACCCACTTGGCCACACCGGGCAGGACTACCACCCTGGTTTTTAAAATCCTGTGTGTGTGTGTTTGTGTGTACTCATGCATAGAGTCTTTGTGTCATTTTTTAAAAATGCGTGCTATTGATTTTTAGAGAGAGTTGAAGGGAGAGGGAGAGTGAGGAACATCATGGATCAGCCGCCTCCTACACACCCCCCTACTGGGGGTTGAGCCTGCAACCTGGGCATGTGCCCTGAAGGTGAATTGAACTGGGGACCTCTTGGTTCCTGGGTGGATGCTCAACCGCTGAGCTACACCAGCCAGGCTCATTTTGAAAAGATAGATTTCAGAGAGAGGGAGAGAGAAACATCAATGATGAGAGTCCGACACTCATTGATTGGCTGCCTCTTGCACGCCCCCTACTGGGGATCAAACCCACAACCCAGGCATGTGCCCTTGACTGAAATCAAACTCAGGACCCTTCAGTCTGCAGGCCGATGCTCTATCCACTGAGCCAAACCGACCAGGGCCCAGCGGGACTAATTTTAACGGACTTCCCAGGGCCTCACGGGATTTGGGGGGAAGTATCGGATCCTCCCTCCTCTTCCTCTCCTGCTGATTGCAGGCAACACGCCCCAGCTGGCCCTCGTTCAAGGCACTTACGTCCCGACTGGCACATTCCTTAGGATTGCATTGGTTGCAAACGGAGAAGCTCAGCCCGGCCGCATGGCTCAGGGGTTGAGTATCGACCTATGAACCAGGAGGTCAGGGTTCGATTCCCTGTCAGGGCACAGGCCCGGGTTGCGGGCTCCATCCCCAGTGTGGGGTGTGCAGGAGGCAGCCGGTCCATGATTCTCTCATCATGGATGTTTCTCTCGCTCGCTCTCTCTCTCTGAAATCAATAAAAATCAATGTATTTTAAAACACAAAATAAAATCATGGGGGCGAGCCAGGGGGCCCTGGCTGTCATTCTCCTCATGACACCGCCCACTCCCAGGGCGTCCAGGCCGCTGGGGGGCAGTTGCTGGGTCGGGCTGTGCCGCCGCCGCCACCAGAAAGCGGGGCTCCCCTGAGCCGCCACCTGCTCCTCTTGGCTTCAAAGGCTCCGGAGGAGGATTTGTGCTCCCGCCTCCACCAGGGGGCGCAGCCTCCCCGCAGCCGGGGGCGGGCAGACTCCCCTCACACCCCTTCCTCCTCCCCCCCCCCTCCCCCGCGCCGGGACCGGGGCCACAGCCCGGCGATGAGCCACCAGGGGAGGCGCTGTCCGCGGGCGCCGCAGAATTCTGCGTGGGAGCCCGCCCCGCAGCCACAGCCCCGCGCCTGCGCACGAGCAGCGTGCCCGAGCCTCTGCGCCTGCGCACTACGACCAGGCCGGCTCTCCTGGAGTGGCAGAGGCTCAGAGGAACCACGCTGGCCCCGCCCACATCCTGGCTGACTCAGGGCCCCGCCCACAGCCCGGCTGCCCCACGGCCCCGCCCACAGCCCGGTAGACCCAGGGCCCCGCCCACAGCCCGGCTGCCCCACGGCCCCGCCCACAGCCCGGCTGCCCCAGGGCCCCCCCCCACAGCCCGGTAGACCCACGGCCCCGCCCACAGCCCGGCTGCCCCACGGCCCCGCCCACAGCCCGGCTGCCCCACGGCCCCGCCCACAGCCCGGCTGCCCCAGGGCCCCCCCCCACAGCCCGGTAGACCCACGGCCCCGCCCACAGCCCGGCTGCCCCAGGGCCCCCCCCCCACAGCCCGGTAGACCCAGGGCCCCGCCCACAGCCCGGCTGCCCCAGGGCCCCGCTGCTGGGGGGTGGGTTTCTCCTGTTCTCTTGGGTGATGGGACTCATGTCTGTAAACTAGGATTCCTTTTCACTCATTCATCCATTCACCCGGCATTCCCTGAGCACCTACTGTGTGCTGAGGCCCAAGCTGGGCGAAGTCTGGATCAGAGAGAGGAGCCAGACTGCGTGGTCCATGACCTTGAGGGGATGTCAGGGCTGGCACTGAGGAATAGTCACCTGTTATTCACATACCCCACCTACTGTGTGCTGAGACCAGAGCTGGGCCCTGTCTGTGGCACAGGGAGGAGCCAGCTGGGTTGACCCCAACCCTAAAGGACGCCAGGACGGATGCTGGGACGTATAACTATTCATTTGGTCACCAGGCACTTCTTGAGGACATACTATGTGCTGAGGCCTGGGCTTGGCAATGTTTGAGTCAGTGGAAAGAACCAGAAAGTGTGGTCTTTGACTCTGAGGGGATCCGGGGCTGATGCTAAGGATGCTCACCTGCTATTTACTTTTATTTGGTCTATTAATTTATATCTCCTGAGGACCTACTGTGTGCTGAGGTCTGCGATGGGCGCTGTCTGGGGCAGAGGGAAGAACCAGCTGTGTTGTCAACCCTGAACAACCCAGGGCTGGTGGTGGGATGTACAATTATTCATTCAGTAACCCAGCACTTCTTGGGGACCTAGTGTGTGCTGAGACCTGTCCAGGAGATGCTAGAAAAAAAAAAAGGCACTCTCCTCCCAGGCCCTCATCAAAGGGACTAAGCCTTTTATTAATTTATCTAACAAATGCCTGCTCAATCATGAAATCAATTACAAGGCCAGCCCCAAACCCACAGATACTTCCTCGGGTCTGCGTTGGTGGCTCACATTTGTAATTCTGAACCCCAGAGGGGGTGGGGGAGGGTGCCAGGGAGTCTGGCAGATGCAGGGTGCGGTCCCAGCCCCGTGCCGTCCTCCGTGTGTGGCCTTCTCCGGGCCTCGGTTTCCTCACAGGCCGCAGGGGGACGACCGGGTAGTGAGGTTGGAGAGGAGGCGCGCGCTCGGCACAGAGCCTGCAGCAGGAGCCCCGTTACCCCTCAGCTCTCACCCTGCTGGCCCCCGGAGTTTGCTGCGGGGTCACTAGGGCTCGCGGGCTTCTTCCCCCGGGGCGAGCGCCGGGGTCCGGTTGGGGGTGGCAGCTGCGCCGCGGGGTCCCCGCACGGGCTGCGCTGGTGGGGCTCCCGGTCGCTGTGCGTCCTCTGGTGGCGGGTGAGGGCGGAGCAGAAGCCGAGGCCTTGCCGCAGGGGCCACACTCGTAGGGCCGCCCGCCCGTGTGCACCAGGCGGTGCTGGATGAGGTACCCGCGGCTGCGGAAGGCCTTGCCGCACTCGGGGCACGCGTAGGGCCGCTCCCCGGTGTGCGTGCGCCGGTGCAGCGAGAGCGCCGCGCCCTGGCTGAAGGCCTTGCCGCAGTCCCCGCACCGGAAGGGCTTCTCGCCCGTGTGGACCTTCTGGTGCTCCAGGAGGGAGGACGCGTGGCCGAAGGCCGCCCCGCAGCTCGGGCACTTGTAGGGCCGCTCGCCCGTGTGCACGCGCCGGTGCTGGGCCAGGTGCGCGCGCTGCGCGAAGGTCCGGGCGCACTGGGCGCAGGTGTGGGGCCGCTCGCCCGTGTGCACGCGCCGGTGCTGGGCCAGGTGCGCGCGCTGCGCGAAGGTCCGGGCGCACTGGGCGCAGGTGTGGGGCCGCTCGCCCGTGTGCACGCGCAGGTGCAGGGTCAGGTGCACGCGCTGGCGGAAGGCCCGGCCGCACTCCGGGCAGGCGAACGGCTTCTCCCGGGTGTGGGGGCGGCGGTGCAGGGTGAGCGCCGAGCGGTAGCGGAAGGCGCGGCCGCAGTCCTCGCACTCCCAGGGCGTCCCGGGCCCCGCGGCCTCCGCTTCCTTCGGGCTCTTCCGCTTTGCCTGTGCCGCGTGCCCGCGGGGCCGGCGGGTGGCCTGGGTGACAGGCGGGCTCGGTCCGGGTCCTGGGACCCCATCACGGTCCGCACTGCCCCGGGCGGGGTCTTCTTCCCGGGCCTCTGGCTTCACACCGCCCTCCTGGCCTTCCTTCCGGTGACCCTCGCGTTCCCAGGCTTCTCCCAGCTCAGGGCGGCGGGAGGCGGCCGGGGCCAGGAGTCCGTCCATCCCTGCCCCCCCCCCCCCCCCCCCCCCGCTGCCTTGCTTTCACTCCTCAGTGCCAGATCCGGACAAGATAAACCAAAATAAAAGATAAAAATCTGAGAGGTTTGCCATTTGTCCTGCGCTGGTTCTCCGCCTCTGACCTGACGAGTTTGGTCAGGTCACAAACAGGCAATGGAAGGAGACAGACAGGCTCAGGGACAGACTCACATCACGCCCCACAGACACACACGGAGTTGCACAAAATCACACCTTGGGGGGCAGTTACGGCACCAACTCAGCCTTGGCACACGGGCCTCCTATGCTGTGGTACCCTTGCACATGCACACACACACACACACACACAGGCGCGCGCGCACGCGTGGTGACGCACCCCGGCCTCCTCACGCAGTCACGCTCAGAAGGCACAGGCACACCCAGGGGGCCCGCTCCAGGCTGGCGGCGGGCACAGCTGCACACCCGCACACCCGTGGAACCACGCCCCCTCGCCCAGGAGGTCAGCTGCACGTGTGCCCAAAGTCACACCGGGACAGAGGTCCCCACGTGCATGGACGCACGCTCGTTGATGCACACGCCCCGGGGACCAGGCGTGTGCAAACGCAAAGTGACACGTGGGCACAGGCTCACACGCCGAGGCTGAGGGACGTGGGCAGGGCACACACCTGCACAGAGTCACGCAGGTGCAAACACACGGGGGACACATGCACACGCCGCTGGAGTCACCGACGTGAAGACACACGGGCACGGGCACGGGCACGCGCACATCCACTCGCGCGTGCGCACATCACACGCCCCGCGCCCTCGCACCCCGGACCAGCTCCGAAGGCCTGGGGCGGCTGCGCCGAGCCTGGTGGGTTCGGTCAGGTTCTCCTCGGCCTCCGGCCCTGCCAGGCCCGCGCGGACCTCCGGTGCCCCTCGTCCCGCGGTGGCGCGGACGTGCAAGCCGCACAATTCAAGGGGAGGTGGTCGCAGAGGGGGCCCCCAGGGCCAGGCTGGCGCGGAATGCGCATGCGCACCGGGAGTGTACAGCCCGCCCACTGCCCCCAAAACTACAACACCCAGAAGGCGTCGCGCGCCAGTCTAGGGGCCGTAGCGCTTGGGTAAACGAAACTGCAACTCCCAGAAGGCCTTGCATTTGCACAAGAAAGCCTAGGAGGGGTGGGCGACTGAGGGTGAGGCTTAGACTTGTCATTTTAAAGCTCCGCCCATCACGGCCTGGAAACGGTGGTGGGCGGGACCAGTCCTATGGGGGCTGGACTCTTATTTTTTTAACATATTTTATTTATTATTTATTATTATTTAAATATTTCTTTATTGATTTCAGAGAGGAAGGGAACAGGAGAGAGAGATAGAAACATCAATGATGAGAGAGAATCATTGATTGGCTGCCTCCTGCACGCCCCCTACTGGGGATCAAACCCGCAACCCAGGCATGGGCCCTTGGCCGGAATCGAACTTGAGACCCTTCAGTCCACAGGCTAATTCTCTATCCACTGAGCCAAGCCGGCTAGGGCTATTTATTAATTTTTAAAATATATATTTTATTGATTTCATAGAGGAAATCAACAAAATATATTTCAGAGAGGGAGAGAGAGATAGAAACATCAATGATGAGAGAGAATCATTAATTGGCTGCCTCCTGCCCACCCACCACTGGGGATCAAGCCGGAAACCTGGGCATGTGCCCTTGACCGGGAATCAAACTGTGACCTTCTGGTTCATAGGTCGACGCTCAAACCACTGAACCACACGGGCCAGGCAGGTCTCTTCTGACTCGGGAGGTTTCAGAGTCCAGAGGCTTAGAAAAAAAATGAGTCTGAGGATCAGAGAGGCCGCCTCACTTACCCCAAGCCACACAGCACAAAAGGGTGGGGGCTGGTGTTTGCCACCCACAGTTCATCCTTCAGCCACAGAAGTGCTTCGTCTCAGAATTGGATGTGATTCCGGTCCAGGGCAAAGACGGTGACAAAGGTGTGAGCACAAGGTTGTGACAGGTACACGGGATTCACCGCTGGCCAGCCGCCATCGGAAAGTGCTTCCCCTGTAGGAATTCTGTTCGCCTTCATAAATTCTGTCCTCATCCGTTAGGAAAGCGGGCACAGAGCATTTTTAGGCCACTGGAAAGCGAGGACACGGAATGGGAGGGAGATGTACTTCACCAGCATCCACGTGCTGTGAAATGTGAGGCATTGTTTTAGGTCCCCTCTAGGCTGCCCACTGAGCCTCACAATGCCTTCTTCACATGCCAGCTTTAATTTTATAGGTAGCCCTCAAGGGCATTGCGTGCTGCCCTTCATCCTTCTGGAAGTTTCTGGCCTTGGCCTGGTAAGAAGGTGCCTGGTGTCCCTCCAAGCCTGGGACTCAGCGAGCAGGGCCTCCCAGCAGATTCCCAGACCCATCAGCGCGAGAATAAAGCTTGTGGTTTTATTTCTAGTTTCGTTTTATATTAAAAAAAAATCTCACCCTGGTCATCAGGTGGCTCAGTGGGTTGGAGCATCGTCCTGTACACCAAAAGGTTGCAGGCTCAATTCCCAGTCAGGGCACATACGTAGGTTGGGGTGGGTCCCATCCCTGGTTGGGGCAAGTATGGGAGGCAACCGATCAATGTCTGTCTGTCTGTCTCTCTCTCTCTCTCTCTCTCTCTCTCTCTCACACCCTTCCTCTCTCTAATATCAATAAAAACATATCCTCGGGTGAGAGTTAGTATATACATATCTCACCCGGCCCGTGTGGCTCAGTGGTTGAGCGTTGACCTATGAACCAGGAGGTCAGGGCACATTCCCAGGTTTCAGACTCGATGGCCAGTAGGGGGCGTGCAGGAGGCAGCCCATCCATGATTCTCTCTCATTGATGTCTCTCTCTCTCTCTCTGAAATCAATAAAAATGTAATTAAAAATAAATGGATGGCCCTGGCCGGCTTGGCTCAGTGGATGGAGCGCCAGCCTGCGGACTGAAGGGTCTGGGGTTCGATTCCGGCCAAGGGCACAGGCCTGGGCTCAACCTCCAGTAGGGGGCGTGCAGGAGGCAGCCAATTGATGCTTCTCTCTCATCATGGATGTTTCTATCTCTCTTCTCCCTTCCTCTCTGAAATCAATAAAGAAATACATAAAAACCACAAATGGGTGAAAAGGAAATAGGCCAAACGTGGACCAAGATAAACACCGCGTTGGTCTTCAGTCACCACCACGGACACTGCGAAGAGGCCAGGAGAGCGGCCCACCACCAGAGGGCGCTGTGGCACCAGGGAATGAAGGAAACCCGCTCACACAGCGCCTTTTCCTCTCAAAATAAAGGAAAAAAGAAGATTCCGGCGGGAGCCTCTGGGGTCAGGGGGAGGGTGGGAGGCAAGGAGGTGACACTGTGAGCGCGTTGGGGCCCCCAGTCCCTTGGGCCCAGGAAATGCGGGTTTAGGGGCCCCCCCCCACCCCAATTTTTGCAAACGGGCTCCGGGAGCAGCAGGAAGACACCTGAGGGGACCCGGCTTTCCTGCCGCGGTTTCGGCGCCTGGAAACGGGAGCCGTGGCCAAAGCGCACCGCGTCCCCGCCCGCCCCTCCTAGCGCCTGGGTCCCGGTGTGCGAAGACAGCGTTAGCGGTTGCCATGACGACGGAGAAGCGTCTCGGGACGTCACTGGCGTCCATTGAGTCTGGGTCCCCGGTCCCGGTTCTCTGTAACCCGCGCAGGGCCGGCCTGACCCGGCGATGATGCCACAGCAGGGCCGCCTGGAGGTGAGAAGCGCCTTGTGCATCTGGGGACCCGGGTCAAGTCCACCTCCCAGCTGAGCGTCTTGGACAAACTCCTTTTTTTTTTAAAATATATATTTTATTGATTTTTTACAGAGAGGAAGAGAGAGGGATAGAGAGTTAGAAACATCGATGAGAGAGAAACATCGATCAGCTGCCTCTTGCACGCCCCCTACTGGGGATGTGCCCGCAACCAAGGTACTTGCCCTTGACCAGAATCAAACCTGGGACCCTTCAGTCCGCAGGCCGACGCTCTATCCACTGAGCCAAACCGGTTTCGGCGACAAACTCCTTTTTAAAAAATATATATATTTTTATTGATCTCAGAGAGGAAGGGAGAAGGAGAGAGAGATAGAAACATCCATGATGAGAGAGAATCATGGATCCGCTGACTCCTGCACGCCCCCTAGTGGGGTTCAAGCCCGCAACCCGGGCCTGTGCCCTGACCTGGAATCGAACCCGGGACCCTTCAGTCCGCAGGCCGGCGCTCCCTCCACTGAGCCAAGCCGGCCCGGGCTTAGACTTGTCATTTTAAAGCTCTGCCCATAACGGCATAAAAACGGTGGTGGGCGGGGCCATCCTATGGAGCCTGGACTCTTTTTTTTTTAACATATTTTATTTATTATTATTATTATTTAAATATTTCTTTATTGATTTCAGAGAGGAAGGGAGCGGGAGAGAGAGATAGAAACATCAATGATGAGAGAATCATGGATCGGCTGCCCCCTGCACGCCTCCTACTGGGGATTGCGCCTGCAACCTGGGCGTGTGCCCTTGACCGGGAATCAAACCGTGACCTTGTGGTTCATAGGTCAATGCTCAACCACTGAGCAACTCTGGCCGGGCTGGACAAATTCTATATATATATATATTTTTTTTTTGATTGATTTTTTACAGAGAGGAAGGGAGAGGAAGAGAGAGTTAGAAACATCGATGAGAGAGAAACATCGATCAGCTGCCTCCTGCACACTCCCCACTTGGGATGTGCCTGCAACCAAGGTACATGCCCTTGACCGGAATTGAACCCGGGACCCTTCAGTCCGCAGGCCAACGCTCTATCCATTGAGCCAAACTGGTTTCGGCTGGACAAATTCTTTCGCTTCCCTGTGCCTCCCCTCTGATGGGGAGGGGAGGAGGGTATCTCCAAGGACCCAATCCTCAAAGTCATTACTTTTTAAAAAATCCTCACTGGAGGAAATGTTTTCTACTGAATTTTAGAGAGAGGATGAGAGAGAGAAGAGGAGGGGGGGAGGGATATGTGAGAGAGAAACATCAACCGGCAGGATTGAACCCACCACCAAGGTATGTGCCCACAACCTGTTGGTGTACAGGACACTCCAGCCATGAGCCAAGCATGTCAGACTCACGGCCCCCAGGCCGCGTGGGGCCCACAACGAATATTTTTGTAGCCAAGCCAATAAAACGGCATGTAAGAAAGGTTTTAATAAAAATTTCATAACTTAATTTTTACAATATCCTGTTCTACATAATCTATACTGATAAAAGGGTAATATGCTCATTAGACCGGGAGACCTTCTGGAGACCTTCTGGACATCCTTCCGGACAAAGCCATGGTGGCGGGGCCGAAGCAGAGGCGGTTAGGGGCGAGCAGGCCAGCAGGGGGGGCCAGTTGGGGGCGATCAGGCCAGAGGGGGGCCAGTTGGGGGTGATCAGGCCAGCATGGGGGGGAAGTTGGGGACGAGCAGGTCAGCAGGGCGGGCAGTTGGGAGCGAGCAGGCCAGCAGGGGGGCCAGTTGGGGGCGATCAGGCCAGCGGGGGGGCCAGTTGGGGGCAAGCAGGCCAGCGGGGGGGCCAGTTGGGAGTGAGCAGGCCAGCAGGGGGGCCAGTTGGGGGCGATCAGGCCAGCGGGGGGGCCAGTTGGGGGCGAGCAGGACGGCAAGGGGGCCAGTTGGAAGCGAGCAGGCCAGCAGGGGGGCCAGTTGGGGGTGAGCAGGTCGGCAGGGGGGCCAGTTGGGGGCGATCAGGCCAGCGGGGGGGCCAGTTGGGGGCGAGCAGGTCGGCAGGGGGGCCAGTTGGGGGTAAGCAGGTCGGCCAGCAGGTGAGCAGTTAGCAGCCGGCAGTCCTGGATTGCGAGAGGGTGCAGCCTGGGCTGAGGGACACCCCCCCATGCACGAATTTTGTGCACCGGGCTACTAGTTATTAATAATGAACTACAATGTTCATTATAATTGAACACATTCATTTTCCTTAAGCAACTTACGCGCAGGGGCACCATTTCTCTCCACTAACACCAGCAGTGAATGTTCTAGCTGCTGATGGCCACGTCGTTAGTCTTGGACTGACTTGTTTGGTGTGCGCAACAGGAAATATTTTGCTTTTGGAGAACAAGAAAGATAGGTTTATTTGCATGATGCTTATTCATTTGTGCAGTTATTCAGTGTCTGGTAAGTTCATGTTCAAGAAAAAAATATTAATTTAAAAAAAAAGTTCTATTTTGTCCTAACCAGTTTGGCTCAGTGGATAGAGCGTCGGCCTGCGGACTGAAGGGTCCCAGGTTCGATTCCGGTCAAGGGCATGTACCCTGGTTGCGGGCACATCCCCAGTAGGAGGTGTGCAGGAGGCAGCTGATCGATGTTTCTCTCTCATCGATGTTTCTAACTATCCCTCTCCCTTCCTCTCTGTAAAAATTTTAAAAAAATGTTCTATGTTATGTTAACGATGACTCATTTATTTCAGCCTTTTGTCTTCAGCACGTCTCTGTCGATATAAACCTACGTTTCTATGAAAATGGAAGCTTTTGTTTTTTTACAGCCACATCCACTTCCACCTTGTTTATTTGGCCCGTGTTAGCCCGTGAGTTGGACACGCTTGAACTGAGCCACCGGCCAGGGCATCTTAGCTGTTATTTTTATTTTTTACTTGAGGCCCAGTGCTCGACATTTGTGCACGGGGGGAGGAGGGGTCCCTCAGGCATGCCTGCACCACTCAGCCAGAAGCCGGGCTCGCTGCTCCTTAGTGCTGCCTCGGAGGTGGGAGAGGCTCCTGTCACCGCCATTGTGCTACCCAGTGTGAGCTCGGCTTCTGGCTGAGCGGTGCTCCCCCCGTGGGAATGCACTGACCACCAGGGGGCAGCTCCTGCATTGAGCGTTTACCCCTGGTGGTCAGTGCGCATCATAGAAACCGGTCATTCCGCTGTTTGGTCTATTTGCATATTAGGGTTTTATTAATAGGACTAGAGGCCCGATGCACGAAGATTCGTGCAAGAATGGGCCTTCCTTCCCCTGGCTGCTGGCACTGCCTTCGCTCTGGCCGGAGCTGCCTTTCCGCCTTCCCACACTGCCTAGCATCCTGCCCCACCCCCCGCCACTAGGCGCCTGCGTATGCAAATTAACCCACCACCTTTGTTGGGTTAATTTGCATACTCACTCCTGATTGGCTGGTGGTGTCACAAAGGTACAGTCAATTAGCATGTTACTCTTTTATTAGTGTAGATTTTTCCGTAGGAAGCTACTCTCCTGAGAGGCTTTGTCTGCAAACCCCAGCACCTCCTCTGTGGGGCTCTCAAAGCCAGAGCCACTGTCCCCCTGCCCTAATTTCCCCTCCCCCAGGCACCAGTCACCTAGCAACAGCTCCTGGGCCCCAGAGCCCATGAAAGGACTCAAACCAGCCGATCCTACGCCTCTCGCTCTGCCTCATCTCTTACTCCCCTCCCCCCAGAAACCACGATAAAGGCTCCTGTCCACATTGCCCCCCAACCCCAGCTCTGCCTGCTGACCCACCCTGTTGCTGCCCCAGGTTTACCATCTCTTGGGAAAGTGAGTAACAGTTGACTTTTTTTTGGTAAAGATTACTATTTTAAAATTTATTTTTAAAAATATATTTCTACTAGAGGTCCGGTGCACAAAATTCGTGCATGGGGGCGGGGTCCCCTCAGCCCAGCCTGCACCCTCTCCAATACAGGACCCCTCGGGGGATGTCCGACTGCTGGGATTGGGCCTAAACGGGCAGTAGGACATCCCTCTCATAACTTGGGACCGCTGGCTCCTAACTGCTCACCTGCCTGCCTGCCTGATCGCCACTAACTGCCCTCCCTGCTGGCCTGGTTGCCACCAACTGTCCCCCCTGCCTGCCTGGTCACCCCTCACTGCCCCCCCCCTTCCTGCCTGGTCACCCCTCACTGCCCCTCTCTGCCGGCCTGGTTGCCCCAAACAGCCTGCTGTTCTGTTGTTTGGTCATCCCTCACTAGCCACCTGCCATCCTGGTCACCCCACAGAGCCTGTTGTTCGGTCGTTACTGTGAGGGCGTCCTGACCAATTTGCATATTACCCTTTTATTAGTATAGTTTGATTTCAGAGAGGAAGGGAGAGGGAGAGAGAGAGAGAAACATCAGTGATGAGAGAGAATCATGGATTGACTGCCTCTGCACGCCCCACACTGGGGATTGAAACCCAGGCATGTGCCCTGACCGGGAATCCAACCAGCAACCTCCTGGTGCAGGAGATGACGCCCAACCACCGGAGCCTCGCCAGCTAGGGTGCAATTTGTACGTCTTAATCCCTTCGCCTTTCTCACCCAGTCCACTGACCCCTCCCCTCTGGCAGCCATTAGTCTGTTCTCTGTGTCTATGAGTCCGTTTCTCTGGTTTATTAGTCTACTAGAGGCCCGGTGCATGAAATACGTGCACGGGGGGCAGTTCCTCAGCCTAGCCTGCACCCTCTCCAATCTGGGATTGCTGGCTCCTAACCACTCACTTGCCTACCTGCCTGATTGCCCCCTAACTGCTCCCCTGCCAGCCTTATTGACGCCTAACTGTTCCCCTGCCAGCCTTATTGACGCCTAACTGCTCCCCTGCCGGCCTGATTGCCCCCAACTGTCCTCCTCTGCTGGCCCAATCACCCCCAACTGCCCTCCCCTGCCAGCCTGGTTGCTCTCAACTGCCCTCCCCTGCAGCCTTGGTCCCTCCCAATTGCCCTCCCCTGCAGGTCTGGTCACCCACAACTGTCCTCCCCTGCTGGCCATCTGTGCCAGCCATCTTGTGGCGGCCATCTTGTGACAATGTGGGTGGTGGCCATCTGGTGACGGCCATCTTGTGATGACATGGGGCAGCCATCTTGTGATGATGTGAGGGCATTGCGTGAGGGTGTGACATCACCTAGGCTTTTATTATAGATTTTGTTCTTTAGGTTCCACATATGAGTGAAATCACGTGGCATTTGCCTTGCTCTTTCTGCCTTATTCACTTAGCATAGTACCCTCTAGGTCCATCCCACAGCATAGGCTGTGTGTGTGTGTGTGAGAGAGAGAGAGAGAGAGAGAGAGAGAGAGAGAGAGGTGGGCAAGAAGGAGACCCTCGCGGGCATCCTCAGTGACTGGAGGGGAAAGGGGCGGATCAGTTTGTCACTCGTTCCCTGCCTGCCCCTGGCGTGTGTGTCCCTTCCAGGCCCTGGGCTGGGAGAGGAGGAGTGGGGAGGAGTCCTGAGCCCGGATGTTCCCAGGGTGGAGTGGCGGCGGCCACAGGCAGTGAAGAGGGAAGAGGAGAGGCCAAGAGGAGAGAGGACCATCAGGGGCCTTGGCTGGGACGCTGAGAAATGCAGGGCAGGGATCCTGACAGTACCAGGTGAAAGGAAGGAAAGGCGGAGGAGAGAGGAGATGAGGGTCAGGCAGAGGGGAAAGGAGATGGAGGCAGGGAGGGAGGGAGGGAGGAGGAGGGACAATGGAAGGGCAGCAAGAGGACCCAGAGCCGGAGACATGGAAGTAAACATAGCATGAAACCCAGGGATAGCCTTGGCCAGCTTGCTCAGTGGTTAGAGCATCGGCCAGCGCACCTGAGGGCCATGGGTTTGATTCCCAGTCAAGGACACGCACCTGGGTTGCAGGGTCAATCCCCCAGCCCCAGGTTGGGGGTGTTTGAGAGGCAACCAATCTCTCTCTCTCTCTCTTCTCTCTCTCTCTCTCTCTCTCTCTCTCTCTCTCCCCTCTGTCTCTCCTCTCTCTTCCCCCTCTCTCCTCTCTCTCTCTCTCTTCTGTCTCTCCTCTCTCTCTCCACCCTCTCTCTCTCCTCTCTTTCTCCCTCCTCTCTCTCTCCTTCCTCTCTCCTCTCTCTCCCTTCTCTTTCTCCTCTCTCTCCTCTCTCTCTCTTTTCTCTCTCTCTCTCCTCTCCTCTCTCTCTCTCTTCCCTCCTCTCTCTTCTTTCTCTCTCTCTCCCACTCTCTAAAAACCAATGGGAAAACATATCCTCTCACCTCTTGGGTGAGGATAAAAACCAAACCAAACCAACAACAATGAAAACCAGGGATAAAGAGAAATGGAAGGAAATGGGGTACCAAAACAGAGAGAGAGGGGGCCAGGGAAAGAGGGGTTCTGAATGGATTGTGAGACCCAGAGGGTATGTTGGTGGCAAACGAAAGACTCCTGCACAGATGGGGGTTGGGTGGGAGGTGGTCCGACGGGAGGGAGGGATGGAGGGAGGGAGGGAGGGAGGTCCCCAGGCTCTCACAAGTGAGGGACCCAGAGCCCCTGGGGGGATCCACTCCTCCCAGCGAAATGGACCAAAGCACCTGATCCTGAATGTGGGGGCTCCAGGCTCCCGAAGTGTGGCCAGTGACCTCGGGTTAGCGGGGCTTGGCCCATGGAGGGAAGGGAGCGCAGAGTCACGGGGAGGGGCCCAGAGTGGAGAGAAGGAGACGGGAGAGGAAGGGCGGCCACAGAAAGGGTGCAGTCTGCCGAAACCAGTGTGGCTCAGTGGATAGAGCGTCGGCCTGCGGACTCAAGGGTCCCAGGTTCGATTCCAGTCAAGGGCATGTACCTTGATTGCGGGCACATCCCCGGTGGGGGGTGTGCAGGAGGCAGCTGATTGATGCTTTCTCTCTCATCGATGTTTCTAACTCTCTATCCCTCTCCCTTCCTCTCTGTAAAAAATCAATAAAATATATTTTTTTAAAAAAGAAAGAAAGGGTGCAGGTTCGTTGGCCCGGCATGGCTCAGTGGTTGAGCATCGACCTAGGAACCAGGAGGTCACGGTTTGATTCCGGGTCAGAGCACATGCCCAGGTTGTGGGTTTAATCCCCAGTGTAGGGCCTGCAGGAAGCAGCCGATCTATGATTCATGCTCATCATTGATGTTTCTCTCTCTCTCCCTCTCCCTTCCTGTCTCTGAAATCAATAAAAACATATCTACACTAATAAAAGAGGAACATGCAAATTAACCATCACTCCGCTACACCCACCAGCCAATCAGGAGGGAATATGCAAATTAGAAGGGAAAAAAATGGCGGCCGCCCAGCTGCTCCAAGTGCAGAGTGCCCGAATGGGGCAGGATGCCTGCTATGAGAGGGAGGTGGCACTCCAGCACAGCGAAGACAAAGAAGGCAGATTCCAGCCGGAGCAAAGGCCTGGGTCCTGGGTGCCAGAGGAAAACCGGTGCTGGAAGCCAAAGGAAGGAAGGCCTATTGCACGAATCTCTTCATGCAACGGGCCTCTAGTATATATATATAAAGGTTGCAGGTTCGATCCCCGTTGAGGTGTTTCAAGAATTAACCAGTGATGATATTTCCCCCCCCCCCCTCTCTCTCTCTCTCTCTCTCTCTCTCTCTCTCATCAATAAACATATGCTCAGGTGAGGATTAAAAAAAGAAAGAATGTTACAGTCTATAGATGATGCATTATAAAGCTGTACCCCTGAAACCTATCTAAGTGTAATAATCAACGTCACCCCAATAAATTTTTTAAAAGGCGGCAGAATGGGACACAGCAGTGGCATGTATACCCCTGACCCCGGGCCCCTGTTTGGTTGTGCAGGTGGGATGCACGGGGGGCGGGGGGGAGGGCCCTCCGTGACCTGCCACATACACAAATACACACACCTCTGCCACATGGTGAGAAAGGGAGGGACAGACTAGCCAGAGAAATGAAGGCAGAAATGATGGGGGGCGGGGGAAGGGATAAGGGAGAGGAAATGAAAGAGAGGATGGGGAAAGAGAGATGGGGAGAGAACGGAATGTGTTTTACCAAATCTTCCAAATAATTGATAAAGTAATTCTCATACAAAATACCACACAAAACTAGAAAACTAGCCCTGGCCGGGTGGCTCAGTGGGTTAGAGCATTGTTCCTACACACCAAGGTTGAGGGTTCAATCCCCGATCAGGGCACATACAAGAATCAACCAATGAATG